>NC_042615.1:607792991-608094976 GCF_901001135.1 Rhinatrema bivittatum
GACACCATATTACTACACTTGAACACATAAGAACAAAAGAAAACTAAAGTAACTACCTATCATAGCAATACATGCCCATTATTATAGGTGAAACAGAGACCAAAATGTTAATGAAGCAGACATAATAGGAAAAAGAAAATTCAAAAAATGTAATTTCAGTATAGTTAACCTATGCCTGTTTTTTTTAATCTGACCTCCTCCATGGCTTTTAATTAGGAGTGGGAGTCAAGATAAGAACGTAGTTGCTCTGGTACAATGAAAATATATTTAGATTCTTGATTTATAATGATGCATTTGCATAGAAACTGTAATATAAATCTAGCCCCCCTTGAGATAACATCTTCCCTCATTGAAATGAATTTCTTCCTTCTGATTTGTGTACTCCTTGTTATATCAGGAAATATCCTAATCTGATGTCCATAGAAATTCTGTGTTTGATAATGAAAGAAAGTCCTCAAGACCATATCTCTTTCCGAGGTAAAGGCAAAATGAACCAGTAATGTGGCTCTATCTTCTACCTCCATTTCATGAGACCTTTCAAGAATGGAAGTTAAGTTAACTGAAACATCCACTAGTGGATCTTGATTTTGATTCTTTTCTCCCCTGGACTGAGGTAAATAGTAAGTTTTTATTATAAGAGGAATAGCTCATTCAGGGATTTTTAAGATGTTTAGCATACAACTTTTAAACAAATCTTTAGGAGAGATAAATATTATCCTTGGGAAGTTCAATACCCTCAAATTAGGTCTTCTTAATAGATTTTCAGTAGTCTCCATTTTAATAATTTGAATACTTTCAGACCTCATTAGATTACTTTGTACTTTCTGTACCTCCGTGATTTTTTGCTCAGGTTCCATAAAAGACGTTTCCAAAGTTGTTACTTTATTTTCTAGGATTTGAGTTCTGGATAAACTCTCTTTCACCATCAAAGTTAGTGAGTTAATTGATTTATCCATTGAAGACAATACTCTCCATATTTCATCGTGTTATTTTTGGAGGTTTATCCAAGGGAAGGTTACAAATTACTTGTAAATCTCTCTCTCTCCCATTCCTACCCCCATGGGGTTTTCCCCTTCGCCTTCTTGGTGCTGTGCCTTCACATCAAGGCCCCTGGAGCTCCGCTGTTCGGGGCTCCACTCTTCGGGGCTCTCCGAAGATACCAGCATCTTGTCTGCTCTTCTCTGCATACCTGTTTCCAATGAGGCTGTTTGTCTCTCCAGCAAAAGAGATGATGACTCCTCAACTCTTCCAGGAGATCTGTATGGTGGCTCTGGAGCGTTCGGCGCACTGGGGCTAAGGGAGGTTTCATCGGCATTGGGACTCAGCTGCTGCTCCTCACTGAGCTCTCCAGCAGCCCTTCCCTCCGGCTGTATTTGCATGAGTCCCGTGAATATTTCTTCGATCCATGGTTGTCTGACATCCTGCAGTGGTGTTGAAGTAGGTTCTCTTATCTTCGCCTTACGCTTAGTAGGAGGCATCACAAGAATATAAGAAATGTTAGAAATTAGAAACACCGAGAATAAGGCAAATTCAAAGGCAGCCACAGAGCTCAGAGGTTTGTGTGTTCACTACACCGCGGCCATCTTGGTCTCCAGGTTTTCAAGAGTAATCATCTTAGATGACCTAATGTTTGCCAGTCTGTGTAAGAAAGATGCTGGGAAAGCTAAAAATATGCTTGGGTGCATAAGGAGAGATAGCAGCATGAAAAGTGAGCTAATAATGCCCTTGTATAGGTTACTAATGAGACATCCACCACAAATAATGTACTTATGAATATTCAAAGTATAAGAGCAGTTCAGACAAGGGCTACAAAATAATACCAAGAGGGTAACATAAATCCTATACTGAAACACTTATTTATTCACTGAAGATAAGAAGAGAAAGAGGGGAATATGACAGAACAACTCAAGACGATGGCATTTTGTTTAGAAAAGAAATTCAAGGATCTGTCCCTAACCAGTTCCACTATAATGCTGGCCCTTCAGGAAGCCCAGATGGGGTTTCTGGTCTCTTGGGGAGTGGTTAGGGATTATGATTGCAGCAAGAGAGTAGAGGGTGGTGTTCTCCCAGACTAACCAACTTAAACTTTTCACTAACTCATTGTTGAAAATAGCAGAAGAATTCAAGCAGTATCATGGTCCATCCTCTTAGAAATGTGCTTTCTTCTTGGACTATGTAGTATGGGGCACTTTACTGTACATACCATGCATTGATTATCTCGGGCCAAACAGTAAGATTGGATAGTACATGACCCATCTATTTGTTCTCTTAGTCCTTCTTCTTCCTTTCTTTTTCTTGCGTATGGTTAGAGGTTTCTTATGATTGATCAACTGTTGATTTTGGCAGACCTCAGCAAGTCTATGTCAGTAGTGAACTGGCAGAGTGAAGCCCATCCTCTTTCAAAGGCATTTTATGGGGCACTCCTCAACCAGACAGTTGAGCCACAGACGTACAACGATTCTAACTGCCTCAAAGCTGAAGCAAGCCTATGGCTGATGTGACCTTGGCCCTAGGCGCCATCCACCAGGGGCACCCTTGCTTGGGAAGTATCTGTTTCTTCCCTTCCTTTGCACCAGTAATAAGGAGCACAGCGGCCTGCAGGGTAGCATAAAAACTTTGGTGTCCTCTTCCCTTTTTACGCCCAGGCAGTGAAGATCAGTGTGGCTCATGGGGCTTTGAAATCTCTGACCTCATTAAACTGGGTTTTATGCATAAAAGTGGCTTTGGAAATTACTATCAGCAATAGTAATAGTGTTCAGTTTTCTTTTACCATTATGTAATATTTTATGTAATTCAAATGTCAGAAATAAGTTGGCAGGGCACATTTATATTTCTGAAGTGCTTAATTGTCTTAAAAATTCTTTTGAAACTATTCCACATGGAAGAATAGCATACAAACCAACAAGTATGGGAGTAAGACGGAAAGTTGCTAACTGGGTGAAGTACTCATTAAGCAACAGAACTCAATGAGTGTCTGTCAATGAAATCCACCTTGGTGAAGGCAGTGGAGTACCTCAGGGATCAGCACAAGGGCCAATTCTTTTCAATATCTTTATTCAGAGCATTTCAGAGGGACTTGAGAGAAAAGTATTTTTGCTGGCACAGAAATCCATCACAGCAAAGACATTGAGAGAAATAGAATCAAATTGAAAGAGGCTTTGAAAACATGGAGGAATGGTCAAGGTTTTAGAAGCTGTGTTTCAAGGCAAAAATTAAATATTATATCATTTTTACAAAATTCCATTTTCACTTCTCATTTAGGAGGACAAAATCTGACAACTACTAAATAGGAAAGGTATGTAAGAGTAATCATCTTTTTTTTAATTTTTTCTTTTTATTGATTTTTACTTATACAACTTAAAAAAGTTTACAGAATTATCAGACACCATATTACTACACTTGGACACATAAGAACAAAAGAAAACTAAAGTAACTACCTATTATAGTAATACATGCCCTTATTATAGGTGAAACAGAGACCAAAATGTTAATGAAGCAGACATAATAGGAAAAAGAAAATTCAAAAAATGTAATTACAGTATAGTTAACCTATGCCTGTTTTTTTAATCTGACCTTCATGGCTTTTAATTAGGAGTGGGAGTCAAGATAAGAACTTAGTTGCTCTGGTACAATGAAAATATATTTAGATTCTTGATTTATAATAATGCATTTGCATAGAAACTGTGATATAAATCTAGCCCCCCTTGAGATAACATCTTTCCTCATTGAAATGAATTCCCACTCTTGTCAAGCGGTGGTGGTCCCGCTTCACAAGAGTGGGAATAGAGAAGAGGATGGTAACTACAGACCGGTCAGCCTCACCATGGTGGTAGGAAAAGTAATGGAATCACTGTTGAAAGAAAGAATAATGAACTATCTACAGTCGCAAGAATTGCTGGACCAGAGGCAGCATGGATTCACTAGGGAAGATCCTGTCAGACAAATCTGATTGACTTTTTTGATTGGGTAACTAAGGAATTGGATCAAGGAAGAGTGCTCGATGTCATCTACTTGGATTTCAGCAAGGCTTTTGATACGGTCCCACACAGGAGACTGGTGAATAAAATAAGAAGCTTAGGAGTGAGTGCCGAGGTGGTGACCTGGATTGCAAACAGGTTGACAGACAGAAAACAATGTGTGATGTTAAATGGAACTTACTCTGAAGAGAGAGCGGTGTTGAGCGGAGTGCCGCAGGGATCGGTGTTGGGACCGGTCCTGTTCAATTTCTTTGTGAGCGACATTGTGGATGGGATAGAAGGTAAGGTTTGTCTTTTTGCGGATGACACTAAGATCTGCAACAGAGTGGACATGCCGAAAGGAGTGGAGAGAATGAGACGGGATTTAAGGAAGCTGGAAGAATGGTCGAACATATGGCAGCTGAGATTCAATGCCAAGAAGTGCAGAGTCATGCATATGGGGTGTGGAAATCTGAAAGAATTGTATTCGATGGGGGGAGTAGGGCTGATATGTACGGAGCAGGAGAGAGACCTTGGGGTGATAGTCTCTAATGATCTGAAGTCGGCGAAACAATGTGACAAGGCGATAGCTAAAGCCAGAAGAATGCTGGGCTGCATAGAGAGAGGAATATCGAGTAAGAAAAGGGAAGTGATAATCCCCTTGTACAGGTCCTTGGTGAGGCCTCACCTGGAGTACTGTATTCAGTTCTGGAGACCGTATCTCCGAAGGGACAGAGACAGGATGGAGGCGGTTCAGAGAAGGGCGACCAAAATGGTGGAAGGTCTTTATAGAATGACTTATGAGGAGAGACTGAAGAATCTAAATATGTACACCCTGGAGGAAAGGAGGAGCAGGGGTGATATGATTCAAACTTTCAGATACTTGAAAGGTTTTAATGATCCAAAGACAATGACAAACCTTTTCTGTTGCAAAAAAATCAGCAGAACCAGGGGTCACGATTTAAAACTCCAGGGAGGAAGACTCAGAACCAATCTCAGGAAGTATTTCTTCATGGAGAGGGTGGTGGATGCCTGGAATGCCCTTCCGGAGGAAGTGGTGAAGACCAAAACTGTGAAGGATTTCAAAGGAGCGTGGGATAAACACTGTGGATCCATAAAATCTAGAGGATGTGAATGAAGAGAAGAGGCAAGGGGTGGCTTGCTTGCGGGAATGACGGCTACTACCTGGAGATTAATATCCTTATTCAATAAACATACACAAAGTTAATGCGACTCCAATATTACTCTATGCTTCAGCAGCAAGAGGAAATGTGGAAAAAAGGATTTGCATCCACAAAAAAGCAGGGGAGTAGCTTGTTTGTTACGGCAGTTACTACCCCAAATCAAATAAGCCTGATACTTTACTTTCAATGCACATCCAGCATAGCTCTCACTTCAACGGCAGGGAAAATGAAGAAAAGATGATTTATATTCAGCATCAACCAACAAGGAGTGAATTACATAGGCTGGGTAAACAGATAAGCATAGGAGTAGCTGGCTTGTTACAGCGCTTACTACCCCCGAATCAATTAAGCATGAGGTAATTAAGTAAAGAGGATTTTTATTAAGACAACCAACAATGGCTGAATTGCACATGCAGGGTAAACAAACGGGAGTAGCTTGCTTATTACGTCAGTTACTACCCCAAACCAATGTAGCGCCAGCACTGCTGTCTGCATCAATGGTGGGAGTGGAAGGTAATTGAAACATAAAGTTACCAATAAGGGCCTTGACCTCAGCGGTCAGAGTAACAGATTATGAAAACAAATAGGTGTGAAAGCTTGCTGGGCAGACTGGATGGGCTGTTTGGTCTTCTTCTGCTGTCACTTCTATGTTTCTATGAATTTCTTCCTTCTGATTTGTGTACTGCTTGTTGTATCAGGAAATATCCTAATCTGATGTCCATAGAAATTCTGTGTTTGATAATGAAAGAAAGTCCTCAAGACCATATCTCTCTCCGAGGTGAAGGCAAATTGAACCAGTAATGGGACTCTATCTTCTACCTCCATTTCATGAGACCTTTCAAGAATGGAAGTTAAGTTAACTGAAACATCCACTAGTTGATCTTGATTTTGATTCTTTTCTCCCCTGGATTGAGGTAAATAGTAAGTTTTTATTATAAGAGGAATAGCTGATTCAGGGATTTTTAAAATGTTTACCATATAACTTTTAAACAAATCATTAGGAAAGATCAATATTATCCTTGGGAAGTTCAATAACCTCAAATTAGGTCTTCTTAATAGATTTTCAATAGTCTCCATTTTAATAATTTGAATACTTTCAGACCTAATAAGATTACTTTGTACTTTCTGTACCTCCGTGATTTTTTGCTCAATTCCATAAAAGACGTTTCCAAAGTTGTTACTTTATTTTCTAGGATTTGAGTTCTGGATAAACTCTCTTTCACCATTAAAGTTAGTGAGTTAATTGATTTATCCATTGAAGACAATACTCTCCATATTTCATCAAGTGTTATTTTTGGAGGTTTATCCAAGGGAAGGTGACAAATTACTTATAAATCTCTCTCTCCCATTCCCACCTCCATGGGGTTTTCCGCTTCGCCTTCTCGGTGCTGTGCCTTCACATCAAGGCCCCTGGAGCTCCGCTGTTCGGGGCTCCACTGTTCGGGGGTCTCCGAAGATACCAGCATCTTGTCGGCTCTTCTCTGGGTGCCTGTTTCCAATGAGGCTGTTTGTCTCTCCAGCAAAACAGATGATGACTCCTCAAATCTTCCAGGAGATCTGTATGGTGGCTCTGGAGTGTTCGGCGCACTGGGGCTAAGGGAAGTTTCATCAGCATTGGGACTCAGCTGCTGCTCCTCGCTGAGCTCTCCAGCAGCCCTTCCCTCCAGCTGTATTTGCATGAGTCCCGTGAATATTTCTTCGATCCATGGGTGTCTGACATCCTGCAGTGGCGTTGAAGTAGGTTCTCTTATCTTCGCCTTACATTCAGTATGAGGCATCACAAGAATATAAGAAATGTTAGAAATTAGAAACACCGAGAATAAGGCAAATTCAAAAACAGCCACAGAGCTCAGAGGTTTGTGTGTTCACTACACTGCGGCCATCTTGGTCTACAGATTTTCAAGAGTAATCATCTTAGATGACCTAATGGTTGCCAGTCTGTGTAAGAAAGACGCTGGGAAAGCTAAAAATATGGTTGGGTGCATAAGGAGAGATAGCAGCATGAAAAGTGAGCTAATAATGTCCTTGTATAGGTTACTAATGAGACATCCACCACAAATAATGTACTTATTTAGGAGGCCATGCATTTATATGAATATTCAAAGTATAAGAGCAGTTCAGACAAGGGCTACAAAATAATACCAAGAGGGTAACATAAATCCTATACTGAAACACTTATTTATTCACTGAAGATAAGAAGGGAAAGAGGGGATATGACAGAACAACTCAAGACGATGACATTTTGTTTAGAAAAGAAATTCAAGGATCTGTCCCTAACCAGTTCCACTATAATACTGGCCTTTAAGGAAGCCCAAATGGGGTTTCTGGTCTCTTGTGGAGTGGTTAGGGATTATGATTTTGGCAAGAGAGTAGAGGGTGTTGTTCTCCCAGGCTAACCAACTTAAACTTTTCACTAACTCATTGTTGAAAATAGCAGAAGAATTCAAGAAGTATCATGGTCCAACCTCTTAGAAATGTGCTTTCTTCTTGGACTATGTAGTATAGGGCACTTTACTGTGCATACCATGCACTGATTATCTCGGGCCAAACAGTAAGATTGGATAGTACATGACCCATCTATTTGTTCTCTTAGTCCTTCTTCTTCCTTTCTTTTTCTTGCGTATGGTTAGAGGTTTCTTATGATTGATCAACTGTTGATTTTGGCAGACCTCAGCAAGTCTATGTCAGTAGTGAACTGGCTGAGTGAAGCCCATCCTCTTTCAAAGGCATTTTATGGGGCACGCCCCAACCAGACAGTTGAGCTACAGAGGTATAACGATTCTAACTGCCTCAAAGCTGAAGCTAGCCTATGGCTGATGTGACCTTGGCCCTAGGCGCCATCCACCAGAGGCACCCTTGCTTGGGAAGTATCTGTTTCTTCCCTTCCTTTGCACCAGTAATAAGGAGCACAGCGGCCTGCAGGGTAGCATAAAAACTTTGGTGTCCTCTTCCCTTTTTACACCCAGGCAGTGAAGATCAGTGTGGCTCATGGGGCCATGAAATCTCTGACCTCATTAAACTGGGTTTTTTTTTTTTTTTTAAATTCTTTATTTATTGTTTTAAAACATAAACACAACAAATAAAATATACTTACAAGCAAACAATAATAATGACAGGTTCTTGATATCATAAGATCTAACATCATCTTTGATATAAAGGTAATACTAACTAACTAGAAAGCTGTCTATTATTTTATAGAAAGGTAAATCATAGTGATAGTCTACTATCATTAAGCGGCTTAAATTCAATACTAAGAAAAAAAGGCATTAAATTTAAAGAATGTTTGCATTGAGTTAAACCCTTCTTAACCATAAAACCTGGTACTATACAACGAGAAGGTTTCTGAGTTCCTCAGGTTCTGTAAATATATAATTCTTTCCATCAAATTTAACATAACATCGACAAGGATATCTTAATATGAGAGATCCTCCCTTTTCCACTAACTCCTTCCTTAACAAAAGAAACTTTCTCCTTCGCAATTGAGTAGATCTTGCACAGTCTGGATAAATCCAGATCTTTTGTCCGTAGAACTGTTTTAATCGATTGTGAAAGAAGAATTTCATTATTGTGTCTTTATCAGTAATGAAAGCACATTGGGCTAATAGTGTGCCTCTTGATTTTATTTCGATTTCTTCCTGGGACTTCTGAATTAAGTCTGACAGATCTAAGGAGCTATCCTTATCCACTATTTTCACAGGGGATGTATCAATTTGTATTTCTTCCAATTGTTGTTCTTGCCTTATATTCTCTCTCTTTATACCAACATAGTAAGCTTTTACAATTACTGTTACTGGGAGGCATTTTTCAGGAATCTCTAAAATGTGCATCAGGTAATTTCTAAAAAGCTCTACTGGATTTAATTTCCTAATAATAGGAAAATTATTTATCCTGAGATTTAATGATCTAATCGAATTTTCCATTCCTTCCATCCGTCTATTTACCTCAGTTTCTACAGTTATTTGATGGCTCTGTATTTTCTCTACCTGTGATATTCTCTTATCTAGTTCCTTAATATCCTTTTCTTGTTCTACTAATTTTTCAGAATTTTGAACTGATATATTTGTATTTTTCATCCCTTTTTACGCCCAGGCAGTGAAGATCAGTGTGGCTCATGGGGCCTTGAAATCTCTGACCTCATTAAACTGGGTTTTATGCATAAAAGTGGCTTTGGAAATTACTATCAGCAATAGTAATAGTGTTCAGTTTTCTTTTACCATTATGTAATATTTTATGCAATTCAAATGTCAGAAATAAGTTGGCAGGGCACATTTATATTTCTGAAGTGCTTAATTGTCTTAAAAATACATTTGAAACTATTCCACATGGAAGAATAGCAGACAAACCAGCAAGTATGGGAGTAAGACGGAAAGTTGCTAACTGGGTGAAGTACTCATTAAGAAACAGAACTCAGCGAGTGTTACTCAATGAAAGCCACCTTGGTGAAGGCAGTGGAGTGCCTCAGGGCTCAGCACAAGGGCCAGTTCTTTTCAATATCTTTATTCAGAGCATTTCAGAGGGACTTGAGAGAAAAGTATGTTTGCTGGCACAAAAATCCATCACAGCAAAGACATTGAGAGAAATAGAAACAAATTGAAAGTGGCTTTGAAAACATGGAGGAATAGTCAAGGTTTTAGAAGCTGTGTTTCAAGGCAAAAATTAAATATTAGATCATTTTTACAAAATTCCATTATTCACTTCTCATTTAGGGGGACAAAATCTGACAACTACTAAATAGGAAAGGTATGTAAGAGTAATCATCTTTTTTTTTTTTTTTTAATTGATTTTTACTTATACAACTTAAAAAAGTTTACAGATTTATCAGACACCATATTAATACACTTGAACACATACGAACAAAAGAAAACTAAAGTAACTACCTATCATAGCAATACATGCCCATTATTATAGGTGAAACAGAGACCAAAATGTTAATGAAGCAGACATAATAGGAAAAAGAAAATTCAAAAAATGTAATTACAGTATAGTTAACTTATGCCTGTTTTTTTTAATCTGACCTCCTCCATGGCTTTTAATTAGGAGTGGGAGTCAAGATAAGAACATAGTTGCTCTGGTACAATGAAAATATATTTAGATTCTTGATTTATAATGATGCATTTGCATAGAAACTATAATATAAATCTAGCCCCCCTTGAGACAACATCTTCCCTCATTGAAATGAATTTCTTCCTTCTGATTTGTGTACTCCTTGTTATATCAGGAAATATCCTAATCTGATGTCCATAGAAATTCTGTGTTTGATAATGAAAGAAAGTCCTCAAGACCATATCTCTCTCCGAGGTGAAGACAAATTGAACCAGTAATGTGGCTCTATCTTCTACCTCCATTTCATGAGACCTTTCAAGAATGGAAGTTGTTAACTGAAACATCCACTAGTGGATCTTGATTTTGATTCTTTTCTCCCCTGGACTGAGGTAAATAGTAAGTTTTTATTATAAGAGGAATAGCTCATTCAGGGATTTTTAAGATGTTTAGCATACAACTTTTAAACAAATCTTTAGGAGAGATAAATATTATCCTTGGGAAGTTCAATACCCTCAAATTAGGTCTTCTTAATAGATTTTCAGTAGTCTCCATTTTAATAATTTGAATACTTTCAGACCTCATTAGATTACTTTGTACTTTCTGTACCTCCGTGATTTTTTGCTCAAGTTCCATAAAAGACGTTTCCAAAGTTGTTACTTTATTTTCTAGGATTTGAGTTCTGGATAAACTCTCTTTCACCATCAAAGTTAGTGAGTTAATTGATTTATCCATTGAAGAAAATACTCTCCATATTTCATCAAGTGTTATTTTTGGAGGTTTATCCAAGGGAAAGTTACAAATTACTTGTAAATCTCTCTCTCCCATTCCTACCTCCATGGGGTTTTCCCCTTCGCCTTCTCAGAGCTGTGCCTTCACATCAAGGCCCCTGGAGCTCTGCTGTTCGGGGCTCCACTGTTCGGGGCTCTCCGAAGATTCCAGCATCTTGTCGGCTCTTCTCTGGGTGCCTGTTTCCAATGAGGCTGTCTCTCTAGCAAAACAGATGATGACTCCTCAACTCTTCCAGGAGATCTGTATGGTGGCTCTGGAGTGTTCGGCGCACTGGGGCTAAGGGAAGTTTCATCGGCATTGGGACTCAGCTGCTGCTCCTCGCTGAGCTCTCCAGCGGCCCTTCCCTCTGGCTGTATTTGCATGAGCCCCTTGAATATTTCTTCGATCCATGGTTGTCTGACATCCTGCAGTGGCATTGAAGTAGGTTCTCTTATCTTCGCCTTACGTTTAGTATGAGGCATCACAAGAATATAAGAAATGTTAGAAATTAGAAACACTGAGAATAAGGCAAATTCATAGGCAGCCACAGAGCTCAGAGGTTTGTGTGTTCACTACACCGTGGCCATCTTGGTCTCCAGGTTTTCAAGAGTAATCATCTTAGATGACCTAATGGTTGCCAGTCTGTGTAAGAAAGACGCTGGGAAAGCTAAAAATACGCTTGGGTGCATAAGAAGAGATAGCAGCATGAAAAGTGAGTTAATAATGCCCTTGTATAGGTTACTAATGAGACATCCACCACAAATAATGTACTTATTTAGGAGGCCATGCATTTATATGAATATTCAAAGTATAAGAGCAGTTCAGACAAGGGCTACAAAATAATACCAAGAGGGTAACATAAATCCTATACTGAAACACTTATTTATTCACTGAACATAAGAAGAGAAAGAGGGGATATGACAGAACAACTCAAGACGATGGCATTTTGTTTAGAAAAGAAATTCAAGGATCTGTCCCTAACCAGTTCCACTATAATGCTGGCCCTTCAGGAAGCTGAGATGGGGTTTCTGGTCTCTTGGGGAATGGTTAGGGATTATGATTGTGGCAAGAGAGTAGTGGGTGTTGTTCTCCCAGGCTAACCAACTTAAACTTTTCACTAACTCATTGTTGAAAATAGCAAAAGAATTTAAGAAGTATCATGGTCCAACCTCTTAGAAATGTGCTTTCTTCTTGGACTATGTAGTATGGTGCAAGTTACTGTGCATACCATGCATTGATTATCTCGACCAAACAGTAAGATTGGATAGTACATGACCCATCTATTTGTCCTCTTAGACCTTCTTCTTCTTTTCTTTTTCTTGCATATGGTTAGAGGTTTCTTATGATTGATCAACTGTTGATTTTGGCAGACCTCAGCAAGTCTATGTCAGTAGTGAACTGGCTGAGTGAAGCCCATCCTCTTTCAAAGGCATTTTATGGGGCACTCCCCAACCAGACAGTTGAGCCACAGAGGTACAATGATTCTAACTGCCTCAAAGCTGAAGCTAGCCTATGGCTGATGTGACCTTGGCCATAGGCGCCATCCACCAGAGGCACCCTTGCTTGGGAAGTATCTGTTTCTTCCCTTCCTTTGCACCAGTAATAAGGAGCACAGCAGCCTGCAGGGTAGCAAAAAACTGTTGGTGTCCTCTTCCCTTTTTACGCCCAGGCAGTGAAGATCAGTGTGGCTCATGGGGCCTTGAAATCTCTGACCTTGGGTTCCTCCTTGTCTTCCTGCACCGGCAACAAAGAAAATACTGGTCTGTGGGGGTCACAAAGAGCATCAGCTGCCTTCAGACCTGGCAGAAAATTTGCACGGCCCATGGACCCACAAAAAGCATCGGCTTCATTCTTCCTCGCCCAGCACTGGCAATGAAAAGCAGCTCAGCCCGCAGGACCTCATCAGTCTCCCCTCTTCTCCCTGCTCCAGCAGTGACGAACAGTGTGGCCTGTAAGACCTCCCTTTCTCGCCTCCACAGTGAAGAGCAGAGCAGTCCATGGGACGCAAGAAGCAAGATCTCCCTTCTCATGCTCCATCCCCATCCACACAGTTGGAAGTAGGAGCAGCAAACCAGAGATTAGAAAAAAGAGGAAGTCTTGTAGCCCGTAAGGGCTGAAGGAAGAGGCTACTGCCCTTTTGCTTCCAGAGGTAAAAATAAAGAGCACATTTTTGGGTATGTATGATTGAACATGTGAGAGAGAGTATATTAGCATGTGTGTATGATTGAGTATGGTGCGAGCACGGGGGAGAGGTCACTTGCTCTAGAGGGATTGTGAGCCCTTGGGCCACGACGCAGCTCAGGGAGAAGCCCCAAGACACACACCATGGGAGGTGAGAGTGTTCAAGCATGGGCTGGAACTGGAACAAGGCTGGACCAGGAATAAGATGTGTAACACCGAGGAACTAGATCAAGGCAGGCTCAGACTTCCACTGGACCTGCACGTACTAGTGAGACCCAGCACCTCAATGTTGGTCTCAAGAGTAGCCTTCCAGCCACTCAATAGCCTTTCCAGACCCGCTGCTTGGGAATGACGAGTGCATGAGGTAAGACTGAGCCTGAGGGCAGGAACAAGATGAGACATGGAACTCAGGACCTTGGAAGACAGACAAGGACTCAATGAACTTGGAAGACTCAGATGAGGATTCAGGAAACTTGGAAGACTCAGATGAGGATTCAGGATTCATGCACTAGGACAGAGTGAGTACCATACTGCAGCGCGCCCTACACAGCCGCCGATAGCTGGTTGCAGACCACGCCGGAAGCGAAGAAGACTCCAGATGAGAAGATGGAACTGGAAACATGACAAAGATTCAGGAGAGGCCTGCACCGAGGCACGCCCTACACAGCCACCTGTGGCTGGTCATGGACCACGCTGAGCAGAGCAGGTTCTAGCTTGAGTCTAGGTCTTGGATGGAAGCAGGAACAAGGAACTCTGAAGATCGGGAACAGGATTCAAGACTCAGAATTCAAGGCTCAGGATCCAAACTCAGGATTCAGGAACAGACCTCAGCATTAAAAGCAAGGGCCTTCCAGAGACTTGCACTGAAATCCTGAAGACAGGCCTTGGGCCACAAAGCAGCCTATCAGCCCCCCATGGGCTGGTCATGGACCACGATAGTGGCACACCAGGAAAGGTGGACAAGCAGGAAACCTGGAAGCAGGACAAAGAGCCAGAGATTGGAACATCAGGACCAGGACTGGAACACCAGGAAAAAAGGAACATCAGGAATATGGAACAGGTGATGAGGAACAAAACCAGGAACATCATACGAAGGAGACCAAGAACATTGGGAACATCTAATGAAGAACCATCTAGACACGAGAAGACCATGGAGGACCTTGACTGGAGAGGGACCACAGGCAACTGTGAATATCCAATGCGAAGGCCCTGAGGAGAACAAGCTGAGCCCTTTTATAGGGTTAGACAAGGCACAGGAAGATGAGGATATCTGTTGGGGCACGGGCATTTCCCACCGCTGGCCTTTTAAATGAAATGCAGGGGGGCGCATGCGTGCACCTAGAAAGCCCGGGGACAAGCAGGAGCAGGCAGTGGCATTGGCAGCATTCCTGCCTCATGACTGGAGGCAACGCAGCGGCATCATGCTGCGTGAAGAGGTGGATAAGCGGCAGCTCTCCTGCCGCGAAGAAGCTGAAGACCACGACGGTGGCCCCTCCTGCCGTGTACAACAGCGTCGGGCCACACGGGAGCAGCAGTGGCAGTCCGGGGTGGCCTAGGCTGTAAGAAGGACATGTCCTGCGAATTTAGGCCGGGAGGTGGTTGGGCGCCGACTGGCTCGGAACATGAGAGGCTGCTCGCGGGATGGGCTTCGTGAGCAGCATCGTAAAAGAGAATGTTAGAGAGCGCATATGAGCATATGTGTATATGATTATGCATTTGAGAGAGAGTATAGGAATGTGTGTGTATGACTTCGCATGTGGGAGAGAATGAACGAGCATGTGTGTATATGATTGAGAGAGAATGAACAAGCATGTGTATGTCTATGATTGTGATTGTGAGAGTAAGTAAACAAGCATGTGTGTATGATTGAACATGTGAAAGAAAGTGAACAAGCATGTGTATGTGTGTGTGTGTGTGTGTATGAGCATGTGAGAGAAAGTAAATGAGCTAAGGTATTATTGAGCGTGCAAGAGAGTGAATGAGTGTGTATGTCTATATGAGCATATGAGAGAGTGCGACTGAGTGTTTGTGTGTGTGTATGATTGAGCATTGTGAAAGAGACAGCAAACGAGCATGTGTGTGTGTGTGTGTGTGTGTGTGTGTTTGGTTGACCATATAGACAATAAGGGGCGGATTTTCAGCGCCCTGCTCGCCTAAATCCGCCCAAAACCGGGCGGATTTAGGCGAGCAGGGCCCTGCGCGCCGGTAAGCCTATTTTACATAGGCCTACCGGCGCGCGCAGACCCCGGGACTCGCGTACGTCCCGGGGTTTTCGGAGGGGGGCGTGTCGGGGGCGTGTCGGGGGGCGGGCCCGGTCGACGCGGCGTTTCGGGGGCGTGTCGGCCGCGTTTTGGGGGGGGGTACGGGGCGTGGCTACGGCCCGGGGGCGTGGCCGCGCCCTCCGTACCCGCCCCCAGGTCGCGGCCCGGCGCGCAGCAGGCCCGCTGGCGTGCGGGGATTTACGTCTCCCTCCGGGAGGCGTAAATCCCCCGACAACGGTAAGGGGGGGGTGTAGACAGGGCCGGGTGGGTGGGTTAGGTAGGGGAAGGGAGGGTAAGGTGAGGGGAGGGCAAAGGAAAGTTCCCTCCGAGGCCGCTCCAATTTCGGAGCGGCCTTGGAGGGAACGGGGGGAGGCAGCGCGGCTCGGCGCGCGCAGGCTATACAAAATCGATAGCCTTGCGCGCGCCGATCCAGGATTTTAGTGGATACGCGCGGCTCCGCGCGTATCTACTAAAATCCAGCGTACTTTTGCTTGAGTCTGATGCGCAAGCAAAAGTAGGCTGTTCGCGCGCCTCTTAAAATCTACCCCTAAGTCTCTCCCCTCTCCCTGCTAATCCATGACTATCTCAAAAAATCTGGAAATCAAAATTTCCCAGGTATGGACAACAGGAGATTTATTTTAACCTTATTTTTAATTATTGGGTGTTTGATGTATCAGATATTTTGAAATATTTTATTGTCTAGGAAATGTTTAATACACATTTTTAATTACTGGATGTTCTGTTTGTCATTATATTTGGAATAGTATAATTTTTATTAGTATGGTTTTACTATTATGCTTTATATTTCTTGATTTTGTTGTTTGATGTTTTATGAGAAATGGTGATGTTTCTGTTTTTCCATAGTTGTACTGCATATAGAGTCTGGCTTAGTTGTAATTTCCAATTCATTTTTTGTCTGCATGTTTTTATTGATACTATATGGTCTCATTATTTAGTATTTAGTGAGGTTCTGTCTGTGTTCTGCATAAGTGAACAAAGGGAGGTGTTCTGCTAACAATTAGTTTCTGTGTTAGTGTAGCTGGTTTTAAGAAAGGTTTGGATAAGTTCTTGGAGGAAAAGTACATAAACTGCTACTAATCAAGTTGACTTAAAGCTAGATTTTAAAAGGCCCGCGTGCACAGCAATTTTATAGCATATCCACGTCGGCACGCATATTATAAAATGCGATTCCTGCGTGCACATGCATGCCAGATTTTAATGTCGCGCGCATACATGCAGTTGGGTGGCCTCCTCCACGCAGGGGATGGATTTTAAAAGAATTGCACGGCAATGTGATCGGGCCTTTGCCCAGTTTCTTCCCAGTCTGTTCCAATAAAGGAGCAAACTGGCAGGGAACTCCCCTAACCTTAATCCTATCCTTCTTCCCCTCTCCTCCCCATCCCTCAAACCTACCCTAACTAGAGTTATTTTTTTGTTGAAGATCTTACCCGCTCCTTTGAGTAGGAGTAAGTTCCACGTGCTGGCCGGCTGCCGGTGGGTGTTTCCCCGGGGCAGGGCCTATTGGTCGCTGTCCCAGCTGGCCTCCACCCCCACCCGCCTGTCTCACCCCTTTCTTCAGGCCCGGCACTTCTGCGTGTATCAGGAGATATGCAGTGTGGATGGGCCTTTTTTAATATGCACTCGCAAGGCTTGGCCAAGCGCACATCTGCCTGATTTGATGTGTGCAGGCTTTTTAAAATCTTGTTAGGGAATATCCCTGCTGTTACTGGCATTAATAGCATGGGATCTATTTAATGTGATTGTAAGCTGGATTAGCCATTCTTGGAAACAGGATGCTGGGTTTGATGGACCTTCGATCTGATCCAGTTTGACAACTTCTTATTTTCTTATGATCTATAGCAGCCCGGCTTGTTCTGTTTTCCTAATAGGAGGTGTATTTGTGTTTTAGGTCCTGGTGTAATATTTACAGTGTTGTCTTTTCATAGGTAGGTTGTTATTGTTTGAGTGCTGGCAGTTAGTACTTAGTAGTGTTTGGTATGGGAGATTTTTTATATTGTAATTCAGTTTATTCATGGATTTCTGAGGGCTAGGCCGCCATTATAGGCATAATACCATATGCGTGCCAAATGCCTTTTTTATTTTTGTTTTTTTCGCAGGGTTTTCTGGTTGGCACCACAGCAATTCATGTTATTGGAAGTGCTATTTGTATCTCAAAATATCCTTGTTCATGTAAAATCTGGTATTATAAATGCATAATTAATTGTGTGTGGGGAAGGGGTGGCTGGGAGGGAGTGACACCTAGTGGTTGGATTGGGGGGTCTATGATTGCTGGGTTCTGAAGAGAACCCTGATGCATACCCCCCCCCCCCCCCCCACCAAGCCCAGGACTGATAGTGCAATGTCTGTAGTAAATAAAGTTGGGAAGGGCTATAAAATAAGAGGGAAAAAGATCCCTGATAGTTGTGAATGAAGGCTCATGGCTCCAGGATTTCAGTATTGGTTCAGATTTAGCTGGAAGCCCAAAGGAGCAGTATGAAATTGCTGAAACAAAATAAAAATCAAAACCCCCTCCATGTAACAGCCCCTTGGTGTTGTATGTTATGTTAAGGTGAGGGCACACTTTTTCATAGGTACCAAATGGCCTGGCTACCGCTCTGCTGTGCATACAGGAATTAAAAATATTCATTGCCTGTTTGCAAATGATTTAGATAACACCATTCCTTAAGTGGTAGTCTGCAATCTGAAGGAGCAAAGAATGCAAGTGACAGTTGCTGCCCTGTGTTGTTCTTTTCTTCATTACCTCGAACAGAAGGAAAGGTACAATGAAGAACATGTTCTCATCTTTTTAGGACATGTGAGGGTCGGGGGAACTGCAGAGCTAACTTTTTAATCTTCTTGGTCACAAGGAATTGGATCCTATGGCCCCTGTTTACTAAACTGTGTTATCACTTTTACAAATATTAAATATCTGCATCTGCAACTGGTACACATTAAAATGGCGATAACCCTTATTAATGGTAACAAAAGAGCGTGCATTGCCATTAATGCTCCAAAATCCTGTTAACATAGGAAAAATATTAATGAGCTCCATCATGCATAAATGCATGCATATTGATTCGTTACGCTTCAAATGGATTAATGCAAATTCATTTAAGCCATGCATTTTACATTAACCTATTGGCTAGACCAAAAATTTAATTATACCTCCTGATGATTCAAGAAGGACTTTAATATTATGTTTACCTTTTCCCAGAACTAGAAAAGAGGTATAATATAAAACACCACATCCCTAACATTCTAGTTATGTATCCCACTGCTAAGCCCTGCAGATTGTAAAGATGCTCTTTACTTGATAAAATGACAGGAGTCGGGTGTCACCTTATTGACTAACCAATTTATGGAAGCTTGAGCTTTCGAGGACAGAGTCCACTTTGTCAAATGCATCTTCACTTGAAAGTCTGGGAGACAGCAGTGAAAAACAGCCAGATCTGAATTGAGGTTTGTTGGTTTTAAAAGCTAGAAAGAGTTCAGAAGGATCATTTCCATGTTCATTAGCTTACAGATCAATTTTAAAAGTGTCGCTTGCACAAAAATGCTCACGTGCGTATGTGGGCCATGCGCGAATGCAGATTTTATAAAGCCACAAAATACACGCGCATGAGGAATAAGGGGATGGAAAAGGGATGGGGCATGGGCATTCCGGGGTGGGATCAAGACTTACGCACGTAACTCCGAATTTTAAAACCAAACACCTCAGCGTGAGCACACGTATGCTAAATATATACAAAATTTTACTGCTATACCTGATGAGAGCAGGCCGGTAGATCTTGAGTTTTAAGGCTTATAGGACAGGGTAAGGGGTCCAGCTCAACTGGGCAGCATGCAGAACGAAGAACCAGAGGGGAGGGGTCTTAAAGACTGTGTTATTAAGAGTACAAACTGGTGGACTGATTGAAAAACTGGGAATGTGCCTCGGGGATTTTGAGAAGGAAAGGAGTTTGCCACTAAGAGTTCCTCTCCGGGCCTCTCGCTGCTCCCAGTGTCTCCTGCCCCCCAGGCATGGTGAGGGAGGGACAGAATTGTGATGGCCTGTGTGCTAAGAAGTAGGGGGCATGTGGCAAGTGCTGGGAAAGAGGCAGGGACAGATACTGGGCAAGGGGAGACAAAGAGAGGGCAGAAGGAGTAAAGGCAGAGGGTAGATGCTACAGAAGTGGAGGGAAAAGAAGCAGAGGCAGATGTATTTATTTGTAATTAAGTAATTAATTAGACATTTAAAACCTTCTGATTGGAAAAGCTTGTTTTCAGCAAGGCACTACATAAAAACATCATGATACAGCGTTAAAAACAGCGCATGATAGGGATCGTCCCCCCCCCCCCCCCCCACACACACACACATTTGCAAAATTAAAGGCACAACAGAAGTGCGTGCGCACACAGACACACCTAGACAAATTAGAAGGAACATTGGCTTGGGCACAATAGGAAGTAGGGATGTGAATCGTTTTCCATATCGTCTTAACGATAGAAATCGTGTGGCAGGGCAAGAAAATCGTCTTAGGCACGATTTTTTAGTTAAAAAATCGTTAAAAATCGTTTTTTCCGATTAGTGCGCACTAACGGGAGTTAGTGCGCACTAACTGAAAATGATACAATTTGACACTTTTCAGGTCAGTTAAGGTCAGTTTAGGAATGAATATGTATTCCTATTGGCTGCCCTCTTATTTATTCATGTTACCAAGTTTCCTACTGACAGTATATGGGGGATGGGAAATGGAAACAGTTGGTAGCTTGACAAAACAAGTAATGTGATCAGTCAATGTGACTAGAACTTGTGCCCTAACCCTGATACCAGGGGTATTGTGATCTTCCTGCACACAGTGCCCTATCCCTATTAATACCAGGAGTGTTGTGATCTTCCTGCACACAGTGCCCTATCCCTAATACCAGGGGTGTTGTGATCTTCCTGCACACAGTGCCCTATTCCTGATACTGGGGGTGTTGTGATCTTCCTGCACACAGTGCCCTATTCCTGATACCAGGGGTGTTGTGATCTTCTTGCACACATCCCGGTATCAGGGATAGGGCACTGCATGCAGGAAGATCACAACACTCCTGGTATTAATAGGGATAGGGCACTGCATGCAGGAAGATCACAACACTCCTGGTATTAATAGGGATAGGGCACTGCATGCAGGAAGATCACAACACCCCTGGTATCAGGGATAGGGCACTGTGTGCAGGAAGATCACAATACCCCGGAGGAATGAGGGTCAGGCAGCTCCCCCCTGTCTGTGAAGCCAGCCTCTCACTAGTAATGCAGGGAGGGAGCTGTCTCAGACTTCACCATCCACCCCCCCCCCCTCACCCACACACCATTCACTAGCTGGGACATGGGGGAAGTCAGGAGTGAGGGTCAGGCAGCTCCCCCTGTCTGTGAAGCCAGCCTCTCACTAGTAATGCAGGGAGGGAGCTGTCTCAGACTTCCCCATCCTCCCCCCCCCCCCCTCACCCACACACCATTCACTAGCTGGGACATGGGGGAAGTCAGGAGTGAGGGTCAGGCAGCTCCCCCCTGTCTGTGAAGCCAGCCTCTCACTAGTAATGCAGGGAGGGAGCTGTCTCAGACTTCACCATCCTCCCCCCCCCCCCTCACCCACACACCATTCACTAGCTGGGACATGGGGGAAGTCAGGAGTGAGGGTCAGGCAGCTCCCCCCTGTCTGTGAAGCCAGCCTCTCACTAGTAATGCAGGGAGGGAGCTGTCTCAGACTTCACCATCCTCCCCCCCCCCTCACCCACACACCATTCACTAGCTGGGATATGAGGGAAGTCAGGAGTGAGGGTCAGGCAGCTCCCCCCTGTCTGTGAAGCCAGCCTCTCACTAGTAATGCAGGGAGGGAGCTGTCTCAGACTTCACCATCCTCCCCCCCCCCCCCCCCCACCCACACACCATTCACTAGCTGGGACATGGGGGAAGTCAGGAGTGAGGGTCAGGCAGCTCCCCCCTGTCTGTGAAGCCAGCCTCTCACTAGTAATGCAGGGAGGGAGCTGTCTCAGACTTCACCATCCTCCCTCCCCCCCCCCTCCCCCACACACCATTCACTAGCTGGGACATGGGGGAAGTCAGGAGTGAGGGTCAGGCAGCTCCCCCTGTCTGTGAAGCCAGCCTCTCACTAGTAATGCAGGGAGGGAGCTGTCTCAGACTGGTATCAGGGTTAGGGCACTGTGTGCAGGAAGATCACAACACTCCTGGTATTAATAGGGATAGGGCACTGTAAGAGATGACTGTAGTAGATTGAATAAAGATCTGATGTTTCTGCTCTCCTCACACCAAACAAAAACAACACACAAGCAGAGAAGCCCTTCTTACAAAGCTGAGCTAGTGAGTTAAGTAGGAGGAAAAGTAAACATACTTGTGCCAGTGTGGCTACTTAAAAAATACACTTACCAACTATCAATTACATATATTTGAACTGTGTACAGTTCCAGCCAGGACCACCTTTCTAAAATGCACAGTGATTGGCAAATTCAACATGCACTAGCATTTCAGGTGCCTGCTAACAAAAATAATAAACAAACAAGTTCTAGTCACGTGAGTGCTGATCATTACATTACTTTTTTTGTCAAGCTTCCAACTGTTTCCATTTCACATCCCCCCAACCATTACCTCAGTATTAGCCTTGGTAACATCAATAGATAAGAGCACAGCCAGCCAATAGGAATACATACATACATATTCATTCCTAAGTGACCTTTACTGACCTGGGAAGTGTGAACACTTTGTTTCATTTTCTGTTGGTGTTCGTTAGTTTCCAGTTCCATTTCCCATCCCCCCAACCATCACCTCAGTGGTAACCTTGGTAACATCAATAGATAAGAGGGCAGCCAGCCAATAGGAACACATATTCATTCCTAACTGACCTTCAGTGACCTGGAAAGTGTTTATTTGTATCATTTTCAGTTAGTGCGCACTAACTCGAGTTAGTGCGCACTAACACGATTTAACGATTTTTAACGATAAATCGTTAGAATTTCTATTGTATCGTGTTCTATAATGATTTAAGACGATATAAACATTATCGGACGATAATTTTAATCGTTGAAAAACGATTCACATCCCTAAAAGCAGCTCATCCCCTGACTGCTGAAAGCTAAACTTATGTTATTAACAGCAGTACCTATCCGCACACACACAAAACTGGAGGAATATTGGTGGATTCTATTTATTTTTGTTTTCTTATTGCAAACACATCTTTCTGCTTCGGATGTTGCAAGCACCTTCTTTGCTATTTTTGTATGCTGCAAAAAGCTACCTCAGAAGAATAAAGTAAAAAACAAAACAAAAATATTATTATACTTCACTACAATTCATATTTGGTCAATCTTTCCTACCCATCTATATTTTATAATTTTATACATATTTATTAATTGATACAGTTGGCTAAAATGTTAATATTCTTTCTTTAATTTCCTCCCCTTTCAGATCCTAGTTATTTTTCCTTGTTTTTTGTAACTTCCTCACATCCTAAATATTGTTACAATGTTTTTATTTGTTAAGTTTCTTATTATATTTGATGTCGAATTAGGAAATGTTTCTACCATGTTACTCTCTGCAGTTATTCACATTGTTAATTGTAAACCGGGTTGATGTGATTCATATCATGAAACTCGGTATAATAAAAATAATAAATAAATAAATAAATAAATAAACATGGAAACAGCACTTGAGAGCAGACATTGCAGATATTTTCTAGATTATAAATGCATTTGATTTCATCCTGGAGATCCTTTTGTTGAATTTGCTATAGTCACTGGAACAGAACAAACATTTATGTCAGCATGTTAAGCCTTGAACCATCCTGGCTGAAACACCATTACACAGATGTTATATTGGTTGTTTCCCACTGCGTATTTGGACTACTATTTCAAATTTCACTATTAAAAACAATTCGCCAAAAAATGCTAGTAGCTCCACTCTACTTATTCATTACAGCTAAATCTATTTTAGAATATAACATTTATTTTCTTAAAGTAGTGCCTATGCTGGGATCTATAAACTGAGCAATATATATGAATTGATGTTCTAAATTCCTGCATAGAAAACAGATATGCATTTTGGACATGCCTCTTCTTCCCTTGTGTCTATATTTTACCATATCACTTTTTCTTGTTCTCATAGCTATTTGTAAGCTTTGCTACCTACCTACAGTCTGTCCCAAATACAAATAGTCTAGCCAGACCATCTATCTCTGAGCTAGGTTTTGCATATTTTTATAGTATTAATGTTGCCTCTACACACAACCTTAATAGTGCCCATGCGCAATGGGCACTATTATGTACTTTTTAAAGTACATCAGGGATCTCTTTGGGTGAAATGGATTTTCCACATCTAAATTACTATTATTGTATATATTGTTTAAGTAACAATGTCTACATGATGGTCAAGTAAAATAGACTTTTGTTTTTAGGTGTTTCTTTTCCAGCTAATTAGAGATTATTTGAGGATACAAAAATATTGGTGTTTATTGCTCTTTTCAAAGTGCAGGTACTATTGCTGGGCACATTTTCTAGATGAAAAATATACATACATTTCCATAAACATAAACGCCATAAGAAAACAATACTCATATCCCTCCCCATATAACCAGCATTCACATTTGACAGGCGTGCCCTGTAGGGATGTGCAGAGCAAAATTTTATGTTCATATTTTTTATGTCCGAAAGGGGGTCCCACTTGCGGCCAATATGGACATAAAAAAAATCCAATGAGTTGGGTATATGTACATATGTGCAAAAAAAAAAATTAAACCCCCTCACCCTCCTTAATCCCCCCCCCAGACTTACCACAACTCCCTGGTGATCGAGCGAGGAGTGAGGACGTCATTTCTGCAATCCTTGGCGAGAAGCATGTGACGTCGGTGGCACGTCGAGTGACGCGGCGTCACGTGATTCCCGGCTCGTTCGCGCCGGACGGCTCGTTCGGCCCAAAAAGAACTTTTGGCCAGCTTGGGGGGGTCAGGAGGCCCCCCCAAGCTGGCCAAAAGTTCTTTTTGGGCCGAACGAGCCGTCCGGCGCGAACTTGCCGGGAATCACGTGACGTCGGCGTCACATGATTCCCGGCTTGTTCGCGCCGAACGAGCCGTCCGGCGCGAACTTGCCGGGAATCACGTGACGTCGCGTCTGAGTGACGCGGCGCCACGTGATTCCCGGCTCGTTCGCACCGGACGGCTCGTTCGGCCCAAAAAGAACTTTTGGCCAGCTTGGGGGGGTCAGGAGGCCCCCCCAAGCTGGCCAAAAGTTCTTTTTGGGCCGAACGAGCCGTCCGGCGCGAACGAGCCGGGAATCACGTGATGCCGGCGTCACTCGACGTGCCGCCGACGTCACATGCTTCTCGCCAAGGATTGCAGAAATGGCGTCCTCACTCCTCGCTCCATCACCAGGGAGTTGTGGTAAGTCGGGGGGGGGGGATTAAGGAGGGTGAGGGGGTTTATATTTTTATTTTGGCTCAACAATCGCGATTTCCCACATATCGAACATATCTATGTTCGATATGTGGGAAATCCGATCGTTTATGTCGAATCAATTTTTTAAGTAAAAAAAAAATATGAGTTGCGTTTTACTAATGCGGTCAATCCGAATGCACACCCCTAGTGCCCTGGTTTTAACCTTCATCTGTTGTTTGTGTTTGGTAATGTGTATCGTTTTACTTGCTGATAGGTGCAGCTTTGAACACCTCTTTGGACAGCTGAATCAGCTGGGGAAGTGCTTAATAAGAATTTTTAAACCAAGAAAATAAACTCATCCAGTCACTAGCATATTGCCACCCCTCTTCCATCATACAACCTCTGCCCTAGAACTCTCTTTCTCTCTCCCCCACCAGCTTGTCCTCATCTTTCTCTCTACCTTTCTTTCTGTCACTCTCAAACTCTCCACACTTTCTCATTCTGTCTTCTTACCACCTGCTCCAAAATATGACAGTGGGAAGAGCTGTGCAGCAGAGCCGGCAGGAGGATTGAATGGATGACAATCAGTTCTTAAAATCTTGTGCAGCAGAGGCAAAGGCGCAGAAACAGAATGGAGGGATCCAAGGCAGGCAAGAGGAGGGATGAGAAAGTATTAGAAGCAGTGGTGTTTTTCTAGTGTTTATCTTATACTTTTTTTTTTAATAGGGATTGTTTTATCAGTGTTTACTGGTTAAAACTTTAAAACAAAAGATCTAATTATGAGGGATGTGCAGCAAAACACATCATTTTGATTCATTTTTTTGTTTCTGGGATTTTCCTTTCATGTCTTATGGTTTGTCTTAATGTTTATTTGGTTTGGTTCATTTGCCAAATCAAAATACATGTTTTAAAAAAGAATTGAAATGGGGGTCTCCTTGGGTCTCTTGGACCCCCACTTCTATTTTCCAGGGCCTTCTCAGGCCCCACCCAATTAACCGAGGCATGGGGCTATCCAGCTGGACTGAGCCAAGCCTAGCCATGGTCTCCTTGGGCTCCTCTACTGTCCCTTCAGCTCCCCTGGAAATGAGCTGGATTTGGTAAGGTTCCTGCAAGAAGAAAGAAGTGGGATCGATCTCCACTCAATCCTTTCCTATTGTGCCGCTTTAAAAATGGTGCCAGCCAACCCTGACTCCAGCACCAAAGTACCATCAAATCGCCACCAGTCTCAGGGCCAGTCAGTGCAGTTTTCTTCTATGGCAGCATATTTGCATCTAAAAACGCCATGAGGAAACAACAAAGAATAGATTCCCAAGGGTCTTTTCTGAATCTTTAATTGGTGGAGACATAGGTAATTTGTTAAAATGCCTGACTCAGGCCGAGTTTCGCCACTTTCCAGTGTCTGCCTCAGGGGCTATAAATGAACATAGATATAAATACAATAAATCATAAATACATTAAAAATCATAAAAATAAATCAATAAATCACAAAATAATTAAAACACCAAATCAATAACATAGAGATGTTAAAAATTAAAACAATATTAACAACCTCACATAAAATTAAATAAATAGAACATATATAAAATTTGTGAAAATAAATACAACATACAGACTAATAACTGAGTGAAAGAGCATATAAACAACATCAATCTAAAATTATTATTGTCCTATATATAACTTTTTTAATTTATTAAAAAGGAGGTGGGATTAGTACCTTATATGAAAACGCACAAAATGAATCTCAATTAGATTCAAAAAGCCATCCGCACACAGTACAAACGTGTCTGTAAAAATGAAGACACTCAATCAATTGGAATGAATCTAAATATGTAGCAATGGAAAAATATGTGAAAAAGGAAAAGGAAAAAAGAAAAGCAGGGGGTGGAAAAGATATTTAACTAATAATGCACCTTAGTTGAAACACGTTGCGCTTAAACCTTTTCTGGTTCCATTCACTGATGGCGCCGCATACTATAAGAGGTTCATGAAGGATGAATGTAATATACATGTGTCTCCTCAACAACTTAAGTATACAACAAATGTTGGTAAACTTAAAAAATTCCTCATAAAAAGATCTTTTATTGAATGCAGACAATGATATAACATATAAATGAATGCTTTTAACAACGGGAGTGCTATGTGCCAGCTGCTTTTCTTAAAGGCTGTGCAAGAGAGATACTCTAACATACAAAGGAAAAAACAGGAAAAAGTAAAAAAGCGGGTAGAGCGGGGAAATAAATTTATCGCTAATCCGGAGCCCCGAGAGCCAACTACCGCTCGTCAATTCAAACATCAATGGAGACAACTGAATCTTAGTCCCGCAACTATTCCAGTCTGGCTAATGAATAATACAATAAATAACAAATGCAATGAAAATGGATATGTAAGAGAGTGCGATGAGATTGACAACTTATATATGAATGCAAAAGAAAACCGGAGACCACATGAATAAACAAAGTAGTGCAACGGAAGCAAAACATTCTGGCTGCAACTAGTGAAGTTTCTCACATAGTAGTATTCAAGTGTTAAACAACAGAATCAAAATGATTTTTAATTTAAAAGGTGAACACACATATTTTCAAGATTGCTTGGATGTTAAAGGCGCAAACAACTGCGGCATTGCTAATATAACTCGTGTGATGTAAAAAATAAATAAATCGCAAAAATATTAATAAAGACCAATCATAAAAAGTATAAAATATCTTTACTGTATTTCTGCGGGTCAGCGTGTGTAGTCTCCACTCGATTCAATACAAAGAGATACAACAGTATGGACTCACAGTATTTAAACTAATTTTGGCACCAAACTCCGTTGTCAATCATTGAATAAAGTGTTGTTCAATCGCCAAAGAAGTAACTGGGTCAAAATCACAAAATATAGTGTTGAATCATTGTATGTATAACTGGTCTTAAAAACAAAGAAACTTGCAAAACAGCTAAGGTACAATATTAAAAACTTAGAACCTTATTTTCCAAGGCTATCGCAGGCTTGCACTACATATTTAGATTCATTCCAATTGACTGAGTGTCTTCATTTTTATAGATACGTTTGTACTGCGGATGGCTTATTGAATCTAATTGAGATTCATTTTGTGCGTTTCATTTAAGGTACTAATCCCACATCGTTTTTTATAAATTAAAAAAAGTTATATATAGGTCTCTTACTGTTGGACAATAATAATTTTAGATTGATGTTGCTTATATGCTCTTTCACTCAGTTATTAGTCTGTATGTTGTATTTATTTTCACAAATTTTATATATGTTCTATTTATTTAATTTTATGTGAGGTTGTTAATATTGTTTTAATTTTTACCATCTCTATGTTATTGATTTGGTGTTTTAATTATTTTGTGATTTATTGATTTATTTTTATGATTTTTAATGTATTTATAATTTATTGTATTTATATCTATGTTCATTTATAGCCCCTGAGGCAGCCACTGGAAGGTGGCGAAACTCAGCCTGAGTCGGGCATTTTAACAAATTACCTACGTCTCCACCAATTAAAGATTTGGAAAAGACCCTTGGGCATCTATTCTTTGTTGTTTCCTCACAGCATATTTGCATGGCCATTCAAGAAAATAGTGTCTGCCGAGGCAGCATGGCATGAGCAAGTGTGGATAACTCTTGCATCTTTCTTCTTGCAAGATGCCCACAGAAGGGGTAAGTGGAAGCCAGAGAGGTCCTGCCACTGGCTTATTTCCACAGGGTGGGATAAGGATCAAAGTAACCTGGGGAGCTGGGCTTGGATCAGCCATCTTGATAGACCTAGGACCCAAGTTATTGGTAAGGTTTATAGGTTCAGGAGGGCCTGGAAAACCACACAAAGCAGTGGCAGTAGACTAGGAGGGTGGGGGCACAGTGAAACCACTTTATTTAAGAAATTATTTGAACTGAATAAAAAATACTCCAAAATGTTAATGTATTTTCAGCAACACTATTTTTGTTTTGTTTCATTTGGAATGACCGAAAAATGGCCTTTTTTTTTAGTTCGTATGTGTCATTCATTTTAAACAAATGCACACACCTACTAATTATGATTTACTTAGAACACTGTGGAAGGAATTGATTCTTCTTACTTGAAAAATCCTCTTCATCTGTGATAAACAAGTAATTCCACAATTTGGAGAGCACTTGGGATTCTATCCACTTCTTCGAGACCAGAATATTCGCTTGAGAACAATGAATGCTAGACAACATGCTTTGGAAATAGACAGGTAGAAACTTATTTGCTCAGGTGATAATTAGAATGTATTGTTTGTTATTAAGGGGTCTGTGGGTTGCTGTTAGCTTGGTTCTGTGACAACTGTGTTTTGCATGTAATGCAAGAGAGAAGGTTCCAGGTCCATTTCCACAGGCTGAACACAAGATTCATGCCAACTCTGTGACAACTCATGCTAATTTCTTTGAGCCAAGATAGAATACTGCAAAATGAGGATGCTAGTGAAAAAAACAAGAAACACGTAGTTGCTGAAACTGCAGAGTCAATAGTTCCTGTATGCATGCAGTCATTTCATGGCCACTCTCCTGTTTTTCTCCTCTTTTATTTATTTATTTGTTTTTATTTGTTCATTTATTTACTTATTTATTTTCTTAACTGATTAATTATTTGATTATTTTTTTCTATACCATACATTCCCATGATTGTAGCATACATGTATGTTTCAACATATATAACTAAAATGTAAAACAATGGGAGACACATCTCTTCATGAAGTCAAAACACATTCTGAGTAGAAAGTTACAATGGTTCTGCCCAGAGCATATACAGCATGAGCCGTGATTGACAGGGATACCATCATCTCTGATTGTTAGAGACAAACTGTTGAAAAGTTACAAGACATGAAAAAAGACAGAGGAACCTCAGAGGAGCCACCATCATTACCCTCATGAAACAAATGCAGGTGCAGGCTGATCCTCTGACCTCCCTGCCCATCTGATCTATAAGAATCAGTTTAATTACCAGTAAGTCCTATTGCATTATGGGCAAGAATAATATAAGCATCAGAACCTGGCTTTCTTTTTCATTTTTCTTTTCTCTCTAATGATCCCTATTAAATGCAAAATACTTACATTTCTGTATATTCACATGCTGCAATCTGATTATTGCTGTATTTTGTAGTATGTGTTGTCCTTATAATAGCCTACCTGGGTGACATTTTGATCTCTATGATTTATCTGAGTTCATTTTCAAGTCTGATCACATATTTTTGCATTGCTACAATTCTTATAGATAATTATTCTCAAAAAACAGGTAATGTACTAAATGTATGTTAAGAATTTTGTATATTTATATCAGCACACAATTGTTAGCATACACACTAAATTCAGATTAATGCTATACTAAAATAATCATATGGAGACCACATGCTCAAAAGACCACATTAAATTGAGTGTGCCCTTTTGTCATTTCATTATAATAGAAAATCTTCCTCCAAACTAACCAGATCAAAGAAAAGGTTTGATAAGTGTGTGGAAACAACTCCACTTAGCCTGATATCCAAAACCATCTCCCTAGGCTCCTGATCTAGCAAACCACTGTGAACTCATGCTCTGTTTCACTTATTCATAGGCCCATCCACATTGATCTCCCAATACAAGGTTGGCTCTTTGCCCCATTCTTCTGATCCAAAGTTAGATTCCCTCCCCAAGCCTTTCCAGGTCTTTCCCACAACCTCCTTCCTGCTGGAAGAAGGAAATTCTCTTACCTCTTAGAAGCTCAAGTGCTGACTGTCAAATGGTGCCTGTTTCCATTGCTGGACAGTATAGGGATGCACATTTATTTAAAACAAATACGAAATCCAAATCAAATCAAGCGGATTTGTTTGTTGTTTTGGAAAATAAAAACAAATGGCCAGTGCCACGAAAATCAAAGAAAATTTATTTATATTCATGCTCAATTCCCATTAAAGTCTATGGGACAAGCAAAACTTCAGGTTTCTTTTTTCTGTTTAAGGCAAGTTAACAACCAATGATGTCATTCTGACCCTGAAGTGACGAGCCAGAGCAGAAAGGGACAGGAAAGAAGCCAGGAAGCAAGACCAATCAAAGTCATGAATTACTTTAGCCAACCTAACTTAGGATTAAGAACATAAGAAATTGCCATGCTAGGTCAAACCAAGGGTCCATCAAGCTCAGCATCCTGTTTCCACTTTTAACTTCTAGGTGGACAAGTTTGGGCTATTTGATAAACATTGCTACTCATACACATAAATTAAACATTTTCTGACACAGGTGGGGATTGCAAGAGATCTTTAAATAGGTACACCTTTTTTTGAAATGATTTATATATGCTACTAAACCCAGAGCTTCAGGAAAAAAACAAACATATCAAGGAATGGGAGACTGATTTGGTAACAAGAACCTGGCAAGTACCCAAATACTAAGAAGATCCCATGCTACTGATGCCAGTAATAGCAGAGGCCATTCCCTAAGTCAACTTGTTAAATACCAGGTAATGGAGTTCTCCTCCAAGAACTTTTCCAAACCTTTCTTGAACCCAGCTACACTAACTGCACTAACCACATCCTCTGGCAACAAATTCCAGAGCGTAATTTATTTATTTATTTTATTTAAAAACTCTTCTATTCCGTTGTTAAGTTAGATAACCATCACAATGGTTTACAGAAAGGCACAATAAAGAAAATTATAAGTGGTATAGATTACAAATTAAACATGTGCCATCATAGTACGGTAACATATTTTAGTACGATAAACTATGTGTTTAAGTTAAGCCTTTATGTTGGTTAGTAAACTGTTAAGCGGTTCAAATCTAACATTAATATGCATTTGTAGGTTAAAAACAACAACTGCTTACTTGGTGCATCCTTATCTATCAACTGTTTTTCTCCTTCTATTTGTCTTTATAAAAAGCTTGTTTAAAGAGCCAGGTTTTCAGGTTAGTTTTGAATATTTTCAAATTTCTCTGCAGCCTTATTTTGAGTATCAATACAAATATGAATAGATCCACAAATATCAGGAAATAAGTGAAATCAACAATGTATAAATGATTCCTGAAATAGGAAAGCGGTGGGAAGCTCGAAGAGACCTCATATATTAGATGCCCAAGAACTAGGCTAATAGAAGCTTATAATGGCGTAAGCTTTTCTTTATTTATAATCATCGGTCTCGATGAGCGAAATTAAAGGGGCGCCATATGAAGTATAGCTGCCCCAATTATGCACTTAGAGTCAATTGTACTATGATATTGTACTTAACTTGCGAACTTTAATCTCCGGCATCAAGGTCCAAATGCTGCTGAAGTTGATGGTAAAATGGGAAAAACCGACTTTGATCCGACACGACGTGTTTCGGAGGGAACCTCCTTCCTCAGGGGGCTGGGTGCCACTATTACCTGCTTTTGTCACTAACCGGAGATGCTTGACACTGTTAAGAATGAAATAGATACAAGAGAACAAGTGCATAGTAAAAACCCGCCGCAAGGGAGAGACGGCAGTATCAATGGAAAGAGCACTTACTGTGTACGAAGCGTTGACTCAGTTTGTTGCGCCCGGAGGTGTCTCTGTATGATTCTACAGATAAAACAACGCATAATAAAGTACAAAGACCTTACGTTTGGTGTTTTGAGACAGGAAACCTTGCATATATATATTACCTCGTCGTGATGCTGGAGTCGCTCGCTGGACCGTGAATGTACTATCGGCAGCGAGAGACGTCTGAACGCTGACCTTTAAAGACAAAAAAGGCGCCAAGGATATGGGTGTGTCCAAATAAGGGCACTTACGTCACAGTCGGAGCCATTTTAGGACAGTTCGCAAGTTAAGTACAATATCATAGTACAATTGACTCTAAGTGCATAATTGGGGCAGCTATACTTCATATGGCGCCCCTTTAATTTCGCTCATCGAGACCGATGATTATAAATAAAGAAAAGCTTACGCCATTATAAGCTTCTATTAGCCTAGTTCTTGGGCATCTAATATATGAGGTCTCTTCGAGCTTCCCACCGCTTTCCTATTTCAGGAATCATTTATACATTGTTGCCTTATTTTGAGTGGCATGGTGTTCCATAGCACAGGACCAGCCAGTGACAGTGCTCTTTCCCTTACTTGAGTGAGGCGTGCTGATTTAACCGAGGGGACAGTTAGTAGAGCCTTACTAGCAGATCTCAGGTTTCTGTGCGGGACATGTACGCGCAGTACTGTGTTAAGCCAGTCGGCTTTTTCATCGTGGATTAGTTTATGAATTATACACAGTGCCTTATATTGTATTCTTTGTTCAATTGGAAGCCAGTGTAGTTCAGCAAGTGTTCCTGTAATGTGGTCACTTTTTTTTGCCAGTCAAAATTCTAGCAGCGGAATTTTGCAATATTTGCAGTGGTCTAATTATAGATTGAGTTAGCCCTAATAGCAGGGAGTTACAATAGTCTGTGCTTGCGAATATCATTGCCTGTAGAACTGTGCAAAAATTGTTTAGCATTAGCAGGGGTTTCAGTCTTCTCAGGGTCATTAGCTTGGCGTAGCCTTCTTTTAATTTCTGTGAAATGTGTTGTTTCATGTTTAGCTCAGGGTCAATTATTACCCCTAGATTACGTACTTTTATTGCTAACTCCACGGTTTGATTAATTTTTATTGCGATTGTATGTTGTATAGGGTGTATGTTTTTTCATTCAAGGTGTAAGAATTCAGTTTTGTCGATGTTTATTACCATTTCCATTTGGTTTATGAGCTGTTTGATTATTTCAAGATATATATTGACTAGTTTCATTGTTTCTTCAATGGTGTTTATGATGGATAACAGTAGTTGTATATCATCTGCGCATACGTAATGTATGATTCCAAGTCCTGCTAATAGGCGATATATTGTAAGTAAGTAAATATTAGAGTGTTGCAGACAGGGCTGATCCCTTTGGGACTCCTGTTTGTAGTTTGACTTTGTCTGAAAGTGTGTTTTTGATTTGTATTTGGAAACATCTATTGTTTAAGTATGACTCAAACTAGTTTATTGTTTTGTTATTGAGTCCTATTTCTTTTAGTCTATTGATTAGTATTTTGTGATTTACAGTGTCAAATGCTGCAGAGAGATCAAATAGAACCAGAATGTAGTGTGTTCCTGTATCAAAGCCTCTTAATATATTGTCTGATAGAGCTAATAGTAAAGTCTCTGTACTGTAGTGTTTGCGGAATCCATGTTGGGCTGGATATAAAATGTTGTTACTTTCAAGGTGGTTTGACAGTTGTTTTTGTACTGTTTTTTCAATTAGTTTGGCTATTAGGGGTAAGTTGGAGACTGGTCTATAGTTGCTAAGATTTAGGGGGTCCAGGTTCTTTTTCTTAATGATTGGTTTGATTATAGCTCCTTTCAAGGTATCTGGCATTAATCCTTCATCTAGGGAGAGGTTGATGATTTTAGTTAATGTTGGGGCTACTGTGTTGGCTAGTTTTTTAAATTCCGTAATGGGTATGGTGTCAATTATGTGGGGAACAGGGTTCAGTTTTTTATCATGTTCTCGACTTCAATGTGTGATATCTCATCAAGATTGAGCCAGTTGCTGACGTCCCTAGTGGGCATCTTAATCTCTTGTTTTGTTGTGTTAGGAATTTTTTTTCTTAGGTTCTCAATTTTATCTTTAAAGAATTAAGCTACATCATTGCATTGGTTCTCTTGTAAGGTTAGGTGATTGTATTGTCGCTAGTAAGGTTTTTTACTATGTTAAATAGGGATCTGGCATTATTTGCAAATTTTTCTATTTTTGAGCTGTAGTATTTCTTTTTGGTGTCTAAAATTGTTTTTTTGTAGTAGGCTAGTTGTTTCCTGTACTTTGTTAAATTCTCAGTTGTTTTGTTATTTTTCCATTCTTTTTCTTTCTTTCTAAGGATCCGTTTTACTTCTTTGATTTGTTCGCTATACCATGGATTATTTTGTTTTGGTTCTTTAATGCGGGCCATTTTTTGAGGGTTTAATTCATTTGCTAAAGTAGTTGTTCTGTTTATCCAGTCGGTTGTTGCGGTGTTGCTATTTGTGTAATGGATGTGTGTTAATTCTTCATGTAAATTTGTCTTTTAGAATATCTGTGTTGAGTGAAAATAATTTTCTCTGATTAGTCATAAATGTGCTACTTGCTAACTTCATGGAGTGCCCCCTAGTCCTTATATTATCCAAAAGTGTAAATAACCTATTCACATCTACTCATTCAAGATCTCTCATGATTTTAAAGACCTCTATCATATCCCCCTTCAGCTGTCTCTTCTCCAAGCTGATCAGCCCTAATCTCTTTAGCCTTTCCTCATACGAGAGCTGTTCCATCCTCTTTATCATTTTGGTCACCCTTCTCTGTACCTTCTCCAGTGCACCTATAACTTTTTTTGAGATGCGGTGACCAGAACTGTACACAGTACTCAAGGTGTGGTCTCACCATGGAGCGATACAGTGGCATTATGACATTTTCCATTTTATTCACCATTCCCTTCCTAATAATTCCTAACATTCTGTTTGCTTTTTTGACTGCTGCAGCACACTGAGCTGATGATTTCAATGTATTATCCACTATGATGCCTGGATCTTTTTCATGGGTGGTAGCTCCTAATATGGATCCTAACATCGTGTAACTACTGCATGGATTATTTTTCCCCATATGCAACACCTTGCACTTGTCCACATTAAATTTCATCTGCCATTTGGATGCCCAATCTTCCAGTCTTGTAAGGGCCTCCTGCAATTTATCACAATCCGTTAGTGATTTAACTACTCTGAATAATTTTGTATCATCTGCAAATTTGATAACCTCATTCGTCATATTCCTTTCCAGATCGTTTATAAATATATTGAAAAGCACTGGTCCAAGGATAGATCCCTGAGGCACTCCAATGTTTACACTTTTCCACTGAGAAAATTGACCATTTAATCCTGCTCTCTGTTTCCTGTCTTTTAACCAGTTTGTAATCCACGAAAGGACATCGCCTCCTATCACATTACTTTTTAGTTTTCTTAGAAATCTCTCATGAGGGAATTTGTCAAGCGCCTTCTGAAAATCCAAATACACTACATCTACTGTTTCATCTTTATCCATATCTTTATTAACCCCTTCAAAAAAATGAAGCAGATTTGTGAGGCAAAACTGCCCTTGGGTAAATCCATGTTGACTGTGTTCCATTAAACCATGTCTTTCTATGTGCTCTGTGATTTTGATCTTTAGAATAGTTTCCACTATTTTCCGGGCACTGAAGTCAGGCTCACTGTCCTATAGTTTCCCGGATCACCCCTAGAGCCCTTTTTAAATATTGGTGTTATATTGGCCACCATCCAGTCTTCAGGTACAATGGAAGATTTTAATGATAGATTAAAAATTTTAACTTATAGAACTGAAATTTCATTTTTGAGTTCCTTCAGAACCTTAGGATGCATACCATCCTGTTCAGGTGATTTTCTACTTTTTAGTTTGTCACTCTGGCCTTCTACATCTTCCAGGTTCATAGTGATTTGGTTCAGGTTATCTGACTCATCACCCTTAAAAACCATCTCCAGAATTGGTGTCTCCCCAACATCCTAATTAGTAAACACAGAAGTAAAGGATTCATTTAGTCTTTCTGCAATGACCATATCTTCCCTAAGAGCCCCTTTAACCCCTCGGTCATCTAACAGTCCAACCGACTCCCTCACAGGTTTCTTGCTTAGTATATATTTTAAAAAGTTTTTATTATGAGGTTTTGCCTCTATAGGCAACTTAATTTCAAATTCTCTCTTCACCTGTCTTATTAATGCTTTACATTTAACTTGACAATGCTTATGCTTTTTCCTATTTTCTTCAGATGGATCCTTCTTCCAATTTTTGAAGGATGTATTTTTGGCTAAAATAGCCTCTTTAACCTCACCTTATAACCATGTCAGTAATCGTTTTGCCTTCTTTCCACCTTTCTTAATGTATGGAATGTATCTGACAGTGACTTCCTCATTTTGGCCTGGATTTATCAAAATGCGGTAAGTACCGCATGCGATAGCAAAAGGGGCATGTTTTATGCTAATATAGTATTTATCGCAATTTGTGATAATTACCTGTGCGAAGAGCTAAGTTAGTGCACATTGCAATACCATTTCAGATTCTGCGATAAGTGCCAAACCTGATGTATTTCCTGCATTCAACCACTGGGGGACCAGTTTTTCAATGATATGAGAGAGAGAGAGAGAGAGAGAGAGAGATTGAGAGAGAGAGAGACTTGCTATAATGTCTACTCCCTAGACAGGTATTTGTATCCCTATGGGAGGCCCACCTAGAAACTTGAGGTGGGGATTAGGTATGAGTGTAGGGGGTTGGGGCCCGCTTTCACATTCAACATGAGACGTACGAACAGAACAGTGGTCTCTTGTGAAGATTTGATGACCTTCGGAGTGAGGAAACTCACTCCAAGATGAGATTTGGGCAGTGTTCTCTCAAACTAGCTTGATGGACACTCTACCTGGGCAACAACAAGCTAGTTTGAGAGAACATTGCCCAAATCTCATCTTGGAGTGAGTTTCCTCACTCCGAAGGCCATCAAATCTTCACAAGAGACCACTGTTCTGTTCGTACGTCTCACGTTGAATGTGAAAGTGGCCCCCAACCCCCTACACCAGACCTGGGCAAGGGGCGGCCTGCGGGCCGAATCCGGCCCGCCTACTGTCTGTGACCGGCCCGCCCACTGCTGAGAGCAGACGGAGAATGAGGCACGCTGCCTTCCCTTGCAGAGGCAAGCCTTGCCCAGCACCGGCCAATAGGGCAGCGTGCCTTCGCTCGAGTCACTCCCTCCCCCCCACTGGCCGCTGTAAAAAAAAAAAGTTCATTCTCCGCTCCCTCGCTCCCCGATTGGCCAGCACCGGCCAATCGGGCAGCGTGCCTTTGCTCGAGTTTCTTTCCTACATAAAATAAAAGCAGGAAGCTTGTACCATCACAGTTCCGCCTTTCGCGGTCCTCAGGGGTCCCCAACCATACGGCGTATGGCCGGCGCTATTTTCCGTACGTAAAAACGATTCGCGGCAGGAGTTCGCTCCCGGACCCCCGCTGGACCCCCAGGGACTTTTGGCCAGCTTGGGGGGGCCTCCTGACCCCCACAAGACTTGCCAAAAGTCCAGCGGGGGTCCGGAATGACCTCCTGCAGTCGAATCGTGTTGTCTATGGCCGGCGCCATTTTGCGCCGCCATTTTGCGCAAAATGGCGCCGGCCGTAGACAACATGATTCGACTGCAAGAGGTCGTTCCGGACCCCCGCTGGACTTTTGGCAAGTCTTGTGGGGGTCAGGAGGCCCCCCCAAGCTGGCCAAAAGTCCCTGGGGGTCCAGCGGGGGTCCGGGAGCGATCTCCTGCCGCGAATCGTTTTTCCGTATGGAAAAACCAAAGTTAGCGCCGGCGCCATTTCTACAAGCACCGGAGGTCCGAGAGTGGAAGATCACAGCGGGACCCTTCCTCTGGACCCCAGGTAATTTAAGGCATTTTGGGGGGGTTCGGGAGGGTGGGGGATTTATTTTAAAGGGTCAGGGTGGGTTTTAGGGTTTTTTTAGTGTGCCAGTTTTTTCGCCCTCCCCTTTCCCCCGATTTACGATTTTTTGACGATAAATCTGGGGAATTGTTATTGTATCGCGGCTCTAACGATTTTTGACGATTTAAAATATATCGGACGATATTTTAAATCGTCAAAAAACGATTCACATCCCTAGAAATAATCACATTGTGAGGGGCTTTTGGCCTGACAGATGGGAGAAACTATTCTGGATATGCTCTTTTAGATCTATTCTGGATAAGCTCATTTAAAAATCCAGGTTTTTAGATACTTTTTAAATTTAATTGTGCATGGTTCAAGATGCAGGTTGGGAGGCAGGGCGTTCCAGAGGGTGGGACCAGCAATTGAGAAGGCACGGTCGCATGTGGAGGAAAGATGGGCTATTTTCAGTGAAGGTACAAGTAGGGTGCCTTTGTTTGCAGTTCTGGTGGGTCGGGTGGAGTGGGGAGTGTTGAAAGGAATGTCTAACCATTTGGAGTTGTGGGCATGAATTGAACTGTGTACTATGGTCAATGTCTTGTAGTGAATGCGGGAGGGGATGGGGAGCCAATGGAAGTCTCTAAGGATGGGGGTGATATGTTCATGTTTACGGGTATTTGCGATGTCTTGCTGTGGCATTTTGAAGCATTTGTAGAGGTTTTATTGTAGAGTAGGGGAGCCCTAGGAAGAGTGCATTACAGTAGTCCAGTTTGGGAAATATGGTGACTTGGATCACTGTACGAAAGTCTTGGTTGTATAGTAGTGGTCTGAGCTTTTTAAGTACATTGAGTTTAAAGAAACCCGCTTTGAGAATGGAGTTTATGTAGTTTTTCATGTTTAGTTGATGATCAAGGAGAACTCCTAGGTCCCTTACAGATGGTTGTGGTGTGAGAGGGTTGAGTTTCGGATCAATAGTTAGGGGGTTTGGGGGGGGGGGGGGAGGCCTGGGAGGAGATAACCAGGAGTTCAGTTTTATTTGTATTGAGAGCAAGATGGAGGTTGGTGAGCAGGGAGTTGATGGCCACAAGGCAGCTTTCCCAGTGCTTTAAGGCATCAGAGATGGAGTTGTGGATGGGGATGATGATCTGGACATCATCAGCGTAGAGATAGAATTTTAGTTTGAGATCGGTGAGAAGTTGGCAGAGCGGGGTGATGTAGACATTAAAGAGGGTGGATGAAAGTGATGAACCTTGTGGGACTCCTTGATGCAAGGTGTGGGGGGTGGATGTGGTGTTGCCAATTTTAACAGAGAACTTCCTGTTTGATAGGAAGGATTTGAACCAGGTGAGTGCTAGGCCTGTGATGCCAATGTTTTCTAAACGGGTCAGGAGGTGTTGATGGCTGATGGTGTCGAAGGCTGCTGAGATATTGAGAAGAGCAAGGAGGTAGCTGTGTCCTTGACCCATGCCTCTGAGGAGGTGGTCAGATAGAGAGAGGGTAGCAATTCCATGTTAAAGTGTTTTCAGAAGCCGAATTGAGAGGCATGGAAGATAGCATGATTTTCGAGGAAGTCCATGAGTTGTGAATTAACAACTCTTTCCATTAGCTTGGCAATGAAAGGGAGGTAAGAGATTGGGTGAAAATTGGCAGGATCTTTCGGGTCCAAAGAGGGTTTCTTTAGGAGGGGTTTGACTACCGCATGCTTGAGTGAGTCTGGGACAGATCCCTGGGTGAGAAAGCAGTTGATAAGATCTGCTATAGCTCTGGCTATGGAGTTAGGGATGGCTAGAAGGGCTTTAGAGGGGATGGTGTCGTTGGGGTGGGAGGAAGGTTTGAGTTTTCTGAGGATGTTTTCAACTTCTTTGGAGGAAGTGAAGTCAAGGGCAGTCATTGTGGGTTGGGAGGGTGTAGGGACGGAGGGTAGGGTAGGGGGGTACAGTTAGTGGGGTGGGGGAATCTTGAAAGGAGGTTGCTTCTCATATTAAACATTTTCTGACACAGGTGGGGATTGCGAGAGATCTTTCAATAGGTACGACTTTTTTTGAGATGATTTATAATTTATATATGCTGCTAAACCCAGACTTTCTGGAAAAACCCAAACATATCAAGGAATGGGAGACTGGTTTGGGTGAAATCTTTTCTGAAACAGAAGGGGATCTCTCTTTCTTGAATACTAGAACACTTTCTGTATCTGCTTCAATTATGGAAAACAGGTGTAAGGTTTTACTGAGATGGTATCTTATCCCAGAGAGACTACATTAATTGCATGCTCATATGGATGTTATTTGTTGGAGGGAATGTGGGGAGAGAGGGTCCTTCTACCACATATGGTGGACTTGTATAGTTATCACTAGATTTTGGGAGGAGGTATTTCTCTCTAATTAAGTCTATTACTGGAGTTGGACTTGTTTGTTCACATAAACAAGCTCTGTTGGGTATTTTTGTCTCACATAACTCTCACCTTTTTCAGTTACTTATACAGCAGATTTTCTTAGCAGCTAGATGTTAGAATACCTTTCACTGGAAAAAGAAATGGGCTCCCCCTCAGATTCTGTCATCCATCGTTTGGAACGTGTGTATTGTCTAAGCAGACTGACAGCCCTGAGGAGATGGTATTGTCTAGATTTCAGAAGCTATGGGCCACTTTAGTTAATTGGTTTTCTATACGGGAAGGCTAGACTCCAAAATGTTAGATATACCGATGCCTCTGGGCTACTATTTTTATTTTTATTCTTATCATTCTGCTCCCTGTGGTAAAGGGGAGATTAGGGGGATACAACAAAATTTATATAATTTTCTCTTGGAGTTTGTGCCTATTTTGTTATTGCTAGTTGCTGTTAGGGGTGTGCATTCGTTTTGAACTTAAATGGAAAACGCAACTTTTTTTTTTTTTTAACTTAAAAAAATGATGAGGCGTAAACGATCGGATTTCCAACTTATTCAACATAGCTATGTTGAATACGTTGGAAATCGCGATTGTTGATCTAAATAAAAATTTAAACCCCTCACCCTCCTTAATCACCCCCCCCCAAGACTTACCAAAACGCCCCAAGCTGGCCAAAAGTTCCGTGAGAACCCGAGGGGAATCACGTGACGCCGTGTCACGCCGACATCACGTGATTCCCCTCGGGTTCGCTCCCGGACACCTCGTTGGGCCCAAAAGGCACTTTTGGCCAGCTTGGGGGGGGTCAGGAGGCCCCTCCAAGCTGGCCAAAAGTGCCTTTTGAGCCCAACGAGGGGTCCGGGAGCGAACCCAAGGAGAATCACGTGATGTCGCGTCACTCCGACGTGACGCCGACGTCACGTGATTCCCCTCGGGTTCGCTCCGGGACCCCTCGTTGGGCCCAAAAGGCACTTTTGGCCAGCTTGGGGGGGTCAGGAGGCTCCCCCAAGCTGGCCAAAAGTTCCTTTTGGGCCCAACGAGGGGTCCCGGAGCGAACCCGAGGGGAATCACGTGACGCTGCGTCACGCGATTCCCCTCGGGGTCTAATATGTATTTCTTTACAGACTACTATGACCTCTCCTAGCAAAAAAAAAAAAAACAAAAAAAAAAAACCTAGAATAAATGAAATGCAATAGCATTTACAAAGTGTTTAGCTTGATATAATCTTCAGAAGACGCAGAATTTCCAGTCTAGATAATCCAGTGAATTTGCTGGTGATTAACCAGCAAGATTCAGGAAATTGATATTTATGATAAAGCTCATACATTCATGCTGAAGCAGGAGGCCCCCCTAAGCTGGCCAAAAGTGCCTTTTGGGCCCAACGAGGGGTCCGGGAGCGAACCCGAGGGGAATCACGTGACGTCGGCGTGACGCGGCGTCACGTGATTCCTCTCGGGTTCGCTCCCGGACCCCTCGTTGGGCTCAAAAGGCACTTTTGGCCAGCTTAGGGGGGCCTCCTGCTTCACTCCCTCGGGTTCACTCCCGGACCCCTCGTTGGGCCCAAAAGGCACTTTTTGCCAGCTTGGGGGGGTCAGGAGGCCCCTCCAAGCTGGCCAAAAGTTCCTTTTGGGCCCAACGAGGGGTCCGGGAGCGAACCCGAGGGGAATCACGTGACGCCGCATCACTCCGACGTGACGCCGACGTCACGTGCTCCTTGCAAAGGAGTTCAGGAATGGTGTCCTGACCCCGCTGGACCACCAGGGAGTTTTGGTAAGTCTTGGGGGGGGGGGGGCGGGATTAAGGCGGGTGAGGGGTTTAAATTTTTATTTGCACATATGGACATAGACTCAACTTATGGAATTCTCCATATGTCCATATTGACCGCAAATGGGACCCCCTTTCGACTTATGGACTTATGAACTTAAACTTTTGGTCTGCACATCCCTAGTTGCTGTCTCTTTCTATTTGACAGGAACACAATAAACTTTAAATTAAAAAAAAAAAAAGTTACAGAAAAAGTTAGGTGAACATGAGGAAAACCTTCAGGAGGAGATCAAGTGTTTCTGTCACCTCCTTTCTTCACCCCTTCTCCTTCTGATCCTCCTGCCATATCCCTTGAAGGCTAATTGGTACACCATGTACCATCCAGTCCTCCAATCATTTGTGAGCTTTCAAGTTAATCAAGACCCCACAGACCACCAAGTTCCCTTGGCCAGTGGTGTATTGGCAGCTTGATTAAGGTGACTATCAAAGTGCCTCCCTCTTCCTTAATGGTAGGAGGAGGAGGCAGGAATCTGACAGGTCTCTTGCTCCTTTTTATTCCTCTCAGTAAGGAAGTTAGGGCTATGGAGGTCTGTGACTTCTTCCTCTCCTCAATTCAGCCTTTATTTAGGAAACAACAAGCAATAAAAAAAGAATGAAAAAGGAATTAAGTTTGTGCCTCAGTTATATCATAATTTTGAGAACAGCTGAAGAGTTTTTAATTTGGTGGCATCTTATCATTTAAATACATTTCCAATTATTTTAATTAATTTTTTCACTTAATTTAATGGAAATTTTAATAAGACATGAAGAAAAAAATGGGCTTTTTACATCTTAAAAAGGACTTTGTAAGTTTTACTAGGAGTTAAGGTGAGAAAAGCAAGGTTTACTATTAACAAATGACCTATTACAATCAAAACCAAGCATATATCAAACCCTTAAATTACTGATAGCAACATTTTTACTAAGTGAGGAGACTTCTTGATAATTCAGACTATGCTGCTTGACGTTCTATGCTTAGGGACTTGCAGTTGACATTCATCATTTTCCTCTCTCAACCTAAACACCTTATAGGGATGTGAATCGGGCTTCGGACGATTGAAAATATCGTCAGTATTTTCAAAATCGTCAGAAATCGGGGGCTCCCCCGAAACGATAGGAAAACCCCACAATATTGATCGTGGGGGTTCTCTTATCATTTTGGGGGAGGGCGGGAAAAACGGCACACAAAAATAACCCCTAAACCCACCCTGACCCTTTAAAACTAATCCCTTTGCTTCCACCACCCTCCCGACCCCGCCCCCAAAAAACATTTTACAGGTACCTGGTGGTCCAGTGGGGGTCCTGGGAGCGATCTCCCGCTCCCGGGCCGTCGGCAGCCACTAATCAAAATGGCACCAATGGCCATTTGTCCTTACCATGTGACAGGGTATCTGTGCCATTGGCCGGCCCCTGTCACATGGTAGGAGAACTGGATGGCCCGCGCCATTTTTAAAGATGGCGCTGGCCATCCAGTGCTCCCTCCGTGTGACAGCACTGCGAGCAGCATGGAGCAGCAGGCCTGGCCTGAGGTTGAGGGCAGACGGGCCTTGACACGAAGACAAGGAGGTTGATGCAACAGCATCACATGGCACGAAGACACTTGGGCTGAAGACATGGCACCAGGACTATGAAGACGTGACACAAGGATCGATGCAGACGGCATCGCAGACGAGACACTTGGGATCGATGCGGACAGCATCGCAGACGAGACACTTGGAACTTGACTAAGGCTGGGAAGACATTTGCATTGTCTCTCAGGGCGCCCTACTCAGCCCACCTTCACGGGCGCACCCAATGGGCTGGTCGCGGACCTCCCTGTCCGCTACGTGCCCTACACAGTCCCAAGACACCAGGGTCCGAGAGTGGAGGCGCAGAGGAGCACGTGACGTCGGCGTGACGTCGGCGTCACGTGCTCCTCCGCGCCTCCGCTCCCGGACCCCCGTTGGACCCAACCAGCACTTTTGGCCAGCTTGGGGGGGGGGGTCAGGAGGCCCCCCCAAGCTGGCCAAAAGTTCCGGTTGGGTCCAACGGGGGTCCTGGAGCGACCTCCTGCCACATGACCTACCTGTCACGTGGTAGGAGCACAAGATGGCACCGTGACCATGTGACAGGGGCTGACCAATGGCACGGGCAGCCCCTGTGACACAGGCTATCGGCGCCGTGAGGAAATCACAAAGGAGTTCAGGGATGGCTTCCTGACTCCCCGCTGGACCACCAGGGAGTTTTGGTATGTCTTGGGGGGGTCAGGAGGGTGGGGGGTTTAAGTGTTTATTTAGGTTCAACGTATTCAACACAGCTATGTTGAATAAGTTGGAACTCGCGATGCGTTTCTCCTCAAACCTTATTTTCTCTTTTAAAAATATAAGTTGCGTTTTACATATGTGTTCAAAACGAATGCACACCCCTAGCAGATAGGCATCGTCAGTCAGCACCCATCTTCCTTCCAGGAGACCATGTCTGGCTTAGCACCAGAAACCTACAGCTACGAATCCTGTCCAGACGACTAGCATCCAATTCTGTGGGCCTTTTCGAGTCGCCAAATGTGTGGGCGCAATCTCTTACCATCTGTGCCTACCCTCCTCCATGCACATACATGACGTCTTCCATGTGTCATTGCTGAAGCCTCTTGTGTTATCCAGGTACCACTCCTGGACTCCTGAACCATTGGATCCTTCAATACCAGACGAGGTCACGTATCAAGTGCGTGAAGTTTTGGATGTCCGGTTTCATCAACGCCGATGGGAATACTTGTTTGCCTGGGAGGGTTGCGGACCCGAGGATAATTCTTGGGAACCGGCCCGTAACATCCTCGACAAGGACTTATTACAGCAGTTCCATCAGGACCACCCAAGTAAACCCAGACCGGCTAAGAAGGGGCATAAGAGGGGAGGTACTGTTGCGGTTCTGGCCGCGAGCACAGCGGCCAGGCCCTTACCTCCGGGTTCCCGGACCTGCTCCCACGTCCAGAGGCCTGGTTTGTGGCCTGGTTGGCGGCGTCCCCGCTGGGGCTGCGCTGCTGCGAGCCCTCCCATGGACGCCTGGCTCCTAGGCACTTGGGCGCTTTTCTAGTCCGTTTCCCGCCAGTGGTGACTCCACCCAACTCCTGACATCAGTCGCCGCGGCCTTGATAAGCCGGCCGCGGCCATCCAGTCTTTGCTTTGCAACGGGTTAGCCTCCCGGTTTCCTGTTGCGCTGTGCCCCAGAGTGACTCGCTTCGCTTCGTCACTCTGTTCCTGCTACAGTACCTGCCTGGTTCCTGCCTGCTTGCTACAGTACCTGTTGGTTCCTGCTTGCTTGCTACAGAACCTGCTGGTTCCTGCTTGCTTGTTACAGTATCTGTTGGTTCCTGCCTGCCTGCTACAGTACCTGCTTGGTTCCTGCCTGCCTGCTGCAATACCTGGTTTGCCCCAGTCCGCCTGCTACTGTTCCTGCCTGGTTACAGTACCCGGATTTAGCTACAGTTCCTGCCTGGACCCAGTACCCGGAGCCTGTTACTGTTCCTCCCTGGTTCCAGTACCCGCATTCTGCTACAGTTCCTGCCTAGTTCCAGTACCTGAATCCTGCCACAGTTCCTTCCTGGTTCCAGTACCCGAATCCTGCCACAGTTCCTGCCTGGTTCCAGTACCCGAATCCTGCTACAGTTCCTGCCTGGTTCTAGAAACCAAACCTAGTTACAGTGTTGCTACTGTCCTAGTCTGCTTCCAGTTACCTGTCCTGATCCACAACCCGCCTAAGTCCCAGCAGCCGGGACCCTTCGGGCTCCTTCCGGGGGGGGGGGGCTTCGGCTTCCAAGGGTGAAGTCACCTAAGTCCCAGCGGTTGGGCTCCTAAGGGCTCTTCCCGGGGGAGCACCAGCTTCCAGGCTGAAGAGCATCTACGTCCTGCCTGAACATCTGCCTCCCGGCCTGCTATTCTAGAGACATTGACCACCTTTCCCAGTCTCCAGCAGGTCGGCCCTAGGGTCCACTAAACAGAGTCTCCCATAACAAATCCAGAGATATTTCGATAATGACATTAATGACATTCTTGTCCGCAGCCTTCAATATTCTTGATCATGCTACTTTCCTCGCCCATTTTACCCAAATTAGAATCACTGGCCCTGTTCTAAAATGGTTTTCCTTATTTCTTTCTGACTGACACAGCAGGTTTGAGTTGGCGCCTCAGTCTCCTCTTGGACCCCTCTTTTAACAGGTGTTCCACAGGATTCAACAATATCTGCACCTCTTTTTAATGTTCAGCTAAGACCATTCTATAAACTTCTAAGAGGGTTAGACCTCCACTACAGTTTATATGCAGATAACATACTGTCTTTTTTTCAACATCATCCAATGAAATAAAGTACTTGGGTTTAAACTGCTGGTTAAGCCCTGATTGTCTCTCAAATCTATCCAAAACAAAGATCATTTACCTCAGTAAGAATCGTCAGACCCAACTTCTTCCTCCAATACTCTTTCAGAACTGTATTATCCCATTTGCTGAAGAAGTTTGCAATATTGGAATTATTTTGATTCACATCTCTCATTCAAAACCCACATAAAAAAAAGTGGTTCTAGATTCCTGAAAGCTACATATCATGCAACAACTTAAACCATACCTAGAAATGGGTGACTTCAGGAGTGTCCCTCAGTCTATCTCTAAACTTGATTACTGCAACTCTGTTTACTTAGAGCTTCACAAATTCACCATCAAGGCTCTCCAAATGATACTAAATTCAGTTTCCAGAATCCTAACTGGAACTTCAAAATTTAATCATATTTCACCTGTCCTAAGGTCTGTTCACTGGCTTCCCATGGAACATAATTCAATTCAAAATTATTTCTGTGGTTCTTCACAAGGCCATGCATGGTGATGATCTGCCAATATTAACTCACTGTTAAAAATTTATCAACTGACTCACATGCTGAGATCCTTTGGACAGAGCCTCCTGGATATCTCAAACTTTTGTATAATCAGGCTTGCAGAATTTAGTGGAATCTCCTGTCAGTTTCAATTCAAAAGGAAATTAATCTCAAGACCTTCAAGAAACATCCTAAGGTACAATTATTTAAAGAAGCATTTAATCTATATTTTTCCACACTGCCTTTTAGTGCTGTCTACAAATAGCCACATGTTACCTTGCTAAAAGTACACACAGGGCTAGATTTTAAAAGCCCTGCGCGCGTAAATCCTGCCGGGACGCGCCTAAGTCATGGGGCTTCGTAAACGGGGCGGGGAGGGGGCATGTCTGGTGACATGGCTGCAGTCCGGGGGCGTGTCCTGGGGGCATGTCCGGGGTCAGGGGGCGGTCCGGGGCGGGTCCGGGGGTGTGGCGATGGTTCGAGGGCAGGCCGGGAGGGTGGTCCCGAGTCCAACGACACTGCGACCTGTGTCGTGGGATGCCGAGGCGGCGCGAGCAAGTTACGCCTGCTTCAAGCAGGCGTAACTTGCACAACAAAAGGTGGGGGGGGGGATTTAGGTAGGGCTGGGGGTTGGGGTAGGTAGGGGAAGGGAGGGGAAGGGAGGGGAAGGTGAGGGAACGGAGGCAGGCTGCGCGGCTCAGCGTGCGGAGGCTGCTGATTTTGCGCAGCCTTGCGCGCACCAACCCCGGATTTTATAAGATACGCGCGGCTACGTGCGTATCTTATAAAATCCGGCGTACTTGTTTAAGATCTACCTCAGTGTATTTAACAACACACACACATTATTTTAGCCACATTTGTAGGAGGCATTCCTGGGAGTAGGTGTTTAGAGATGTGAATTGGAACCAGAATCGGAGGGAGCACCCATAAACACAAGTAGCTCACAAGTAGAGAGAATTCCAATAAAAAGGATTTTAAAAAATCTGAGAAAACATCATTCTTAGAGGAGGGGAAACAATACAGTACCTCCAACCATAAGGAGTCATTACCTGGGAAGTTTACTAACAGACGTTCCAGATCCTGACATTGTTTTTACATGCTAATTGTGATTATGAATCATATACTGGATTAGAGGAATCTTACTGGCAATCAATCTTACATTCATACGGCCACAGATCAAATCAGATAACTGATTATCACCAGATTTATCAGTAGATCTAATACTAAGAATGTAAAAGGAATCTGAATTGTATGACTCCTTAAAATAGTATCCTTTTTTCTTCTCCTCCTACTCCATACAACTTCCACCATATGTTTTCTGAAAGCACATTATGAAAGCTACAAAACCAAAGCAAAAACAAACAAACAACATACAGAGGTAGGTTTTAAGAGCTGCATGCAGCAGGAGCGGCTCAAGGCAATTTTCCCCGCCCCCTCTCACTCTGCCCCCCACTCGCCCCACTCCTCATCTCTCCTTTCATCAGCCACTGCCAGCCTGGCCTCCAGCAGTGGCAGCAGCGTCCTTCTTCTCTTCAGCTGCCTCCAGCCTGGCCTCCAGTGGCATCGTCGTTGTCCCTCCTTCCTCCTCCATGCCACTGGCCTGGCCTCTGGTGGTAGCAGCATCACTCCTCCCTCTTCTTTGCTGCTGGTCTGGCCTGGTGGAGGCCCGCAACAATCACCCTCCTCTTTTCTGCCACCACTAGCTTGGTGGCATTCTGAGAGTGACATTTTTTGCCACCTCAAAGTTCTGCCACCCGAAGTGGCCAGTTCAACCCACCACATTATAGAACCACCCCTGGCATGTGGGCACATGTGCACACGCATTTGCCAACGTGCGCATATGGAGGTGCAATTTTAAAACATACACGCGCATATGCGTGTATACACACGCATTTTTTAAAACAGGCGGTTCCTGCATACATATTCACATGATTTCATATTGATGCATATGTTCACACAAATGCCGCCTTTTTTCACCTAAGTGGGAGGAGGGATTTTACTAGACATGCGCGCCGACGCTAGCACCCATTTTCCCAGTTTGTTCCCAGTTCACCCAGTTAGCCAATCGCCTTTCCTACCCCCCATTACTTTGCCTACCTTTTATTATGTCAGTCTAGACTCCCGTAAACCTTACTAAATAGCCTATATTTTTTTATTTTATTACTTACACACCGTTCCTAGCAGAAGTAAAGTTACGTGGTAGGGGACTCTGGCGCGTGCTTGTGCATGTAAATAGGTACGTGCAGAAATCATGCCTCAGTCTCATCTTGCACATGCCTCTCCAGACCACACCCATGCCCCACCTCTTCCACCTGAAAATTTCTTTGTGCATGTAACGGGAGATATGTGCATGGTCGCAGGTATTTTAAAATACCATGCAATGTGCGCTTGAACGAGACACGTGTATATCTCCCAGTTTTGTTGCGTGCAAGGCTTTTAAAATTGACCAGATACTGTATAAGAGATGAGCTGAAAATTTACTTACACAATATAAAAAACAGGATCATTCCAACACAAAATAATCCCAGAGGGTCAGACCTATCTAATAAAGGAGACAAACTGGGGCAGAAAATCAAAGTCTACATACAGTGATTGCCATAAGCAAAGTGGCATAACAAGGGGCACACTTCTTTGACCAACTCCTTGGAAAGCAAATCTGATGATGAAAAGCCCAGCATCCCATCTAGAACTGCTTTTAGTATTGTTAGTCTGGAGCTGATATCAAAGATGGGTGGGGCTTAATGTCCAATGCATCAGGGAAGTTCAGACAGGCCAGGAAAGCCCCTACAGGCATGTGAGAATGAAGATAGATAATCACCAGATTTCTTTCAGGACATTTTCCTCACAGTAGTACAGTTATTTTAGATGGAACCTCTGGGTCGGTTTTCAGTATTGTTGAACCAGGCTGACATCATAGGTGGGTGGACCTTAATGACTGCAGGGAAGTCCAGATAGCCCAGAATAGCCTTTCCAGGGAAGCAGAGACCTGGTAGACATCTCTCAGGGGACTTCCCTTTGCATGCAGACATGAAATCATTAATATTAAGGGGACAGAGATGGAAGAGCTCTAAAGAACCATTGTATGACCATAATTTAAGCAGCACCTCTATCATCTACCATCAATGCAACAATTAAAAGTGATCTTAGTAGCAGTCCCTGCCAAATATAAATTATTTGATTTATGCCTCTCATCTATGCCTGAAAAAAAGAAAAAGTACCAAAAAAGTATCTTGTGGTATCTTTGTTAATGTAAAAAAAAAAATCAGTTTTATCAAATCAGAACAACTGAATCAAAGAGGAAATGAGCATGGGGGAAGAAAGAGAACCTGTGATGAACTGAGGCTTTATGGAAGATCAAACTTAAGAGAACAGATGTCCAATGTACTCAACTGCAAATATTTATTGCAAAAGGGGTGTTTGCACACAAAAATGCCAAAACTGAAGCATTTTTTTTTCACATACAAATTTTCCACAAACACATTTACATCTTTGGGCCAATCTCTGAAGTAAATTTTACACATAAGTTTACTTAAATTCCTAGTGAGTTGCTGCAAACCAAAATCATGCAAAGCAACTCATTGTTTATAAACTTTTTAAACCAGTGTATGAAAATGTCTTTGCATGCCAGTTTTCACATGAAAGATAATTAAACCTCAATAAATAATAGTTAGCTTTTTTTCTGCTGTGCCAGGAGCTCACATTTTTTAGCTAGGCCACGTGCAAGGGTGGAGAATTGTGCATAAAGAAGACTGCTAACCCATGGGAAACTGATATACTATCCCATGGGATTTCCCATGGGTTAGAACATTTATTGTATTTATTTATTTTTATTCTTTTACTATACCGATACTCAAGACGCGGTCTTATCGTACCGGCTTACAATAGAACAGGGGGAAACCAATTAACAACTATATAGAAGGTAAAAGTTACATCAAACAGGGAGCGAAAACATGGGAGCTGGAGGACAGGAAAGATTTTTTAAAACGATAACAACTGAAGAGTGGTAAAATAGTCAGTGAAAATAATGAAAAATCAATAGAAAGCAATACATAATCAGCTAGATTGAGCTCGGCTGTAGGTTTATCTTAGGCAATTATTCATATATCTTGTGGACGGGGAAACATGGAGAGGTAAGCAGGGGGGGTGGTAGCGGGGCAGGGACTAAGACAGGGAGGGGGGGGAGGAGTTAGGGAAGAGGTCGGAGGGTGAGTCAATGTTGGTTGATAAAGGTTCCTTCAACGGTAAGCTTGAGTGAACAGCCAGGTTTTCAGTTTCTTTCTGAAGGAGAGATGGCATTGTTCCTGGCGTATATCTGGGGGAAGCGAATTCCAATGGAGCGGACCCGCAGTCGAAAGTGCTCGCTTATGAATGGAGTTGCGGACCGAGGATTTGTTAGGGGGGGGCCTTGAGAGAACCTTTGTAGACGGATCTGATCGGCCTTGCGGAAGTATGTAGTTCGAGAGGGATGGAGAGTTGGAGTGTGGATTGCTGGTATACGGATTTGTGGATGATGGTGAGAGTCTTGAATAGTATTCTATATTGGATGGGTAGCCAATGAAGGATTTTTAGAATAGGTGTGATGTGGTCCTTACGACGTGTGTTTGTAAGGATCCTGGCCGCTGGGTTTTATATCAGCCTCCAGATCCTAACTAGGTACTGAGTGATAATATAAAAGAAGTGACTAAGCTGAACTAAAGAGTTCATTAAAAAAAAGCCTTCATTTTGACTTTAAAATCCAGGTTAACTTGTCCTGGATATCCAGTGGAATAAACATCCCACTGAATATCCCCAATTTATGTTATTTGGCTACCTTTAGCTGGCTAACTTTAAGCATAGAAAGAGAGGGGAAAAGGATCTAATCCAATTTTACCAATATTTCTTACCCAGCAGCTACAAAACTGATAGTTCAGAAAAAGTTGCATCGATAGTTCAAGAAAAAATTAATAATTCTTTACCATGTGTTTTGTGCTCCGAATGGACTGCATAGAAACTGTTGTCTTGTGGGTGAAAGTATTTAAGTGCGCTGACAAAGTGCAACCTTACAGCGATCTGTTCCGCGACTGACAACTAGAGCGCGGCAGAAACGCCATATTTAAAGGGAACTACTCCGACTGCTAAAGGAGCCAGCAGGAAATGACATGGCATCCTTTAAGAACTCTCTTTTTGTCTCCACATTTATTTATTTAGAGATTTTTTTTTATATACCACGGCACGTTACAAACATCACTTCGGTTTACAATCAACCATAATTCAGCAACAAGCAATTGAGAATCAAACAAGCCTATATCTAATAAAGGGCCTCATTTTCCAATATCGCAGTGGTAACACATGAGGGGGTGTGTCCCATGCAAATAAGGCATTTTTTGTGCAGCAGGGAAACATCAGTCACAGAATGTTTTGAGAGAGAGAGAGAGAGAGAGAGAGAGAGAGAGAGAGAGACTTGCTATAGTGCTTCCTCCCTAGACAGGTATTTGTATCCCTATGGGAGGGCCACCTAGTAACTCGAGGTGGGGATTAGGTATGAGCGTAGGGGGTTGGGGGCCACTTTCACATTCAACAGGAGACGTACGGAAAGAACAGTGGTCTCTAGTGAAGATTTGCTGGCCGTCGGAGTGAGGAAACTCACTCCAAGAAGAGATTTGGGCAATGTTCTCTCCACCTAGCTTGATGTTCCATCTCCGACGGCCAGCAAATCTTCACTAGAGACCACTGTTCTTTCCGTACGTCTCCTGTTGAATGTGAAAGTGGCCCCCAACCCCCTACGCTCATACCTAATCCCCACCTCGAGTTACTAGGTGGCCCTCCCATAGGGATACAAATACCTGTCTAGGGAGGACACACTATAGCAAGTCTCTCTCTCTCTCTCTCTCTCTCTCTCTCTCTCTCTCTCTCTCTCTCTCTCTCTCTCTCTCTCTCTCTCTCTCTCTCTCTCTCTCTCCCCCTCCCTCCCTCCCTCTGGCCTGTAATGTGAATAAAAGTGTTGTAGCTATTAGCCGTGATACAGCATAAGCATATAGTACAAAAGAGTCAAGCCTATCAGGGGATGTCATCTCTTGAGAGAAACTATGTATAGTTAAGAACTTTCAAACAATTGCAGCAAGAGGAGTGATGGGTTGAAATTTGCTTGGTATAGGGTAATATATTGTATGGAATCATTTTGACAGTATGTCGCCACCTGGAACTCCCTGAAGAAGGAGTCATACACTCCGAAACACTGCCGTGTCGGAGGATGCACTTCAGGATCGCACATACTACCTGCTGATTCGTGGATTGAGATAAGTGCACGCATTAGCTGATTTACAATACACATTGCTTGCACTTGTGATATAGCCCCAGAAGGAGAATATCATATGTCTCATGCAACCTATGATTAGACAAGCCCAGTGCTCCACGGGCTTGAAAATATAAGCCAGAAAGTATACTGTGGCAATATATGATGGTTGCTTGACATTTTTTCTCATAGAGTTCTTCTCATACAGATGAATTCCTATTTTTGTGATTTGATTCTTAATTTTCAGCTATTGTCTGGGTTACAAATAGTACTATTTACATTCTGAAACATATGCACATACTTTTGGATCATAAATATGTAGTGTTTTATAAACCACATAGCTAGCTCCCTCTACTCAGTTTATAAGTACTAGGATAAATTTCCACATGTCCACTTACGCTTACACATACAGTAATGCAAACATGTTTGAAAGTTATCCTCCCTGATTATAAACTCTTTGGAATGGGAACTTACCCACCACGCCTTGAGTTCAGATTTGGGATTCTAAATAATTAAATCCAAAAGACACTCTTTATCAGGATCAAGCTTGGACAAGACCAATATATATGTTTTACAGAGCTACTTATGGAAGATTCAGGTGCCTGGGTTAAACTTAAAACTCGATCAGTAGCATTTCAATTTTTTTCCTCTTAGAGTGTTTGTATAGGTAAAAAAAATAAGCTTTGGTTATCAAAGTCATTCCCTTCAAAATTTGAAAGCACTTGATGAGGCATTATTTTAAAACAACTCAGTTCTAGACATGTTATTGATCTTAGGAAAATTCACTGCCCTTAGGTTATTGAATTTAAGGGCATTCACTACATTTCCTCATTTTTTCTTAAAGATATTATTCTTGACCAGTGATGTAGTTATTGATTTTACTCAGCCACCAATGATTTTGTAGAAACAAAATTGAATGATAATACTTGTTTCATGTCCATCATAGCCCTGCATAGTATTTCTAAAGTAATCTTAACAGAAAGGTCTTAGGTCTTCAGCAAATCCATTTCATAATGGTTTTGAACATTGTTAGATGTTCCAGTCACTGAATTTACACTTTATTTGGGTTTCTTTACCAAGATCCCACCTGGAGCTTAACCTTTAGCATGCTAGTCACTGTTCTGTCTTTAAAAAGCAGATATTTATTTATCCGGATCAATAGAAAAGATTCCATTACACTGGAAGCAGTGCAGGACATTTTTATTAACTGAAAAGTTATCCATCTAAATGGCAAAACATCAATATTCATTGCGTATGTGGCTACATTCTAGCCCTATAACGAGTTATGGGGCTAGAATGTAGCTGCATAAATTGGTAGGGACGGTCCGAGTGCAGGAGGTTGCTCCCGGACCCCCGCTGGACTTTTGGCAAGTCTTGTGGGGGTCAGAAGGGTCCCCCAAGACTTGCCAAAAGCCCCTGATGGTCCAGCGGGGGTCCAGGAGCGATCTCCTGCACTCAGGCCATCAGCTGCCAGTAATCAAAATGGTACCAATAGCCTTTGCCCTTACTATGTCACAGGGGCTACCGGTGCCATTGGTCAGCCCCTGTCACATGGTAGGAGCACAAGATGGTGCGGGCCATCCTGTGCTCTACCATGTGACAGGGTCCGGGCAATGGCACAGATACCCTGTCACACGGTAAGGGCAAAGGGCCATCGGTGCCATTTTGATTAGTGGCAGCCGACGGCCCGGGAGCGGGAGATCGCTCCAAGGGACCCCCACTGGACCACCAGGTACCGATTCCGGTTCCAATTTACATCTCTAGTTTCTAAAGGAAAAATCCATAAACTGCTATTAATCACTAAGGAATTGTAGCTTGAGATCTGTTTAATGTTTGGGTACATGCCAGGTACTTCTGACTTGGATTGGCCACTATTGAAAACAGGATACTTGGCTTGATGGACCCTTGGTCTGATCCAGTATGGCATGTTCTAATGTTATTACCAATGATACCATAGATATTTTAGCTATTATAAAAGTTGATGCTTGGATCCAGATATTTTTGAATACACCTATGATAATCTTCACATTGTCAGGAAAAGATATCATCTGTTAGCATCCAAATAAGGAATACCAGAATTAAAGGGGAAAAACAGATATCTCTGAATACACCTACCCAAAGAAAATGATCATCTTCTCATTGACATGTATACTGGAGTTAAAGGGGAAAAAGCATTCATATAACCAATGAAACCTATCTCTTGTCATTAACATTTCAGCTTCATTAAAAAAATGAGTCTTCTATTTCAATACCAGCAGATAATGGTACCCACTAATGTACAGATATGCCAGGGATTGACTTCTATTACCTTTTCTTTTTCTCGAGATTTGTTTTTGCTTAATATCTGTCTAGATCACCTCTGCACCTATGGAGGGCAATTTTCAAAGTGATTTCCATGGGTAAAACAGTGAAATTAGCAATCACAAAGTGTGCGCATTAAAAGAGACTTTGCACCTCCTGGATTTCTACGAGGGCTTAAGCGGAAGCAAAATAGCATGCATAGATTTAAAAATCACCTGTACTCATGCTATTGCCTTTCTCCAACCTAAACATGCCTACAGGAATTACTTTTTTTTAATGCAGCTAAAAGTATACACGTGATGGAGCCTACATAGGCTTTTAGCTACATTAAGAGGAGGCAATTTTCAGTCAGGCCATTTTTATCCCAATAAATATTTACCAGAGTAAACACCTTTGAGCATTGCCCTCTGTAAGTTTTGTTTGTCAACATGTGAACAGACTATAAAAGATATTTTTTTCTTTACTTCTTCTAGGTTTTCAAACTTCTCTGTATTACTCATATTTTTGGCAATAATAATATAAAAAATTAAAATAACCTAAAATGATATGCCCATACTGAGTAATCCCACTCACATATTATATATGTATATGTTTCACCAGCTTTCCAATTTAAACAAAAAAAAATCTTATAAATTCTTGGTAAAATTGGCTAATCACAAAAAACAATTTTTGATCTCTCTTTATAAGACAGTGATTTCCACTGAACTGAACTTCATGATATCATTTATTGATATGAGACACTGATGAAGTCAGAAACAATACTATTTTAATTGGATTGGTCATATGACTGGTAATATCATTTAGTTCATGAATTTAAATGTCTCAATTATTTAATTCACATATAAAATATAGTTACTGTAAGATAATTAAATATTGATTTTTCAAAGAGCAGTTTATGAGATTTCATATGAATGCAGGAGATAAAGTTGCTGTCATTTATAGAAAATTAAATTAGCAATGATTATATAATTGCATTTTTGCTGTTAGAATGATTTAATATTGGTCATTCAAAATAATGTTTAGACATAGCTGTTATGCACTATATATAAGCATAAAAATGTGTTTCTTCTATTTATAATCAATGCAGAACTCTATGGTTATCTCCCTTGTTCAATTTGTCTTAGAACCTGGAAGGACAATATTGACTAGACTGAAATTTCCAAAGTTGTAGCAGCTTGGTGCACTGAAAATTGGTTTGGAATTTTGTTCAAATTTCATTCAGGCTCTGATGTTTAGTGGGTAATATATCAAAATTGTATTTTCTAACATATATTATAGTGAAAAAGGAAGTTTTGTGAACTGACAATATTTCTGTAGTAGAGCTACAGTAATTCTGATTCAAACAGAAATGTGGTACAATCTTACAGTCTACCTTTACATTTCTTTACTCAAGGGAGGAGGAATAACCTAGTGGTTAGAGCAGTGGGCTACAAACCAGAAGACCAGCGTTCAAGACCCAATGTCATTCCTTGTGACCTTGAGCAAGTCACTTTACTCTCCATTGCCTCAGGTACAAACTTAGGGGGTCATTTATCAAAATGCGCTAAGGCTTTTTCACATGCGTTAAAGGCTTATCACATGCGAAAAGCCCCATTAACGAATGTGATAGCACCATATAGTATGGTACAATGCAAAGTTGGAGTTAGGGGTGGGGAATTCCAGTGTGCAAAATGGCATCTCACCAACTTAATGCTGATTTTAGCTACACCTTTTTGAGTGAGAGAGAGAGTGAGAGAGAGCCTAGCCATAGTAGCTTCTCCTTAGATAGGTATTTGTATCCCTATGGTAGGCCCACCTAGTGACTCGAGGTGAGGGTTAGGTATTGGTATGGGGTAAGGGGCCACTTTGACATTCAATGTGAGACATACGAACAGAACAGTGGTCATTTGTGAAGATCTGAGGACCGATGGAGAGAGGAAACTCACTCCAAGATGAGATTTGTGCAATGTTCTCTCAACCTAGCTTGATGTTACCCAGGTAGAGAGTCCATCAATCTAGGTGGAGAGAGCATTGCTCAAATCTCATCTTGGAGTGAGTTTCCTCTCTCCGTCGGTCCTCAGATCTTCACCAGAGACCACTGTTCTTTTCGTACATCTCACATTGAATGTCAAAGTGGCCCCTAACCCCCTACACCAATACCTAACCCTCACCTCGAGTCACTAGGTGGGCCTACCATAGGGATATAAATACCTATCTAGGGAGAGAGTACTACAGCTAGTTTCTCTCTCTCTCTCTCTCTCACTCACTCACTCACTCACTCTCAGTGGTTGAATGCAGGAAATACATCAGGTATAGCACTTATTGCAAAGTCTGAAAAGGTTATTGCAATATGCACTAACTTAGCTCTTTGCATAGGCAAATAGCACAAATTGTGATAAACTGTAAATTAGCATAAAACACATCCCTTTTGCTATTGCATTTTGATAAATCCAGGCCTTAGATTGTAAGCCCTCTGGGGATAGGGAAATACCTACAGTACCTGAATGTAAACCAATGTGATATCTCAGATCAAATGTTGGTATATATAACATTTATTTAACAATTGTATTTGCTACCTATGTCAGCATCAATCATTCAAAGTGGATACCGTACCAATTTGAATACATATATAAGTTTACATTTAAAAACATTTGTGAGAGAAATAGAAATATACAATCCAAAGAATAAAACAAATATGAAAAGTAAGTCATAAAACATATAAAAGCAGGTTATATCATCTAGGAAAAAGCCATTATAAAAAATCATGTTTAAATAAATCTCCAGTTTCTTCCTAAAAGCGGTGAAATCAGTTTCTTTCTTAAGTTTGAATAGGAGTTCATTCCAAAGAGTGGGCCCAACCATCAAAAACATTTGTTTACATGTTGCTTGTAACCGGCATTTTTTTAAAGAAGGAACTGCCAACAAAAGTCTTCTGCTGAAACTCCAGGTCTTTCAGTTTGGCTGGGGATCATCTGTGGACTGCAGCCTTCACCTTCTGCTACATATTTTCTATTGGATTCAGGTCTGGGCTTTGAGTGGGCCTCATGAGGACATTCACATTTGTCTTGTTCCATTGTTGCTTTTGCTTTGTGCTTCAGATCATTGTAAAAACATAAGAACATGCGATACTGGGTCAGACCAACGGTCCATCAAGCCCAGCATCCTGTTTCCAACAGTGGCCAATCCAGGCCATAAGAACCTGGCAAGTTCTTAAATAGGGATGTGAATCGTGTCCTCGATCGTCTTAACGATCGATTTCGGCTGGGAGGGGGATGGAATCGTATTGTTGCCGTTTGGGGGGGTAAAATATCGTGAAAAATCGTGAAAAATCGTTAAAAATCGAAAAATCGAAAAACCGGCACATTAAAACCCCCTAAAACCCACCCCCGACCCTTTAAATTAAATCCCCCACCCTCCCGAACCCCCCCCAAATAACTTAAATAACCTGCGGGTCCAGCGGCGGTCCGGAACGGCAGCGGTCCGGAACGGGCTCCTGCTCTGAATCTTGTCGTCTTCAGCCGGCGCCATTTTCCAAAATGGCGCCGAAAAATGGCGGCGGCCATAGACGAAAAAGATTGGACGGCAGGAGGTCCTTCCGGACCCCCGCTGGACTTTTGGCAAGTCTCGTGGGGGTCAGGAGGCCCCCCACAAGCTGGCCAAAAGTTCCTGGAGGTCCAGCGGGGGTCAGGGAGCGATTTCCCACCGCGAATCGTTTTCGTACGGAAAATGGCGCCGGCAGGAGATCGACTGCAGGAGGTCGTTCAGCGAGGCGCCGGAACCCTCGCTGAACGACCTCCTGCAGTCGATCTCCTGCCGGCGCCATTTTCCGTACGGAAAATGGCGCCGGCCATACGCGTTTGTTATATATACGCGTATGTTATATATACCGGCCATACGCGTATGGCCGGCGCCATTTTCCGTACGAAAACGATTCGCGGCGGGAAATCGCTCCCTGACCCCCGCTGGACCTCCAGGAACTTTTGGCCAGCTTGTGGGGGGCCTCCTGACCCCCACGAGACTTGCCAAAAGTCCAGCGGGGGTCCGGAAGGACCTCCTGCCATCCAATCTTTTTCGTCTATGGCCGCCGCCATTTTTCGGCGCCATTTTGGAAAATGGCGCCGGCTGAAGACGACAAGATTCAGAGCAGGAGCCCGTTCCGGACCGCTGCCGTTCCGGACTGCCGCTGGACCCGCAGGTTATTTAAGTTATTTGGGGGGGGTTCGGGAGGGTGGGGGATTTAATTTAAAGGGTCGGGGGTGGGTTTTAGGGGGTTTTAGTGTGCCGGCTCACGATTCTAACGATTTATAACGATAAATCGTTAGAATCTGTATTGTATTGTGTTCCATAACGGTTTAAGACGATATTAAAATTATCGGACGATAATTTTAATCGTCCTAAAACGATTCACATCCCTATTCTTAAAAACTGTCTATCCCATGCTACTAATGCTAGTAATAGCAGTGGCTATTTTCTAAGTCAACTTAATTAATAGCAGGTAATGGACTTCTCCTCCAAGAACTTGTCCAATCCTTTTTTAAACCCAGCTGCACTAACCACATCCCCTGGCAACAAATTCCAGAGTTTAATTGTGCACTGAGTGAAAGAGAACTTTCTCCGATTAGTTTTAAATGTGCCCCATGCTAACTTCATGGAGTGCCCTCTAGTCCTTCTATTATCCGAAAGAGTAAATAACCGATTCTCATTTACCTGTTCTAGACCTCTCATGATTTTAAACACTTCTATCATACCCCCCCTCAGCCATCTCTTCTCCAAACTGAACAGTCCTAACCTCTAGTCTTTCCTCATAAGGGCGCTGTTCCATCCTCTTTATCATTTTGGTCACCCTTCTCTGTACCTTCTCCATCATAACTATCTTTTTTGAGATGTGGTGACTAGAATTGTACACAGTATTCAAGGTGCGGTCTCACCATGGAGCGATACAGAGGCATGACATTTTCCGTTTTAATCACCATTTCCTTTCTAATAATTCCCAACATTCTGTTTCCTTTTATGACTGCCGTAGCACACTGAACCGACAAATTCAATGTGTTATTCACTGTGATGCCTAGATCTCTTTCCTGGGTGGTAACTCCTAATACAGAACCTAATATCGTGTAACTATAGCATGGGTTATTTTTCCATATATGCATCACCTTGCACTTATCTACATTTTATTTAATCTGCCATTTGGATGCCCAATTTTCCAGTCTCACAATGTCTTCCTGCAATTTATCTGAATAATTTTGTATCATCTGCAAATTTGATTACCTCACTCGTCGTATTCCTTTCCAGATCATTTATAAATATATTGAAAAGCACGGGTCCCAGTATAGATCCCTGAGGCACTCCACTGCCCACTCCCCTCCACTGAAAAAATTGTCCATTTAATCCTACTCTCTGTTTCCTGTCTTTTAGCCAGTTTGTAATCCATGAAAGGACATTGCTACCTATCCCATGACTTTTTATTTTTTCTAGAAGCCTCTCCTGAGGAACTTTGTCAAATGCCTTCAGAAAATCCAGATACACTACATCTACCAGTTCACCTTTATCTACATGTTTATTAACCCCTTCAAAAAATTGAAGCAGATTTGTGAGGCAAAACTTGCCTTGGGTAAAGCCATGCTGACTTTGTTCCGTTAAACCATATTTTCTATATGTTCTGTAATTTTGATCTTTAGAATACTTTCCACTATTTTTCCTGGCACTGAAGTCAGGCTAACTGGTCTGTAGTTTCACAGATCAACCCTGGAGCCCTTTTTAAATATTGGGGTTACATTAGCCAGAAAGGTGAATCTTCTCCTCTATGGCAGCCTAGAACAGGTTTTCCTCCAGGATCTGCCTGTACTTTGCATCATCCATCTTTCTCACAATCTTCACAAGCTTCTCTGTCCCCCCTGCTGCAAAGTATCCTCACAACAGAATGTTGTCACCACCATGCTTTACTGTAGGGATGGTGTTAGCAGGGTGTTGTGCTGTGTTTGTTTTATGCCACATATAACACTTAGCATTGAGATAAAGTTCTATTTCAATCTCATCGTGCCACAAAACCTCCCACATGCAAACAGTATCTCCTAAGTGTTTCTCTACAAATGTTATGTGGCACATTATAAGGCTTTTCTTCAGCAGTGGCTTCCTTCTTGCCACCCTCCCAGAGGAGGAGGAGGAGTAATCTTGAAATTGTTGAATAATAATTTTTCCCAGTTTCAGCCAGAGACCTCTGCAGTTCTTTTATATATAGGTTATATATATATATATTTTATTAAGATTTTCAGAAGTAATACAAGGCCAATGGCAGCATAGAATACAATAATGAAAAAAATATTATACACCATGAATGATAGTGGTAATAATAATAACATCATCAAAAGAAAACATCATTAAAATATCATTAAGACAAACATCATCATTGGCTCCATGTTTGAATCGTGGTGGCGATGCATCTTCGTCGATTAATTCCCTATTCATATCCCCATCCCCCCCCAGGAACCATCACTTTTCCAAATCCTAGAACGGGTCCATACAGTCGAGTTCTTAGCATCAGCTGATGCACTTCGTTAATACATAAGGAGTGGTCATTGATATGATAGATTCAATAATCTTACAGGGAGCATTGCTTAACAGAGCAACATATATGTACAACAGGAGGTAGTGTAAGTATATTTAGGGCGAATACCCCCAGGTCCAAGTAGACCATGAAATCACCCAAAACACACTAAACAAAGTGCAACATAAGCAGGGGTTCCCATATTGAACGATCTGAAAGGTTATCATGAATCACATGGAGAGATTGGGGCTAACAAGTAGATCTATTTGATGGGATCCATTCATGTATAGGTTGCCACATTTTATAATAAAAAGCCAAGCGATTATGCTTGATCGTTGTTAAATAGTCCAACCGACAGTAACCCTGTATTTTAGACATAACCTCAGCTATGGCTGGTAGTTTAGTAGATTTCCAATATTGAGCAAGGGTTGTGTGAGTAGCTATCAGTACAAAAGTGAATAATTTTTGCTGATACTGGTCCATCCCGTCAATAGGTGCATTTAAGAGAGCAGTCGCAGGCTCCCACGTAAAATGTGTTGACAGCAGTTGGCCTAGTCAGCTAGCTATAGCTTGCCAGTATGCGGTTATCTTAGGACAGGTCCACCAGATGTGAAAGTAGGTGCCGAGTCCACCACATTCTCTCCAACAAAGGGGTGATATAGAAGGGTATATCCTATGTAGGCATTCAGGATCAAAGTGCCATCTATACACCATTTTATAGCTGTGTTCTTGTAATCTGGTGGAAATAGCGCATTTGCTAGTTCTCTTAAAGATAATGTCCCATGTTTTTGCCGGGAGCAAGCCCCCCAAGTCTTTCTCCCACTTCAATATGTAGGCAGTAAGATGTCTCTCTGCTGAGCATAATGTTTGATAAATCTTTGAGATCCCCTTAGTCAGGGAATCAGCGTGCAGACAAAAGTTTTCAAAAAGAGATCTAGTCCCCCATAATTTCCCAGTATGGCTAATAGTTTTAATAAAACTGATGAAGTTGTGCATAAGCTAAAAAGCTATTGGAGTCTAAGGTGTATTTATCAGCCAACTGAGTCCATGTTAATAACTCCCCCCCTTGGAACAAGTGGCAAATAGTGGTTAGGCCCGCCACTTTCCACTTCTGGAATGCCATTGACTGGTAGCCAATTGCAAACTCTGTATTATGAAAGAGTGACGTTTGATAAAAGTAAGAATAATCCCCTACCAGTTTGAGTTTCCATTGAGCCCAGATCCTTAGTGTAGTCTGCATAGACCAAGGAATAGTCAGTATGGACCGCCAGGTTGATCGTGGCTGCCATGGTAGGGCTCCAACAGGCATGGAACCAGTCATAAACTGTTCAATAGTGACCCATTGCCTACTTGTGTGCACACGTGTGATATCCAACACTGCCCTCAACTGTGAAGCTGCATAATATGCGTGCAGGTCAGGAACTCCCAACCCACCTTGGGTCTTTGGTTGGAACAATATGTGGCGAGCTACTCTGGGTGGTCGTCGCTGCCATATGAAATCAAAAATTTTCTTTTGAAGCCGACAAAGAAGGTGTGATGATAGAAAGACTGGTAATGTAGAGAACAAGTATAGAAACCTAGGTAGTACGTTCATTTTGATAATGGCTACTCGTCCAAACCATGTAAAGGAGCCTCTGTACCATGTATCCAGATCTCTGTCTATCTTTTGCATTAAGGGTATGTAATTAAGGGAAAATAGCTCTTCAACATTAGAATTTAGAAATATGCACAGATATTTCAAAGGCATTTTCCCTTCCCAGCGGAAGGGAAAATGTCTGGCAATACTTTTAACCTCAGGGTCCGCCAAGTTAATATTTACTAGCTCGGATTTGTCAAAGTTCACTTTGAACCCAAAGACGTTGCTAAACGACATCATTTCTTGCTCCACTCCGTGCAAAGAAGTGCTTGGATCAGCTAAGGTAAACATAATGTTGTCAGCAAATAGTGATAGTTTATAATTGGAAGTGCCCAGCTGTATCCCTTGTATAGCTTGTGAAGCCCGCACTCGGGATGCAAATGGTTTGAGAAACAGAGCAAAGAGCAAGGGGGATAGTGGACATCTCTGCCGGGTGCCTCTGCCTATCATAAAGGTGTCCCCATATCTACCATGTACCTTTACCATGGCCTTAGGGCCATTATATAATTGAGTTATCCATTGTGTGAAAGAGGGGCCAAAATTAATTTTAGTTAAGGTATGAAACGGAAAAGGCCAGTGAACTAGGTCAAACACCTTCTCTGTGTCTATAGAGAGGAGGACTGCAGGAATACTCTCTTTCTTGGCCCACCATACCAAATCTATGATCTTCCACACATTATCGGCTGCCATCTTTTGAGGTACGAAACCTACTTGATCAGAATGAATCAGTAGGGGCAAATACCGATTCAGTCGCATTGCGAGTATCCTGGCCAGGATCTTTAAGTCTTGGTTAATTAATGATATGGGTCTGTACGAACCACATAAAGTTGGGTCCCGTCCAGGTTTAGGTAACATCGTAATACCAGCTACTTTGTATTGGACTTGAAATGGTCCCCCATCCCTGATATAATTGAAGAGCTCAGTAAGGTAAGAGCTAAGATATCTGAAAGAGCTTTATAATATTCCCCGGAAGCCCATCAAGCCCTGGAGATTTACTAGATTTGAGAGTTTTGATAGTCACTCTCACTTCTTCTTCTATGATGAGCCTGTCCAGGGCAGCCTGTTGTTCCTCAGTCAGTAAGGGCAGATCAACAGTATCTAAAAACATCTGAATGTCATGAAGTTGGATTTGATCATTAGGACTATACAAAGTTGCATAGAAATCAGTAAAGAATTTGCGAATTGCACTTGGGTCAGCAGTAAGGTTACCACTTGAGTCTTTTATTTTGGTAATACTGCTTTGTGATGCCCGAGCGTTTAATTGGCGAGCTAGGAACTTGCCTGCCTTATCACTCCCCTCAAAATATGGTTGCTTAGTTAGCTCTAATTGGTGTAGAATCTGATTATCATCTATGGAGTGGAGTCGAAGCCTAGCCTCAGATAGTTTTTTATAAATTACGGAAGATTGTGACTGAAAGTGCTGTTTAGTTAAATCAGCAATTTCTTTTAATAGTGAAAGCCTGCACTTCTCCTTCTTAAGTGCAGTCACCTTCGCTATACAGTGTCCCCAAATTACTGCTTTAGAGCACTCCCACACGCAGCTAATTGAGTCTGTAGAATGGACATTAAGTTGATAATAGTGTTGTATATGTCCTGCCAATGTATTAACAAACTGGTATTAAGTCACCAAAAGATCTGCCCACCATGCCCTCCCTGAAGGGACAGATCCATCCAAACTGCTCCTTGGTCAGACCATGTGAGAGGTTCAATTTCCATCTTTTGCATTTTCAACATTAGAAGTTTGGCAGTAAGGTAAAAATCTATGTGTGAGTAGGAGTTATGAGGCGACGAGTAAAAGGTGTAGACCCTTGAGGTAGGATTACGTAGCCACCACAGATCAACTAGGGTCCACTCTGCCATAATGGTTTTCAGAAGAGACCTGGCTTTCTGATTATGTAAAGTCTGATTCCCGGTCCCTCGGTAAGAGATATCCAATTTGTGATTCATGGTTAAATTAAAATCCCCTCCCCATATTAGGGTGCATTCCCCATGCTCATCCAACAGTATTTTTATTTACTGAAGAAAAGGTTCCTGGCCATGTGTGGGGGCATAGATTGACAATAGTGAGAAAATGTCCCTAACCATTTTAATCTTAAGGAACACATACCTGCCATCCTCATCCGCTATGCTTAATACAGTGTCAAAAAGTATGGTAGAGGAGATAAGGATCCAGGTTCCAGCATATCTGGAGATTTCGTTAGCCGCTGCAAGAAAACATGTGGGTTTCTTGAAAGGCAAGCAGGCATTCATGCCGTTTCCTAAGGTGTGTTTCCAGCACAAATGCAATTGTGGCTTTTAGTTGCTTTAAATCCCTATGCAGTAAGTAACGCTTCTTGTATGAGTTAAGTCCTTTGACATTAAGAGTAACAATATTAGGGATGTGAATCGTTTTTTGACGATTTAAAATATCGTCCGATATATTTTAAATCGTCAAAAATCGTTAGGGCCACGATACAATACCAATTCCCCTGATTTATCGTTAAAAAATCGTAAATCGGGGGAAGGGGGAGTGCAGGAAAACCGGCACACTAAAACCCCCTAAAACCCACCCCCGACCCTTTAAATTAAATCCCCTCCCTCCCGAACCCCCCCCCCCCCCAAATGCTTTAAATTACCTGGGGATCCAGCGGTGGTCCAGAACGGCGGCGGTCCGGAACGGCCCCCTCAATTGAATCCTGTTGTCTTCAGCCGGCGCCATTTTGCAAAATGGCCGCCGCAAAATGGTGGCGGCCATAGACAAAAATGATTTGACGCAGGAGGTCGTTCCGGACCCCCGCTGGACTTTTGGCAAGTCTTGTGGGGGTCAGGAGGCCCCCCCAAAGCTGGCCAAAAGTTCCTGGGAGTCCAGCAGGGTTCAGGAAGCGATTTCTTGCCGCGAATCATTTCCCCCCGCTGAACGACCTCCTGCAGTCGATCTCCTGCCGGCGCCATTTTCCGTACGGAAAACGATTCGTGGCAAGAAATCGCTTCCTGAACCCCGCTGGACTCCCAGAAACTTTTGGCCAGCTTGGGGGGGCCTCCTGACCCCCACAAGACTTGCCAAAAGTCCAGCGGGGGTCCGGAACGACCTCCTGCATCGAATCGTTTTTGCCTATGGCCGCCACCATTTTGCGGCGGCCATTTTGCAAAATGGCGCCGGCTGAAGACAACAGGATTCAATTGAGGGGGCCGTTCCGGACTGCCGCCGTTCTGGACCACCGCTGGATCCCCAGGTAATTTAAAGCATGGGGGGGGGGGTTCGGGAGTGTGGGGGATTTAATTTAAAGGGTCGGGGGTGGGTTTTAGGGGGTTTTAGTGTGCCGGCTCATGATTGTAACGATTTTCACGATAGTTTACACACCCAAACGGCAACAATATGATTCCCTCCCCCTCCCAGCCGAAATCAATCGTTAAGACGATCGAGGACACGATTCACATCTCTAAACAATATGAATCATGATTTAGAAATTCAGTGACCATATTAGATATCAAATGACCATAATACCCTGAGAACCAATGTACCCTATCCTGTAGGTATTGTACATCCTCCTGCTTTGTTCCCTTATATTCATGCCAGAATATGTATGAAATTAGGCTTTCTTGGATTGGTAAAGTCCCTGTGCTCGAGGTAGTATACGCGCCCCCCCCCCCCCCCCCGGTATGATCCACTTACTCATCACCGAGGATTTCAACCTTAGGGAGCAATTCACCCCTGGCTTCTGGGCACCCTGCCTGCTCCCTCCCCCACCTCAAATACAAACATACAACATCATAATTATAACAACCCCCACAACATTTGCATTAGTTTAAACAAAATCACGAGTCTACAGATCTTTATATACCCAAGCTATAGCTCACGCAGTATGTGTCCTTCGGTTTCAGCCTTGCTCAGAGAGGTGATCTTGCAGCTGCTGGGAGCGAGTTGCCACGCGGCGCTTTGTTTTTTCTACTCACCACCATTTTAGGGTTGATTCCTGGCTAGGCATCGAGGCTGGTGGAGAATGTGTCGGAAGATGAATCTCAATTCCCACTTGTTGAAAAATAGCAATAGCTTCTCCCGCAGTCTTTAGCCGGTAAGTAGTGCCTCCAGGCTGGAAAGAGAGTGCAAATGGGAAATTCCACCAGTACCGAATATCAGCGCGGCACAGCACTTCCGTAACCAACTGCAGATCATATCTTTTTTTCAGAGTACTGAGAGCCAGGTCTTAAAACACTGCTATTTCTAAGTTATTCAAGCTCCATTACTTCTTTTTTCTGGCAATATTCCAAATAGTTTCTTTTTGCTGGAAGCTGAGAAAATTTATAATAATATCTCGGGGCTTGCCGTCTCGGCATGCTCCGAGGGTTCTGTGCGTTCTCTCAAGCTTTATCTCACCGCTCCTAGTCTCGGGGTCCGAGCCATTCTCATCCACAGCGTGTGTAAGTAGGAAGGAGCAAAATGCTACAGCAGTCGTGAAGCAGTTAGAAAAGTCAGCCGTTTCGGGCACCCCGCAAATTCATAGGTTCTGTCAGCGGGACCTATTCTCTATGTCTTCTATTTTTTCATATAGGCTACTTATCTCAGTTTGATTGTCCTTAGTGTGCTGCGTTAGGTCCGCTATGTCCACAGCATGATGATCGACACGAATGTCCATTTCATCAACTTTCTGTCCAAGAGCCAGGAACTCCTCCCTCAGTTCAGAGAAAGAAGTTATTAAATCCTCCTTATGTGCTTTCATATCGGCGCGAAGTTCCATAAACCATTCTCTCAGCATGGCTTTTGTTGGTAGATCAGACAAGCTGGGTGGAGAATCAATTGCTGCTTGTGGGGATAAAATCGGAGCTTCTGCTTCCATTTCCTCAATTTCCCCTGCCATGCAGTTGGAAATGTCAGGCCCAATCTTCCGCAGTTCTGACGCTGTTCTAGTAAAAGAAAACTTTTGTAGATCTGCTCCTCGTTTCTTCAGCGACATCAGGCCTCTTAGTTGTGCTGAGGCAGTGAATTAGAGATATTTTAGCTCACGATTCTCAGTAATGCGGGTTAGTAAGGTGGAGGAGAGCAGGGAAAAGCGTCCATCTTGCCTCGAGGTTAACAGCACCCCCTCTGCAGTTCTTTTAAAATAATCTTATGCCTCATATTGACCTTCTGCAGCTGTTTACTTATCAACGGCTACTGACCTTGGAGGGACAGCCTGATCATGGCAGTGTCTTGGTAGTGCCAAAGTATTTCCACTTTACAGTGATAGACCTGACAGATCCGCAAGGGATATTCAAACATATTGACATTTTCTTATAGCCTTCCCCCAATTAATAGATTTGAATAAATGTATCCTAGAGTTCTTTCAGCAGCAGCTTCTTTGCCATCTGTGTCTGTGTGTGTTGGGGGGGGGGGGGGGGGGGGGGGCGGGGGGGGGAAGGGGGGTGAAGGGGAAGGAAGGCAAATACTTAGCTACATCTAACATCTAGAACAGATTCTAACCTCTTCCTGTGTGCTGCAAGAACTATTTGTGTGCAACTTTATGGACATAAAGAGGGACATGAACCTAAAAGGAAAGAGGAGCACAGTATCAAATTGAACCTTAACCCCCATGCAGACAACACACCACTGCTTGCAAGTGGTGTGTTGTCTGCATGCCTTAGGTGTCTGTACCAGGACAAAGAAGAAATCAACAGACACAGGGTCAGTTGACAAAGGCTGGTGATGTGATATATGCTCCCCAGTCAGATCTGTGTTCATCTGAGCCCAGCAGATCTTGTCAGCCAGTGGAGACTATAATTCCTGCTTTTTTTTTTTTTTCTATCCCCATGAAGTTTTAGGGTAGTTACAGAGGAGATTATTGAAAATTATCAGAGTTGTTAGGTTTTATCTCAAAAAAGAGATAGTGGGACTGAGAGAAAAAGAGAGATCCAAAAGCCACCTTTGGAAAAATACTCATTGCACAGGGATCAGGAAGGAATAAAGGAGGAAGCAGATGGGTTAAAACAGAGGTGGACAACTCTGGTCCTCAAGAGCCACAAACAGGCCAGCTTTTCAGGATATCCAGAATGAATATCCTCCATGAAACAGAGGAGCAGAGCTGGCCATCCGTGGGTTAGAATATTCCCTGTAAGGGGCTGTGCCAGGAGCAAGCCTTTGTGTTTCACTTATGCTGCAGGAAATTCAGCTGGCCAAAGCTACACAGCAGAAGGTTCTAAGAGATCATCTGTTACAGACCTCACTGTGGGTCTTGATAAGTTTCTACTGGCCAGTATGACCTCAGACTGAGTAAAGAGGAATGCCATTTTTTAAGCAAAGGGTGCCTGGTCAGTCAGTATTTGGTTCTTGGAGTGGAGGATTTCTTTTTCCAGAACTGTGTAGCTATCAAAGTTGGGATAATCTCCCATGCACTGACCCTCAAACACCTTCAATGCTTACTACAACAGTGTGTACATCTCACCTGGGAAATATATTTGCTAAGTCAAGGACTTTTATACAGGGGAACTGCTTATCTTATCAGAGAGGTCTTTAAAGGGGGTTCAGGGGGTTTTCTCCTATTTCTCCTCTTTTTCTCTTCCTGAGCTCAGGCTTAGGACTGGTATAGGGAAGGGGATAAACTAATTTCCAGGGTACTTAATTATTGTCTATTCAGTACAGTATATTATTCACTGATCTTCTATTAGCAGTTAGATACCAAAATTGCTGAAGTTTCTAGTCTTCATCTGTGTATCCTAGGATGTAATAAAATTACTTGCCTGCAAGTTTTAATTTCCCTCATTCTTTACAAGTAGAATTTGTGCAACAAAACTTTTCTATGGTGTGATCAGTGTAAATTGGATAATAGAATAGGTTGCGGTCCTGAAGATGCTCTTGAAATCCCTATGGAAACTTCAGGCATGGTATTTGGAGTTGTTGGGGACTCTGTCTTCTTAATTTATACTTTATTGAATTTTTTTTTTTTAAATATCATGACATAACATGTCAAAATAAAATACGGATAACTTTTGTCTTACAATACAAAGGTAAATGATATTGGATATTATAACATAGGTTAAATTACCTGTAGGGTAAAAAGAAAAGTATCACAAATCAGGTTTAACAATCCAATAATATCGTCTTTAAAAATGTATCAGTTGATACCCTATAGCACTATGAAATTTAGCAGTAAACAATCTTTACATGTTGAGCCATATCTTGAAGTTTATATCTAAGGAAAAAAGAAAGTATGACATCCCATTTCCTACTATGCAGCAACCTTCTTATCCAGCATTACCCCCGACTAGAATCTCAGCTTCTAAGAACACTTTTAAGTCTGCTGGATCAAAATATATATATTTCACATTATTTAATCTTAACAAACATTTACATGGCTAGTGAACTACCATTTGAGCCCCTGTTTGTGCAGATAGTTGTCTCATTGCCAGGAATTCTTTCCTTCTATGTTGTGTCGTTCTAACAATATCTGGATAAATCCAAATCTGATGGTTGTAAATAGAGATGTGAATCAGAACCGGAATCGGTTCGGATTCCGGTTCAGATTCACATGTGGGTTTTTTCCCATCGGGCCCGATCACGTTTTGTTTATCAGCTGCCCAGCTGATAAACAAAAAACCCACCCCGACTCTTTAAAAGTAACCCCTTAGCTTCCTCCACCCTCCCGACCCTCCCGACCCCCCCAAAACCTTTTTACAGTTACCTGGTGGTCCAGTGGGGGTTCCAGGAGTGATCTCCCGCTCCGGGCCGTCTTCCGGCTACCGGGCCGTCCTTTGCCCTTACCTTGTGACAGGGTATCCGTGCCATTGGCCGGGGCTGACCAATGGCACTGGTAGCCCCTGTGACATAGTAAGGGCAAGGCTATCGGCGCTTTTTGTTCCTGGCACCCGACGGCACGAGTGCAGGAGATCGCTCCCGGACCCCCGCTGGACCCCCAGGGACTTTTGGCCAGCTTGGGGGGCCTCCTGACCCCCACAAGACTTACCAAGAGTCCAGCAGGGGTCCAGGAGCGACCTCCTGCACTCGGGCCGTATAGCCAGTATTCAAAATGGCTGCTGCAGTTTAGTTTCTTCTCCCTAAAGAAAAGCATGTTCTGCTGACTTTGTCTCCATCAAACTGATCTCCTCACCTTTAACCTCAGTGAGGTCAGAGTGTCATTCCCCCACCACCACCACCATCACCCATCTATCAGGAACTCCACCCTCAGAGCTCCATTGTTTCCTGCTTTTCCTATACTCTATGGGAAACAGTTTTTTCTACATCCTGTTCTGCTCTAGGTTTTGTCTTATATTAACTCAGATACCATCCCTCCCTCTGTGGTTCACCTTCTGATTCTCATGGCTTCTCACTCTGAGTACCTTGAGTCCAGTAACCCTTCTTTGCTCCTACCTGTCACTGTGATTTTTTTCTATTATACTTCCATGTCCTATGAGGTAGGGATGTGCATTTGTTGTTAACGAATGCACAATCCGCAATGTATAGGTCCCTATTCATTGCATTTGTGGGTTCTCGAAACGTATGGCGAACACCCCACGAATGCAATGAATCCTGAACGAATAAACCCCACACCCTCCTGACCCCCCCAAGACTTGCCTAAAGTCCCTGGTGGTCCAGCAGGGGTCCTGGATCATCTCCTGCACTTGCGCCATCGGCTGCCGGTATTCAAAATGGCGCCGATAGCCTTTGACCTTACAATGTCACAGGGGCTTCTGGTGCCATTGGTCGGTCCCTGTCACATGGTAGGAGCAATGGATGGCCGGCACCATCTTGTGCTCCTACCATGTGACAGTGGCCAACCAATGGAACCGGTAGCCCCTGTGACATAGTAAGGTCAAAGGCTATCGGCACCATTTTGAATACCAGCAGTCGACGGCATGAGTGCAGGAGATGATCCAGGACCCCCGCTGGACTTGCACGCACATGTTATAAAATCCGGGCTCGCTGCGCACAAGGGGGTGCACACTTGTGCACCTTGCACACGCCGAGCCCTAGGGGAGCCCCAATGGCTTTCCCCATTCCCTCCGAGGCCGTTCCGAAATCGGAGCAGCCTCGGAAAGAACTTTTCATCCGCTCCCCCCACCTTCCCCTCCCTTCACCTTCCCCTCCCTTCCCCTATCTACCCCCCCCAGCCCTACCTAAATCCCCCCCCCACCTTATTTCACTTTTTACGCCTGCCTCTGGCAGGCATATCTTATGCGCGCCAGCCGGCTGTCGGTGCGCCATACCCCGGCAGAGCCACTGTGCTGGAGGCCTCAGTCCCGCCCCTGGACCATCCCCGGACCTGCGCCACGCCCACTTCCCCTTCCTGCCCCTTTTTCAAAGCCCCGGAACATACGCACGTCCCGGGGCTTGTGCGCGCCGTCGAGCCTATGCAAAATAGGCTCGGCACGCGCAGGAGGGTTTTTAAAGGGTTATGCGCATATATTACGCACGTAACCCTTTGAAAATCTTCCCCTAAATTTGTAAGGCCAAACTCCGCCTCCACTTAGTCATGAGATACACACATACGTTTACCCATATATTTGATGGTAAATGTTCTAAAGATCCATTTTTGCATATAAAACACTGGTTTGCCCACAGAAATGCTTTTGAAAATTATCCCCTTTAGTTATACATTGGAAAAATCATTTTTTTTTCATTTTATTTACTTTTATTCATTTTCTTAAATTTTATTTCTGCATTTTAGCATGCAATTTTAAAATGAAATAAAATGTTGGTTTTCTTTGATTTTGTGTGACACTTGGGTGGGAAACAAAAAATGAAGGCTGAAATATTGGTGTTTCCTATGGCATTTTAAATGACTATACATAGATGGTAACTCTGAAACAGCCGCACAAGCGCATATGTACGCACATATGCCAGTTCGCACTAAAGGACATTTTATAACATGCGTGTGTATATGCATTCATGGTATAAAATAGGCTGAGTGCGTGTACATGTACACACAATTTTATATGGACAAAGAAATATGCACGCAAATGCCACCTCTACCACACAAGTGGGGATATTTTAGTAGACACGTGCGCTGACGCAATTACCAGTTTCCTCAGTTCGTTCCCAATTCACCCAGGTAAAGGATAGGATTCCCTAACCCATCTAGTTAACTAGCCTACCTTTTACCCTGTTAGCCCTGACCCTTAAAACCCTGCTAAACTCTTTAGTGTTTTTGTTTCAGGACTTAGATGCCATCTATAGCAGAAGTAAAGTTAAGCAGTAGGGGAACCTGGCACGTGCTAATGTGCAGATTTCATTGAGATATCCAGGAATGCCCATGCCCTGCCCAGACCACGCCCATTCCCCACCCCTTTATCGCAAAAACATTTTGGGCACTTACCAGGAGATACGCATGTACTTGCACACTTTTTTAAATCCGCATGGCGCATGCTGGCCCGACTTCTGCATGTATCTCCCAGCTTTGGCATGCTCATGGCTTTTAAAATCTACCTTACAGAGAGCAGAGAAGAGCTGAAAAGAGTAGAGGTTTAGAAGATTCCAATAGAGATGTGCATTCGTCTGCGACAAATTAGAAAATGTCAACAAAATTGTCTAATTCATCCCCAAAAAAGAAAAATTTCCCGAAATTTTTGGAAAATTCATTTTTCGGGGTTGGTGAGTGCTAACATCTAACCCCATTAGTGCGCACTAACCCCCCAAAAAAAAAGTCCCGAACCACAGGAAACCAAAATTTCCCACGGCGGGCAGATAACGAAGGCCAAACCAAAAGGTTCAGCCAAAGCACATCTCTAAATTCCAATTCCTAGTTGTGGTGTCCTGAGTTTTGCTTTTTTTTTTTTTTTTTTGTATTCATATTTGCTTTATTTAGAAAATTAAATTAAGAACACTTGACAACAGAAGAGGTCTCATATGTTACAAATAAGAATGCATTGTTTCCCTTTTTTCCTTTTGTGTGAAAGACTTTTTAGTTTTGACTCATATGTCCTGGTTCTGCCTGAGTGTTGAAAGAGTAGAGCATCTGGATGTAGGGAAGGAGCTGGGAAAGCAAAAGCCAAGGATGAGTGGCAGCTGGAATGAATGTAGCAGTGGCCGGAGCTACCCTCTCGGCCTCTCCCACCAGTGACAGCATAGCCTCCCCTCTCCCAAGTGACAGAACTCTACCCACAAGCTCTCTCTCTGCACTCTTCCATTCCAGAGGGATCTGCTAATCCCAGGCAGGAGGGAATTCAGAGCTTTTCTGCCTGCAAGGCTGCTGGCCACTGAATGATATTATAGTAGTGAAGTGCCCCAGATAGGAGCTTAGTTGCATCGCTGAGCAAATCAGCAACAGTTCTTCCTTCGTGTCTGCATTTTTTTTTTCATGGACCCACTAAAATGTATCGTATATCGCATTAACTGCTGTTTTATCGTACATGTCAAATTTTCAGTACTGAAGTACAGATAAAAAATATGTCAAAAAATGATAATACCTGAGACCTGGACCAAAGCACAAAGAAGTCCCAATTTCCCAAAAACACAAAAAAACTACATACACATGTTTAACCACTCAACCGTTCATGAAAGCTAGTCAAATTAAAACCCCGAAGAGACATTTTTACAAATGAAAAAGACACATTCATACATCCACCCACTACCCTCCCCCTTCAAATTGGCACAGAGTAGTGCACTGAAATTTGAAAAGGTTACCCCAGTTCACTACTTTATGTTAGTGCTGTCCCAAATTATATAAACGGACACAAATGAGCTTTGTTGCCATTCATGTGTTTAATGTTTGAACAATATTGCAATGGTTCATTTTTTTTGCTCACTAAACCCGTGGTGTTGAAGTTTCATTGACTGTGCATGTGCATGCATGTGAGTAGCTGTCATAAAAAAATCAGTTTACAATGTTTGATTATATATATTACTGCTGGTTAAGAAATGAGTCATTTAAAAGTCAGGAAATTTTGTGAACACTGCTTTAATTCGTGTTTGTTAACAGAAAAATTGTTTGCAATCTCCCATCTTTAACGCACCTTCTCTGCTTCTTAGGCAATAACTGGTTATCTCGGTGTGCTCTGCTTGAGCCTCTTTGAAAAAGCATTTTAGCAAAACATGGCCCATGCCAGAGGAAGCACCACCTTGGCATTTTTCTTGGCAGAGAAAAATAATTTGTTTTGTTATTTTTGCTTAATTGAGAAATTGCATATTTAAAAGTTCTTTTCAACTTTATTATATGTAGTATTCATACGGGGGATGGTAACTTTCAAACTGGTGCATTGGCACATATATACATGTGCATATGGGTGTGCAGCCAAATATGGGTAAATTTTATATCCTGCACGCACTGATGCATGTATTAGGGGTGTGCAGGGGTAAAAAATATGGTTTGTTTGTTTGTTTGTTTGTTTCAGGGGGTTCCCTCATGAATTTTGATTCATTTCATATTTATTTTCATTTATTTAGTTTAAAAAATTGAAAATAAACATTTAAAAAAAAAATTTAAGAAAGAAAATGGGCCTTCCAAGACCTGCCAGCCACACCAGTTATCCCTCCACTTGGAATAATGCTGTGGTCAGGATACTCACTGGCCTCCACTTACTCGATCCGGGGGAGGGAATTTGCTGGTGAAGCCTAGGACCAGGCTGAAGCTTTGGCCTTGAATAGGCCTAGGCCATGATAGATTAATGCAACCTTGGCCTAGACCATACACAAGACCCTGGCTTGGAGGCCTGGTCCCGAGAGCTCAATAAAGGCCCTATGCCAGGGCCTAGGAAGGACACTGGAGCCTCGGCCTCAGCCAAGGCTCAGGCCTGATGCCGAGGTCCAGTCCAGAGGCCAGGTCCTGATGCTGGTACCTGGCCTAGGTCAGTGCATGGACTCAGGCCCGAGACCAGGTCACGTTGCTTGGGCCTTGGCCTAGGCCAGAGCACAGACTCAGACCCGACACCATAGCCTGCCCTAGAGGCTGGAACCCAACACCTGCCCCTACCCTAGACCAGAGCTCAGGCCTAGCCCTGGGGCCTGGTGTGAAGGCTGGGACCCAATGCCTAGCCGGTATCCTAGACCAGAGCTCTGACCAGGCAGGGCCTGGTCTGGAGGTCAGGTCCCGATGCCTGGGCCTCAGCCTATGCCAGAGCCTGGACTCAGACTCGACGCCAGGCAGTACAGCAGTCATACAGCAAAATGTCACCTTCTGCTGAAGAGGATGCAGCAGAGTTAATTTACTCTGGCAAGACCCCAGCAGACGATGTCATTTTAAGAAAGAAGAAAGAACAATGAAAAATCCTACAAGGCCTGGGTTCTAACCTTCAGGCCTGGGCCTGACCCTTTGCTGAGACCCCAGTGTCGGGAACTGGTTTCCAGGCCAGGCGCTGGAGTTGAGCTTTGGTCTGGGATGTAGCCCAGGCATCGAAACTTGGCATCTGGACTGGCCCCCGACATTCTGTCAGGGCCTGGGCTCTGGTCTAGGCCGAGGCTCAGGTGTCAGGCCTGGGCTTAGGCCAAGATCCAGGCATCAGGACCCAGGCTCTGGCATCAGGCCTGGGAGTGGGCTCTGGCCTAGGCCGAGGTCCAGGCATTGGAACCCAGTCTCTGGCCAAGCCCTGCATTGGGCTTGGACCCGAGCTCTGGCCTAGGTTGAGGCCCAGGTATCCAGCCTGGGCTTAGGCCAAGGTCCAGGCATTGAGACCCAGTTTTCAGACTGGGCCCCGGCATCAGACTTGGATCAGGTAAGTGGGGAGTTGGGAAATTTCCCAACTCCAGCAAAATTTTTCATGTGGCCTATGCTTTTGCTCTGGTCTCAATTAAGACCCCAGCTTCAGGCCTTGGCCTAGTCCAAGACACTGGCATCATGCTGGAGCATAAGCCATCGCCCCTGTATCAGGCTGTAGCCTATGCCTAGGCAAGGCCCCAGCCTCAGGCCTAGGCCTGATGGGAGATTCTTTTTCTTTTTAATGAAGGAAACAAATAGAATTCATTTAATTTGGGAGGGCCTGTCAATTAATATCAGAGCCCCATGAAAGAAATGAATAAGCTCTATTCATTTCATTTTTCAAATTCAGATTATCCAAATGTGCATCCCTAGCATGTATGTGTGTTCCTAATTTAGCAAGTGTGTGCATACCGCAGCATAATGTCAGCTTTGAGCCACACAAGTGAGAAAATGTTATAACAGGTGCGCGTCCACACCGTGACCTGTTTCACCAGTTTGTCTATCAGTTTGCCAATTCTACAGCTACATCCTCTGAACCCCCTGGTTCTTTAGCCTGCACTCCTCCTTAGTTATCCCAGCACCCTAAAACCTTTCATAGATGACTGGAAATGTTTTTTTATTGAAAATTATACCTCCTCCATAGCAGAAGTAACTTTATATTCAAATATTCCTGGTCATGCACCCCGGCATATAGATATTTTTGCTCACATCTGTTGGCCCCGCCCTTGAACACCCAAGCCCCACCCACAGCATTCCCATGTTCCACCCCTTTTTGCCCAGATGCAAGGTATTCGTGCATCACAACTTGTGCGCATATGAAAGCAGCTTTTAAAATCAGATGGATACTCACATGTGCTACATGTTCACTCATCTCCCGATTTTGGGGCATGCTCGACTTTTAAAATTCACCTTCATTTGTTTTGATTAATGGACTTTTGAATTATATATGCATGTAGTGAAATATTCATATACACAAGTGTTTTTTGGTACCCAATGATTACCATGATTGTTGATTTCTCCTATGAGCATCTATGCTGTTGAAGAGCGAGGTGATAGTTGAATGCATGAAGGCACCTTTTTTTCAATTGTAAAAAATTCTCTTAGGGTTTTAATATGACCAACATTTATGAAAGGGTGAGTGGTTACGTGTGCACATTTTTAGTGCTAACATTTTTTTAGCATTTTATTGCACATAGTCCTTTAGATTCTGTTTTATTTCTATGGTATTGCAACTGCTCCTTTCTCCTCAACAAATATATACTATCCATTGCTTTAGCATGATGAGGTATTGCCATCACAATCCTGTTCAAACATTTAACATGTGAATGGCAACGAGGTTCATTTTATTTGTTTCCCTTTATATCTTTGGGACAGCACTAATATAAAACAGCGAAGTGTGGCCAAATTTTAAAATTGTAGTGCACTGTTTGGTGCCACTTTCATGCATCAGGCCATTAGCATTAACAACAAAAAAAGACATTCCATCAAGCTCTCCTCACAACATAGTAAAACATTTTCAAATGAATGAAAAGCTCACTTAGGTCAGGGTCAGAAAACAATGACTCATAAAATAAATGAAAACTTTATGATACCTTTTTTCTTGGCTATCCAACCCCTGCATGACAGTGGTGGATGTGTCTCCTTCACAGTTCTGTGTAATAGCTTCAGGCATTTGAGGTGCTGCCACATCACCTCTTCCTTGTGGTCATTTCTCATAGTCATGACAGTTATTTTTGTCTCGCTGACTCAAAATGCTGCAAAAGTCATGCACCAGGGTAGGTAGGGCTCTGCTTCATTCACCCAGACTCAATAGAAGTGCCACAAAGGGCCAAGCAACACCTGATCTGCTTTTTGCAGCGAACCCAGAAGCATGCTATGGACCAGTGCAGTTAAGGTAAAAGGATTAAGGGTAAGATAGCAAACATGGAGGGGATTTACTTTGAAGGCTGCATTCCAGTCGAAGGGGTTCATTGTCTAAAGTGCCCAATTATTCTGTAAATAGAAAGGTGAGTCTCTAATTACCTTTTCTTTTCACTGATTCCCTTCTCCTATACCTCCTCTCCCCCTTTGTTCACTACTTTTCCTATATCATTCACACTGTCTCGATGGAGAAGATCCAAACTTACCCCTAGAGTCATCAAAAAGTTTTAATAACGCAGTGATAACGCCCACTCTAACAAAAAAGGGGATGTTTAGGGAAATTTTGGGGAGAGAGAGAGGGTGAGATAGCATAGTACAAAATTTCATCTTTGTTAGACTTTCTTCACTCCAAATGTAAATCTTCACCAAAGTATATTGTGCTGTTTGTACGTCTCACTCTACAAGCGAAACTGGCCCCTAAACCTAAATCCACCACTAACACCTCACCTCAACCTTATAGGTGGCCCTCCTATAGAGAAATAAATAGGTGCACACAGTGAGGCTCTCTCTCTCTCTCCACTCCATTCCATTCTCTCTCTCCTGCGCATATCGCACAGCTTAACACCAGGGGAAAAGGTGTAGTTATTTCTGGCATTAGAACCATGCGATAGCTTACACTGTGCTATCACACAGCATGATATGGGCCCTAATTTAACTAAAACCCACCCAAATTCCTCCCCCAATCCTGCACCCCCTCAAAAGTTTGCGTTTGTGCCATGCACTGCTATACTTTTCACGTGCGTTATGGCATTAGCGCGTGCAATAATGCATTAACACACACATTAAGAACATAAGAATATGCCATACTGGTATTACTGGGTCAGACCAAGGGTCCATCAAGCCCAGCATCTTGTCTCCCAACAGTGGCCAATCAAAGCCATAGGAACCTGACAAGTACCCAAAAACTATGTCTATCCCATGCTACTGATGCCAGTAATAGCAATGGCATTTTAATGCATGATCTGGATAGATTGAAAAAGGTCTAAAGAGCCTTCAGTAGGGAAAATTTCTTTTGACTGTTTTGATTCCCATTTCTGCATAGATAATAATTCAAAAACAGGGTTGGGTTTTTTTCAGTTTTAAAAGGTGAAACACTTGAAGGTTTTTAGATGGGATGTTGTATAATATCATATAGTTTCCTTTTTCCCTTGTTTTAATTGCATGTTGTTGTTTTGCAATTTTAAGGTATTCACCTCCCTTTATCCATAATGTATATTTGACACTTAACATTTTTTCATTTACTTATATGTTGTATTTTAATGAATATGATCACCTAATTTATGAAACTCATTTATGTCCCCTGAAATTGCTTGACAACATACATGACAGACATTTAGAAAATAATTAGTAGGGGGTCAATTCACCCATTTAGAGGCTGCAAAGGAGACTGATGTGAATAGTTATTCAGGAGGATCAGATGATAGTCCTTTATATTATCCTGTATTTAAAAAGAGATGCCTTGGGAGTCCAAATAGAGTCAAACAGGCCTATCAATAGCATATAATAAAGGATTTAATATTTTTAATGGGGTCAAATACATTACCTGCCTCAAATCTATGGGATAGATTTTTTAAAAAAGCGTGATCGCGTACTTTTGTTCGCGCAGCAGGCGCAAACAAAAGTACGCTGGATTTTATAAGATACGCGCATAGCCGCGTGTATCTTATAAAATCCTGGATCGACGCACGCAAGGCTGCTGATTTTGGGCAGCCTGCGCGCGCCGAGCCGCACAGCCTGTCTCCGTTCCCTCCGAGGCCGCTCCGAAATCGGAGCGGCCTCGGAGGGAACTTTCTTTCGCCCTCCCCTCACCTTCCCCTCCCTTCCCCCTACCTAACCCACCCCCCCGGCCCTATCTAAACCCCCCCTTACCTTTGTCCTTCGATTTACGCCTGGTAGAAGCAGACGTAAATCTACGTGCGCCAGCAGACTGCTGGCGCGCCGTCATCCGACCCGGGGGCTGGTCCGGTCCGCCACGCCCCTGGTCCCGCCCCCGAAACGCCGCATCCCGCCCCCGAAACACCGCGTCATTCGGCCCCGCCCCACATGCCCCTTTAAAAAAAACCCGGGACTTACGCGCGTCCAGGGGCTCTGTGCGCGCCGGCGGCCTATGCAAAATAGGCGCGCTGGCGCGCGAGGGCCCTGCTCGCGTAAATCCGGGCGGATTTACGCGAGCAGGGCTTTTAAAATCCGCCCGTATGTGTATAAGGGTCATTATTCGTTTTCAGACATGCAAATTCATTCTGACGATCAGTATGGAAGTCAGTAACATCTGAAACTGCGCAAAGGAAACTCAGGGAGCTTGATCAAGGAGTGATATGATTGTGATCTATAGGCAAGACACCAAAAAAAGTGTACCAACTCTTCAATCCCAACTCTGCATCATTTAAATACCTTCTCAAACATTTATTTATCCTAATTCCGTAGGATTTAATCTCAAAAGTCTAGCATTAAGACACATAAAACTGTCTTGTTGGAATTTAAAAACACCCAGAACAGCACAGAAAAGTGCAGGGTGGCCCATGGAAAAGTAGCCTTTCTCCGGTGACAGTATGACAAGATGAACAAGTAAGTGCACAGAAAGACTGAATAGGAAGGCAAAATAAAGCCAGAACACTGCACACGGGGCGACAGCACATCGCCAGACGGACGGACAGTCAGCAGACAGCGAGCAAGGGGCTACGGCCTCCTCCAAAGAGCGTGGCACTGGTATTTATTTATTTATTTTATTTATTTAATTTTATATACCGGCAACCGTTTGCACATCGTGCCGGTTTACACATAACTTACAACAAAGATATATAGGCAAAGCCTTTACAAGAAACAGTGGTATTGGAGGCAGGCTACTTTTCCATGGGCCACCCTATATAAGGCATGAAGTGCTGCTAGCATGGACAATCAATATCAGTGAAAACATTACATAATACCTTTTCCTATCTATGAAGTCTTTTTCTGTATCACTGAATGATAGTTGCCCATATTCCTTAGGAAATGGTATTGACCCTCAGCTGGCAAAGTAGTCCTTTCCCTTAAACAGACCAATCATTTGCTTTATTTTCTTTGACTATTTTCTTTTGGAATTTATATAGCACCCTAAACTATGGAGTTCTACAATAAATTACATACAGTCTCTTCCCCAAAAACCTTATAGTACAACTGAATACACAAGGCACTGAGAGACAAAGTGATTTACTCAAACTTACATGGAGTATCAGTAAGAAGAATTATATCCCACAGCACACAACTTCATTGCATCTAAAAAGGAATCAAAGAAGTCCATATTTAAATTAGTTTGGCTAAGCCAGACAAACCACTAGATTTAAAAATCCTACTGGCTTGATCACTAGTCTCCAACATAGCTAGATAAATTGTTAGCTGGCTAAAAACTTATTTGGATTGGTCAGAGGCAGTCCAGGACTACTCTGACTGAGTAACATTGTTTGGCTAAGTTATCCAGATAACATCAATATTCTGCCTTTTCTGGCTAATATAACTGGAAATTTCGGAACTGCCAGGGATCAGTTCTAAAGTCAGCTGGATAAAATAATCCAGCTAACTTTTAGATAGCCAGGTATATATTCAGCAGCATACCCTCAATGCTAAATACCCCAGCTAAGTTAGCCGGATACATGTATTGTGCTGACTTTGCCAGCCATCCAGCAGCTGAAAATGGACTTCAAAATATAGAGATAGAGAAAGAATACTGGTACTGACATAGCTATGTAAAGTGACAGGTGCAGTAGCAACAGTGCAGATAGAGGACCATTACAGCATGGAAATTTAATGGCACCAACTATACCTAAAAGTAAATAAACAGCCATCATTATCAAAAAGAGAAGAAGAGGAGAAACAAAACAAAAAATCTGCATCTATTGGACCAGGACTCACTCCTCCTCTGAAGCCTGTCGAAAATGAGGCGTTAACATGATGCTTGAAAAAGAAATAGACGTCAAGAACCCTCAGGCAGATATGTGTTCAGCTTCGATTCTAGGAATGCATGATTCACATTAAATCATTATTCCCATGTGTTCCCATGACAACCCACAGCTAGGTACTGATTATGAGATTTATAATAATACAGCAATATCCCAAAAGTTCAACAAATGCTAACATCAATGCATTATATGAATCTTGAAAATAAAAATAAAGTTTTGAATACAGCTCTCTGTATTCCCTCAAATGGTTCACAGCAATGATCCTCAAGTCATGTGCAGAGCTTGCTTTATACTCAAGCTAAATGCAAAGGGGTTAGAAAAAGGGTCAGGTCATCCGAAGGTCTTCCAATTCCATATTTAGTTAAACTTGGAGATTATCCAGGCCAGTGTTTCTCAAGCTGGTCCTGGAATACCCCTTTGCCAGCCTGCTTGTTGTTTAAACATAGAAATATAGAAATGATGGCAGAAAAGGACCAAATGGTCCATCCAGTCTGCCCAGCAAGCTTATGGTAGATTATACAACAATAGGGAATTAATGTACACCACACTCCTCTGGAGCTCCTGATTGACTCCCCTGACCACCTTCAGTTATCTTCATTCGTAACAGTATCAATAATATTATTAATTTTTATTTATTTTCTAATTGAAACATGCTTTTCTATCTGATGTTTTTTTTTGTGAATTAGAAATATTGCTGAAACTCAAAACCTAATGTAGAAATTGAATGCTTGACTTAATAAATTTAAGTTTGCAAGACATTCTAGGAAAGAAAGAAAAGGTAGCTAGGAATAAATAGTCTTGAAGGAAACTAAATATTTTGGAGAGGGAATGGTGTAGAGCAGTGGTTCTCAACCCTGTCCTGGGGACCCCCCCAGCCAGTCAGGTTTTCATGATATCCACAATGAATATGCATGAGAGAAAATTTGCATACACTGCCTCCATAGCATGCACATTTTCTCTCATGCATATTCATTGTGGATATCATGAAAACCCGACTGGCTGGGGGGGGGGGGGGGGTCCCCAGGACATGGTTGAGAACCACTGGTGTAGAGCAAGGGTACTCAACCAATCTTATGCCCCCCCCCCCAGCCAGTCGGTTTTTCAGGATGTCCCTAATGAATATGCATGAGAAATATTTGTATACACAGGAGGTAGTTCATGCAAATAAATCTCATGCATATTCATTAGAGATATCCTGAAAACCCGACTGGCGGGGGGGGGGGGGGGTTTCATCTGTAGGACCGGTTTGAGCACCCTGCTGTGGAGAATAGAATTGTAGGGAAAATAAAGGGAGGAGGAGAAGGAAAGAATGAGAAAGACTTTAAAAAGTTAAAGTATAAATACCGATCAGAGAGTTTAAAACAGGGTGAGAGTAGAAAAAAAAATGTAAAGAAAAAATGAAAGAATTGCAGAGATCTATATTCAAAGGGATTTCTCCAGCTAAGTTCAGACAGCCTGAAAAACCTTGAAGTATGGCTTAACGCTACTGAAAAAGGTATAGCTAAAATCGGTGTTACGTCCATGCGATAGGACCAGATTTGCATTGCACCATAAAAGAAATCCTCAAAGACCACTAGTGGCCCAATTCCCCCCACTCTCCACAGAGATCAGCTGAAAAGAGGTACATTAAAGCCAATACAATCACTCTGTCATCAAATAGACTTTTGACCATTAAAAAGCCAGTTCAGGTGTTTGCATTATTTGGGCAGTACCTTACAGTATTCCCCAAAAAAGTAGCTGATAATGTGCTGGCTTCTATATTCTCCACAACATCACAGTAAGATATGGTGTACTGGCCAATATAGATCCAGATCTGGAGCCAAATCTAATGTGCTCGCTTGCTAATGGCTGGAACATTGCACTGAAAGCAAGTCAGGTCCATATTGGAATCATTGCAGAATGCTTTTCATGTAAATATTTCTAGGCTATTCAGACCTCTGAATGAGTAAATACCCATCCAAATACCCAGACAACTACTAATGGAAGTATATGTATCTCGTACAATCAAACAATAAACTTCCATTAAATAACTTTTTTTTTTTACCAATTTATGAAACATATTCATTGCTGAAAACAGATATTAGCGGAAGGAAAAGACCTCAGAATCCAGCATATATGATTAGAAATATACTTCAAATATTATAATCACTGGTCTGAAAAACCTTCCAGTACCATTCAATTTTATTAATCACTTCACAAAAACATTTTTGATAGTTTTATTTTTTCTTAAAAAACATCTTATAATGGGAGCAGAGCCACCACACCGCTGATGATGGCCAGTATTTCACCCAAAACTGCTTCAGGACAGTATATCTGTGGTAAAATAAAGTTCAGCAAAGTTTTTGAAAACTGAAGCTCCCTGCTCTGTCATTTCTATGTTTAAGAAAAACATAAAACTATCAAACATTTTTTAGTGAAGTGATTAATAAAAGTGGATGGTATTAGAAGGTTTTTCAGACCAATGATTATAATATTTGAAGCACATTTCAAATCAGATATGCTGGATTCTGAGGTCTTTTTCTTCCACTATTACCTGTTTTCAGCAATGAATGTGTTTCATAAATTGGTGTAAAAAAATTTTATTTTGATGGAAGTTTAGGGGCAGATTTTCAAAGCCCTATGCACATAAATCCAGGAGGATTTACACGTGTAGGGGGATTATGCATGCCGGGCCTATTTTCAAAAGGCCCGGCGACACACATAAAGCCACGGGATGTGTGTAAGTCCCGGGGCTTGAAAAAATGGGCGGTCCGGGGGTGGGGTGTGGGAGGGGAGGTCCAGGGTGGGGCGGGGGCGTAGCCAAAGGCCTCTCCACGGCCGCTGGGCCGGGGGATCACGCGCTGATACTTGGCCGGCTCATGCAAGTTAGGCGTAACTTCCACAACAAAGGTACGGGGGGGGGGGGGGGTGGTTTCGGGCTGGGGGCAGGACATGTATGGGAAGGGAGGGGAAGGTGGGGGAGAAAGATAAGTTCCTTCCGAGGCTACTCCGATTTCGGAGTGGCCTTGGAGGGAATGGGGAAAGCCAACTGGTGTCCCCGAGGGCTCTGCGCGCACAAGATGCACTAGTGCGCCAGGTAGCATGCACAAATGTAGGCTGCATGCATACCTTTTAAAATCTGCCCCTTATTGTTTAACTGTGTGAACTAATATGCTCTACCTGTGCTTTTCTTTTGTAGATCACTGCTGTTATGCTTGGCTTTCCTGAAGTGATAGGAAAATATAAAACAAACACGCAAGAGAAGGGCGAACAAAATGATAAAGGGAATGGAGCAGCTCCCCTATGAAGAAAGACTAAAGAGGTTAGGACTTTTCAGCTTGGAGAAGAGAAGGCTGAGGGGGGATATGATAGAGGTGTTTAAAATCATGAGAGGTCTAGAATGGGTTAATGTGAATCAGTTATTTACTTTTTCGGATAATAGAAAGACCAGGGGGCACTCCATGAACTTAGCATGTGGCACATTTAAAACTAATTAGAGAAAATTATTTTTCACTCAATGCACAAACTCTAATTTGTTGCCAGAGGATGTGGTTAGTGCAGTTAGTGTAGCTGCGTTTAAAAAAGGATTGGATAAGTTCTTGGTGGAGAAGTCCAGTACCTGCTATTAATTAAGTTGACTTAGAAAATAGCCACTGCTATTACTAGCAACAGTAGCATGAGTACTTGCCAGGTTCTTATGGCCTGGTTTGGCCTCTTTTGGAAACAGGATACTGGGCTTGATTGACCCTTGGTCTGACCCAGTATGGCATGTTCTTATGTTGTTATGACAATAAGGCTCAATTTCTCTGTCTATCTGAATATTCATTAAGGGGTAGAAAGGAGGACAGGGATGCACAATACAAAGGGAACTAGCTTTAGCTCACTGACTACTAGACACAGACTTAGAAAGGGCATTACCAGTTGTTTGCATGTGGGAGATGTTTCTGGGAACACAATATACACCTTTAAATCCCAATAGTAAACATGGAGCTCAGTCATCCTCAGGTCCAGGCCTATGCACAAGCAAAAAAAAAAAAAAAAAAGCAGCAACTGTTTAGCATTACTCATTGTAAGGAAAAATGGTCAACAATATGTATGAGAGTTGGCTAAGTAAATATAATTTCCCATCATTAGTCTAATGGGTTTTCTTACCCATGAGAAAAGGTAACTTTTTGTGAGAAGGGGTTGGGGTCATTAAAATGTTCAGGAAGCAACTGCCTTCTGCTTCCTGGATGTGTTTGTTGTGTCTTTTGCAGACAAGGCAGGATAGAGTTGATACTCCTTTGAAGACTCTTGGTTAAGGCCAGTTACATGATAGCTAAATATTTGAAACATTTGGTTGCTTGATAAGATTTGTTATCCAATCAATGTTTATATTGCGTCCGTCGTCTTCGATGGCTTCGCCCCGCCTACCTCTCTCTACTTGTGGCTCCTCCCGCTCACCTTGGACTAATGACAGCGACGGCATCTGCTTGCCGTTTTCTCCGGCGTCCCTGGACCAGCTTTGGTGCTGCCTCCCGCCATTCTCCTTCAAGGTACCTCTAGGGCGCATGCGCGCACGCCGCCCTCATCTTTAACTTCACGTTGGCGCGAACCTCAGGGGCATCCCACTGTTCTGACGTCACGACTCCAGGGTATATCTGCCTACAGTATTTGCTAGCTAGTTGAGTTAGCAACAGGATTCTTATGGATGGGATTCACTCTCCATTCCTAAGTTATTCTGCCACTCCAGCTCTATCTGGAACTCTTACTACCCTTTGGGGTCGCTAATGGGGTACCCGCTCCTCGAGGGCCTCTCTGCTTCTTTCAGGTGCTATCAGGAAACCGGTACTCGCTCCTTGAGGGCCCATGTTCCCTGTGTCACTGCCTGCAACCTCTACCCTTCTACTTGGAAGAACTAACTTACAGTCACCATCAATGAGTACAGAAAACATGTCTCTCTACAGTACTGCTTCGCCGGAATCAGGTACTCGCTCCTCAAGGGCCTGCTCTCTGCTCCGGTGCCAGACCTCTCGTCTAGTGGAATCATTGCTACTGCTAGTGAGTACAAACACCACTAAGTCTCTCTGCTCTAAGGGATCAGGTACTCGCTTCTCGAGGGCCTGCTCTCCCTGTCTCGGAGCTCTCCTATTCTATTTGGGACTCTGAATGCTAATCTTATTGTGTTCTCATAACTCTGTCTCTTTCCACTACAGCACTGCTCTACAGAGGATCCGCTGTTCCAGCATTCTGTGAGAGACGTGCCCAGCCGGGCTCTACAACCACTACTCACTACTGCCACCTCTGGTGGTTCCATAAAACTGTTTAATAAAAGATTCAAATCTGTGTTTGTCCGGAGTTTAGCCTGACACTGTGGTCTCTCACGGGACTGCCCCCCGTGGGCATGGTCAGCTGCCACAGTGTCCAAGGATCCACCCAAACACCATTAACCATAACAGTTTACTGAAGATGATGTTGGGGAGATACTTGTGCTGGGAAATAGTATTTAATGGTGATAATTTGGAAGAATTGAACAAATTACAGTGAACCTGGATGATGTAATAAGGCAGATTAACAAACTAAAGAGTAGCAAATTGGCTGGACCAGATGGTTTACATTTGAGAACTCAAAAATGAAATTGCAGATCCATTACTAGTAATTTGTAGCCTATCATTAAAATCATCTTTTTTACCTGAAGATTGGAGGATGGCCAATGTAACGCAGATCTTTATTTTATTTATTTTTTATAAAACGTATAGTCTGCCTTTTCACCAAAGGTTGTTCCTGGCAGATTACAACATAGCTATTTAACTAGCTGATACAATTACCAAATAAAATACAAATTACAAATTAAAAGCTTCTTTAAATAACAAGCTCTTCAGAACTTTACAAAAACATTTGTAATCAGAATATTTATTTATTTACAAATAAAAGGCTCCAGGATGATCCGGGAAACTAAAGACCAGGGTTTCTATCTTCAGTGCCAGAAACAATTATAGAAACTATTCTAAAGAATAAAATCACAGAACAAATAAGAAGGCATGATTTAATGGGACACAGCTAGAACTGATTTTGCACAAGGGGTCTGCTACATTTTTTCAAGGGGTTAATAAACATGTGACAAATGTTGAGCCAGTGGATATAATATATTTGGTTTTTCAGAAGGCATTTGAAAAAGTTCCCCATGAGAGATTCCTGAGAAAAGAAAAATAAGTCATAGGATAGGAGTCAATGGCCTATTGTGGATTGCAAACTGGTTAAAAGATAAGAAACAGATAATATTTTACCTTCTTTAAAGACAAACATATCCATCAATTTTGCCCATGGATCATGTGATCACGCATGATCTTGATGCAAATGGAGCTTTCTGGAAAAGATTAGATCTCTTCCAAGCATGCAAAGGATTTCCCAGGCAGCAGCAGTCACTTCAGTTTCTTTTTGACTGCCGACAATGAGACATGACTTGAGCTCCATGGCTTTACTCTTTTGTTAGTTTCTTTTTCCTTTGTCTCTAGCAGCAATTTTCCGCTACTCTTCCATAGTCAGGTTTTTGCTAATATAAATTTCTTTAAATTTGTAGGTTTTTGTGCTTTCAGTTTCCAAACTGAATGGCCGGAGATCCCCTAGGACAGGTTTGGGAACCATAGGTCTATAACATGCAGCATTCACCAGTCACCAGTCAATCTGTTACATTAGCAGCATGGAAGGAAAGTACATGATCCTTAAAAGTTTAAAAAATGATGCCTGGAGAGAACTAGCTGGGCTTATTTTATTCTTCTTTCCCCAGTCAGTCCCTGGGTCTGAAGCCCCAGTCAACATGTTGCAGCTGCAGCCTGCCATGCGCCTGAATTGGCTCTGGTCTCATTTTTGCATTTGGCTTGAAGCAACAGAGGGGGAATGAGAGGAACCATCATTTGGCGATCCCACAGGGACCACATGCCTCAGCTACTACATATCCCCAGCCCCAAGTTGAGCCTTGGCCAATTCTGCTTCGGCTTTCACTTCTCAGAACTCTGGAAACCCCTGGCCACCTCCCCTCCCGTGGATCACTGCCATTTGGGTTGAAGGCTGCAGGCAAGCAACAGATGGGACAAGAGGAGGTACAGGCCTGCATGAAGTTGGGTCAGTGTCGATACATGGGTGCAGTGCTTGCTTTCTTTACCTTGCAATCCATGAAGGCCACACTTCAGCTGCTACATGATCTGATGATCTTTCATGCTCCACCACATGCAGGGGAGGAGTCAGAAGGAGAGAGATGGTGAGGATGTTTTAGCACCCTATTGGCTGGCGCCCTGGGTGATTGCCCGGTTGGCCCCACCCCTTAATCTGACCCTGACTGTTGAAGAACGTGCTACATAGAAGAGTCAGATAAATACCCTGTGGGCTGATTTTGAAAAAAGCCCCCAGGCTGATATTTTCCTACAATATATATCCCTGCAATGTAGTGTCACTACATGTGTATTTTTTACCCATGCCCACAGAGGGTAATTTTTCAAAAAGTACATTTCCATGGGAAAAGCACTGTTTTACCCATGGAAATGGCTTTGAATACTACCCTCCCTGTTAATAGGCCCCTAGATCTTTGTCAGTTCCTTGTTTTATCTTTTTCCTGTTCTTCCATTAGTCTTGATTTTAAAGACAAAACAGCTCAATTTAAAAAAGTTATGCATTGCATCTAGTAAATTTTCACTAAGTAGTATTATTTGTTAAAACGTTTGGCTTACTAGTACAAATCTAATTTAACTGCATAGAGCTTCTAAAGAGATTATATATTCTATGTGGAAATGAGTCAATGATGAAATTTAAAGTTCAACACAGATACCTCATCACAAAGTACCAACCAAGAACCTGTAATAAATATGTGAAGTCAAATTTTTTCGCATTTGCTGGACAAATGATGCTTCCAGAAATCTACCTCTATGTTGATACTTCAGTTATATAATTAGCTCATCAGATATTCAAATAATTTTCCATCAGTACAATTTATCTCCAAGTCTTTGCAGCCTTCTGTCTTGCTCAGCTCTCCAGTTTCTCACTTTGCTGTTTGTTTCAATTTGCTTTCTGAAGACTCACTCATCCTGGGAATCCCTGGGGCATCCTTTTAAAGGGGCAATTAGGTTAATGGATGCAAGTGAAATATATTCAGCTATTACTTCAGCCATTAAGGTTATGAACCCAGGGAGACTATGATAATGGCATTTACCTGTTTCAGATAAGCACAGAATGATTAAAACATCCTTCCTCTATGTCTCTCAGATGTCCAGTATCTTACTTTTCATGTCAAGGCAAAATTAGTTTGTGAGGTTTTATTCCAAAATTTATAGCTTTTAACATATGTAAGCAAACAATTGACAGAGTGCCTCTAAGGAAATAAGAAAGGGGAATAAAAGAGGATCTGCTGATCTCCCCCATAAAAAGGTGTGGTTTCACTCAATACCGTTAATATTTGATGAAGAATATCGCATAAGGTGCAGACCTACCAAGTCTCCTGCACTGGGAATGAATCTCCCTTTTAGAGGGTCCATCTCCAGCACTGCATCATAAGATCAGGAAACTCCCACTAAGGCAAGAGCTTTGGGAAGCAGGTTCCCTTTAAGATGTACAGGTACACACCCAATCCTTACCATCCAATCTAAACTAGGAAGAGCAAAGGAGGTGGCAGCAGCCTATTCTGTAACTATCAACTACACACTACCTTATCTGTATCAACACCACAAGCAGGTTCAGACCTCATGGGCATGCACTTTCTACTGCTGATGTTGCAATGGACAAGATCAGCAGCAGGATGTACTAGCCCCTGAAGTCTGAACCTGCTTATGATGCTGCTGACCCATAGAGATAGGGCAGAATGGTTGGCAATGTGAGGCTTGATTCCCACTGCTCAGATTAACTGAGATATGAAAGCAGTGACAGGGGGTGGGTCAGGAAGAGGCAGGAGAAGATACTGCTATAAGGAGGGAGGCAAGGAGGAAATGCTGTAGAAGGAGGGAAGGTAGGGGCAGATACTGAGGATGGGGGAGATATGGGGTAGATGCAAGGAAAGGGGAAGGGACATGGGGCAGATAATGGGAAGAGGAAGATACAGGGGGCAGATTCTAGGGTTGTGCAGAAGGGAAAAATCATTTTGATTCTTATTCGTTTCACCAGGACCCAAATGAGTTGCATTTGTTTCATGGGGGAAAACCCAATTCATTTGATTCATTTTATTTGTTTTCTGTTTTCCCATTAAAGTCAATGGGGGAAGTATTTGCAGTCTATTTTTGGCTGCATAATTGGAGTTTTCTTATCAATTCTGATAAAACTTCTGGGGAGCAATCATCAGAACGAGAAAAGAGCTCCAAGGTACATAGACTGTGGCAAAGTGGCACCAAAGTGGCATGAATAGCCTAAGGCACTGTAAAGGGGCAAAGGGGTACCAGGAATGGATAGAGTGCTTTAACAGAGGTGCAAAGCAGCAATGAGAGTGTCAAAAACACAGCACAGCTTCAAAAGAGAGCACCGATAACAGTTGCATGTACCCTCGAAGGCAGCACGACAGGCAAATTGGCAAGCAAGTGGCATCAACATCCTACAGCACAATGAAGGGGGAACATAGCAAGCAGAATGGGTATAAGAAAAAACCACAAGGTGCCAATAAAGGGACAAAGCAGCAGAAAGATTAGCATCAACACACTGAGGAACCATGATAGTGGCAAGAACACTACAAGGAGTAGAATCGTCTGGTGTATGGCAGCAAGGCAGAGTGGCAGAAAGTTGATAGGTGCAAGACAGGATGGCAGAGCGGAGGTAGTCTGGTCCCTATGGTTTTGATAGGGGCTAGACAGGCTGGCAGAGCGGACGTAGTCAGGTCAATGTGGTGTTGATAGGGGAAAGACAAGGAGGCAAGACAAGATGAGGCTCAGCATGCAGTGCGACTGTCAACTGGGGGTGTACTGTCCACCCGACCCATCTTGAAACACAGACCAAGGAGTCTAACATGCGTGCTAGGACCTGAAACATGATGAACTATGCCTGGGTGGGGTGGAGTGTTGCTGCTCTGCACAGGGCCGGAGCAAGGGTATTAGGCACCCTAGGCAAACCTTACAGCCTGGCACCCTACCCCCAGCTCCCCGTACACAATTTTAAATTATGCATTTAACACATATTTTACATGAAAAGTGACATTCTGAGGTAAAATTAATATATATCTTATTGCGATAATTTCATGCACTGTTGTGATGCCAACAAGAAAACTTTGCATCTTGGAATTCATATGGCTTCATACCTATTGTGATATATTTTGGCATGGTCCTCCCATATCAACGCAGTACTATCTCTGCCAATACTCAAAGAATAACAACCCTACCTATGAAAAAGAATACCACAAATATTACACCAGAATCTAAAATATCAATACACCTCCTATCAGGAAAACAGAACAGGCCAAGCTAAAGCTACTACAGATCCCTACAGAGAAACCACATATTAAAAGAATGCTTCATCTCAATCTTTGCATGCAGAACACAAACCCTCACCAAATACAGAATAAAGCCACATAAAGTATAAATAGAAATGTGCAAACAACTGAACTATAAAACGCATCACACCAGACTCAATACAGTGCAACAATGGAAAAACAAAAATTTCACCATTCCTCATGAAACAATCAATAAAATCAAGATATATAAACCATTAATCATAATGGTAAAATCATACTCGGAGCCCCCCAACAAGAACCCCATTTCTTAGCTGCGGCCCCGGTGATTCTCTATCTGCGCCTTTATTGTTTCCATTATGTCGTTAATAAACAAATCATACCCGATGTCCGACTGGTGTATTTTGTTGTACCAATGAAGGCCCTTGCACTGCTCATCTGCCCACTGATGATGTATCTGATAACCCCCTATGCACCCCAACCAAGCCCCCAACTGCCTATTGAGCTTTTTGTGACTCCTCCCCCATAACTTGGTTTTTGCGAATTTTATCCGGGGAATAATGTCTGACCAACATAATATCGCACTTGGGAACCATGTCTGTAACTCGTACATGTCCCTCTTCGCCTGTTGCAACAGCTGCCTGCAAGTCCATGTTCCAAAATCGTTGCCGCCTAGGTGTACTATTAACATGCCTGGGGCTGCAAAGCTTCCCGCCTGACATGAAGCATTGGCAGTAGTTGCCCCCACCGCATCCCTCGCTTTCCCATCCATGTGACCTGCACTTCCCGTGGGGCCAAACCAAGATGCACGCCGTGCTTGTGCTGTTGTGCCCTCTGTGCTGCCCAATGCACGAAGGAATGCCCCACAATCCAAACATTTTTTGGCTTAGCGAATGATTCTGCAATTAAGAACACTTCCTGTTAATTATCCATACCATGTGCGCTAACTCTGTCCAGTCTCACGTATGCGTTAACCGCTAAGGAATGCCACCTTCCTATTTGCTGGATGGTCTCTGTTCCCAAACCTGCCTGCGCAGCACTGGTCGCTGCTCCTATCCGAAAGGATTGGGTCCCAAAGTTCACTGTGTTCCATCCCACCCTGGTTAGCGCACGCTTAAATATTGCAGAAAATTGATACCTTGTCAGAGGGACCCCGTCTTTATGTACTAATAAATGGTTCCCCTTTTTTGGGCGGACTACCAAAAACACTTCTAATTAGCCAGCGAGCAAGTGACTTGGTTGTCTAATCTGGTTAAGAAAGTTCTTTTTCACTCAACACATAATTAAACTCTGGAATTTGTTGCCAGAGGATGTGGTTAGTGCAGTTAGTATAGCTGTGTTTAAAAAGGATTGGATAAGTTCTTAGACGAGAAGTCCATTACCTGCTATTAATTAAGTTGACTTAGATAATAGCCACTGCTATTACTAGCATCAGTAACATGGAATAGACTTAGTTTTTGGGTACTTGCCAGGTTCTTATAGCCTGGATTGGCCACTGTTGGAAACAGGATGCTGGGCTTGATGGACCCTTGGTCTGACCCAGTATGGAATGTTCTTATGTTCTTAATGTCTCTGCTGCCCCTTTTCCTGATTGGTCTGTCTTGGACCAAGGTATGAATATTCTGAGAGTGTTTCCTAATATCTTCACATTCTGAGTCAGCATCCCTGTATCTCCCGTGTCTTTCTTCAATGCTGCCACTAGCTCACATGCGCAGGGCCCCGAAAAACGCCAGCGAAAATGCCAGTTGAAATAACTGCGTTTCAAATTGCAATTTGCAAACCTCCCATAGTGCATACCATAACTGAGCTAATAACTCAATCATAACTGGGTGTCTCCCGTCTTTCTTGTGCCCTAACTTTCTTCCCGAATCTTTCATTAGTTTTTTAACAAGAAATCCCTTGCTGGGATCGCCCCATCCTTGGGCATTCGTGAAGAAGGCCAGTCCTGCCAGCTGCTTTACCACGATGCCCCTCAACAGTCCCGACTCTTTGGCCCAAGCGATGTAAGCCACTACCAGGTCATCTGGCACCGGACCGGTTATCCAACCGTGTTAATTTAGGAAAGCTCGTACTCTCCCATATCCCCTGGAGTACGCATCCCATGTAGTGGGCGCCACCGATCTCCGTAGCAAGTCTATGGTGGTTGGAGCCCAATTGCCCATAAGTGGTCCAGTACCGGAGTCCCCTCCTCTTCTGCATTGGGTACCTGTTTGTGAAATAGAGACCATTTTGCACGTGATAATGCATCCGCAATGCCATTGCTGATTCCAGGTACATGCCGCGCTCTAATAGTAGTGTTTATGCGCAAGCTACTCAGTATTATTTGCCTTAATAGGTTTGGAACTTTTGGGCATTTTGCTGTCTGCCTGTTTATGACGTATACTACGGCTTGATTGTCACTCCAAAACATTATGTGTTTGTTTTATAATCTTGATTCCCATATGACCAATGCCACCCAAATTGGGAATAGCTCAAGGAATGTTATATTGCGTGTTGTTCCTTCTTGAACCCATCCTGTCGGCCATTGGGTGGCCACCCACACACCTTGGCTATAAACTCTGAATCCCCCCCCCCCCCCCGAAGTGTCCGATTGTATGTCCAAGTCACGACTTGACATCGGGGGCTCTTGCCATATGGATATTCCATTGAAGTCTTTCAAGAAGATTTCCCAGATTGCTAGATCATTCTTTATTGCCTTTGTTATCCTTATGAAATGATGCCGTTTCTGTACGGATGTGGTTGTGGTTGCTAGTCTTCGCAAGAAAACTCTGCCCATTGAGATCACTCTGCACGTGAAGTTGAACGTGCCCCCTATCGACTGTACCTCCCTCAGAGTTAACTTTCTCACCAGCATTGGTTTTTTATAAGGTCCCACAGTTTCTGTAGCTTGTCCTCTGGCAGCCTGGATATCATTCTTTCTGAATCCAGTTCAATACTCAAAAAAACACATGTTCGTCCTTGGCCCTTCTGTCTTGTCGATTGCTAAAGGGATGCTGAAATCCTTCACCACTTCTTGGAAAGTCCTCAGTAGGCGGGTCACTGTGCCTGTCCCCTCCGGGCCAACAAACAAAAAGTCATCCAGGTAGTGTATGATGTTGTCAAATCCTGCTTTCTTTGCCGTCATCCAATGCAGAAATGTGCTGAGCACCTCAAAATAGGCACATGAGATTGAGCACCCCATGGGCATGCACTTGTCGAAGTAGAATTTTCCGCAGAATTTGAAACCCAGTAGCGGGAAGCTGTCTGGATGCACGGGAAGCAGGCGAAACGCTGATTCTATGTCTGTTTTTGCCATTGCTGCCGACCTCCCACACCTCCTCAGCAAAGATATGGCACTGTCAAATGATGCGTACTGTACTGCACATTCCTCCCATGGTATGTGGTCATTTACTGATGTTCCTATTGGGAAAGACAAGTTTTGAATGAGTCTGTATTTTCCCGGCTCCTTCTTCGGTATGACTGCCAATGGGGAAATCATCATCTTCTGAAAGGGTGGCAACTGGAAAGGGCTGGCAATTCTGCCCAACTCGATCTCCTTGTCTAGTTTGCTTTGGACGATGTCAGGGTGCCACGTTGTGGATGGTGCATTGCCTGCTGCGTGAATGTTGATGTTGCCTTGATAAGGGATTCTGAACCCTTCCTGGAAACCTCTGTAATCTAATTTGCTTCCTCTTTCCTTGGGTATTTATCCAGCCATTGCATCATTTGGTCTATTCTTATTGGTGAGCCGGCTTTTTGGGAGTGCTGAGCTTCATTTTTCCATAGGAGAACTCCCACGCCCCAATTTTTGTGTGCACTTGGTTGACAGGTGCGGTGCGGAACAAATCAGGCATAAGTGCTTGAATTTACACTCCTTGAAATTGCAGGAAGCCTTGTTGTATCTCCAGCATGTGCTGTTAGGTGCACCTCCAGATCCTGCGTAGCCTAGTCCCGAGGTTAATGGCCTCACAGCTGTTCGACTCCGTCCGCCGGCATCACTGGCTCTGTTGGTCATCTGTTTGAGCCATATGTTCACATTGGGCATTCCCCACGAGAGCTGCGCATTCTCCTCCATTCGATCACAGAAACGCTCATCATAATTCAACCAGGCCCATCCCTCGTACGCCTGGTATGCTTCTAGAATCGTGACCCATAGGTTAGCATTGGACCACACTGCCCGGGATCATCTTTTGTGATGACGCTCATCATGCGGAAGTATGCACGTGTCCAGTTCACAATATTGCATGCTATTTTTTCATTGTTGTCCGGCGGTGGGTCACTGGTCTTAGTTCTCTTCCTGTCTCGCAGACCCCTCCTTCCTTCCATGAGTCAGAAATTGTCAATGTATTTTCTTTGCTTTATCCTCTTCCGCAATTTTCTTGGCACGCTTTCCCATAGGGGAATGCCCTGTGCAGCAGCCGCTGTTGCCTCCACTCCTTGTCGTGTCATTGGCTGATTCATACTATTCTCGTCTGTGCTGTCTGTATCAGTAGAGGTGCTGCTTTCGCTGGAGCTTCGTTTTTCCCTTTTTTCTTAGCGCCTGTGCAGCTATTAGGCACTGTGGGGGCTGGGGGGGTGGGGGTGATGTGCAGGTAACTCACCTCTGCTTGTCTCCTGAGTTGCATTTACCCCTCTGTCATCTCGGGAACGATCGTCCAGTGCTGTCGGCTCCGCTGTCCCCATTTTGGGTGGATGGGTGGACTGTTCCTGGCTTGATGCTGCTCCCTGTGTGTTTTGTGGGGGGGGGGGGGGTATGTCAGCATTGATCCTTTTGACACACCCCGTGCTGTTCTGTGGCTCGCCTGCATCGTTCATCATGGAAATCTCCGATGTGTTCTTCTGTCCCGCAGTGGTGGGGCAATCCTCTGGTTGCCCAGGCCAGAATTCCCAAGGGTACATCGGGTATGGGAATGGTCCCGGGTATGCTGCTGGCAGGCATTGTGGGAAGACGTGGTGGCCTGGGGTATTGCCAGGGGGTCTTCCTCCTGGGATGCAGCTGTTAGCTTGCATCAAAGGGGCGATGCCCCATGGGGGGGGGAACCCTGGGTTCACGGGGAACATGCCCGGTGGCTGCTCCAATGTAGGCGGGGATACGGTGGAGAGACCGTGTGCATGTGTGGTGCCCTGGGAAGGCTCTTGGGATGTCACCCGGCTCTCGCGTTGGTAATCAGGTGCGCCTTCATCCCCTGGCTGTCGTGTATATTGCCGCTGGCGGGTGTCTGGGCTGGGGGTAGCTGCCGGCGCTGAGTCCCTGTCCGCTGGCTGGTGTGGGGCTGGTGTCTGCGGAGGGATGCTCTTCCGACCCTTTTTTGGTTAGGGTAGGGTCGACTCCTGGGTCCCCTGCGTCTCCATCCCCCGCTTTCCCCTGGTGCGGGTGCCCCCAGAACATCTGTTTGGCTGGTCCCTGGCTCACGGTTTGGGTCTCCTTCCCATCCTATGATTCGGGATCTGGATTACTCACTATTTCTGTGTCAGTAGCAGGGAGTCCTGGAGGCCGGGGTCCGGGTCGTGCGATCCTTCGCTGGTTCTGGCTCCGGTGGCATGTGTTCTGTGGGGGGGGGGGGGGGGGGATCATTGGTCACTGCCTAGTGGCTTTCATTTCTTTTTTTTGAACTTGACCTTTTTTTTTTTTTTTTTTTAAGGGGCCTCCAATGGCTTTGGGCCTCCAATGGCTTTTGGGTCTGCCTCGTGGCAACCGTGCCAGGCGAGCAGCGTTGTAGCGAGAAAAATGGCTCGCTTCCAAAAGGGACGGTTGCCACGAGGCACCGGCCCTTTAAAGCCCAGCCGATGTCAACAGCCTGTAATGGCCTCCCCGATGACTTCGGCCGCCTGAACGCCCCAAAGGGGCGGGCCTCTGATCCCAGCGCCACCCTCGTTGCTGGCGGCGCTGCAAAAACATCCCCACAGGGGCAGGTCCAGGCTCCTGACGTTATCGGGGTGCGCCGTGGACTAGCAGCATGCCCGATGACGTCCCGCTGTGCGCCCGGCTCCCCTCCCCGAGCCCAGGTAATCTGTGAGCTCTGATTAAATATCACCAGAATCTAAAATATCAATACACCTCCTATCAGGAAAACAGAACAGGCCAAGCTAAAGCTACTACAGATCCCTACAGAGAAACCACATGCTAAAAGAATGCTTCATCTCAGTCTTTGAATGCAGGACACAAACCCTCACCAAATACAGAATAAAGCCACATAAAGTATAAATAGAAATGTGCAGACAACAACTGAACTGTAAAACGCATCACGCCAGACTCTATACAGTGCAACAATGGAAAAACAAAAATTTCACCATTCCTCATGAAACAATCAATAAAATCAAGATATATAAACCATTAATCATAATAGTAAAATCATACTAATAAAATAATTTCAAAACAGCTGATGAATAGAATATCCAATAATTAATGACTCATGCAAATTTTGAAAGCTTTACCAAACACCAATAAAATATTTCAAACAGCAGACACATCACATACTACCCAATAATTAAAATGGTAGTCAATCAAGAAAAATGAACTTAAAAAGCCACCTTTACTTACCCTCTCCAGCAGTTCTTTCCCTTGCAGGCCACACCAGAAGCAGCAGTAGCTGCTGAAGCTGTTCTCACTGTCCTCTTCCTTAGGGACCACAACCAGTCTCTTCTGTCACTCACACACACACACACCAGTCACATCCTCAGGACCAGTTTCTGTCTCTCACACACCAATTATCTCTCCAACCAGTCTCTCTCTCTCTCACACACACACACACACACACACACACACACACACACCAGTCATCTCCCTGATCAGTCTTTCTCACACATACACACGTCACCTCTCTGGCCAGTCTCTCTCAATCACACAATGCTCTCGCTCTCTCTTACTTACACACAGGCTTTCAATCACACACATGCCCTCTCTATTTCACTTACACACAAGCTCTCAATCACACATATGTTCTATCTCACTTACAAACAGGCTCAATCACACACATGCCCTATCTCACAGCCACAAGCCAGCCAAAAACTTGCTCTATCTCTCTCTCGCACACACACATTGACACACACAAGCACTCTCCCTGACTCACATATACACTACACACATACAGAAGCACCCTCCCTATCTCACATACATGAAGCACCTTCCCTGTCACTCACACAGAAGCACCATTCCTTTCTCACATAAACACACACAGAAGCATTCCTTTCTCACATACACATACACAGAAGCACCATTCCTTTGTAACATTCACACACACAGAAGCTCCATTCCTTTCTCACATATACATACACAGAAGCACCCTTCTGATCTCAAATACATATACACACAAAGGCCCCCTGCTGAACAGCTCGTCTCTGTCAGCGGCTGGCTGCGCCAATCTTCATTTCGCTGGTGGCAGCTGGCAGCAGCCATCTTCTTTTCTTCGGCCTGGTCTCTGGTGGCGGCTGGCTGTGCTAATCTTGTTTTCTTCAGCCCTGCCGGCCTGCTCTCTGTTGGTGGCTGACTGTGCCGGTCTTCATTTCTCCGGCGGTGGCGGCTGGCAGCGGTCATCTTCTTTTCTTCGGTCCCACCGGCCTGGTCTCTTCATTTCTTTGGCCCGACGCCCTCAATGACCCGGAGCAGAGGAGGCCACATGATCAGCTAGTCTGTCCCACCGGGAGAAGCCCGATCCCCCGATAGGCCAATCAGCCCCTACTTTCACATGGCCTTCTATTTCAAACGGCCACTAAAACACCACGGTGCGAACAAAAAGAATGAAACTAATGATATGTTGCATTCGTGGGGGTTCGTCATGCGTTTCGTGGACCCACGAATGCAACGAATAGGGTCCTACAAGTTGCGGATTGCTTATTCATTCAAAATGAATGCACATCCCTAGCAGATTCAGAGTAAGATAGAAGGGGGTTCAGATGCTCAGAAAGGGGACAAGGCATGGGGCAGATGCTGGGAATGGGAGCAAAACAAGGGGTACCAGTAGATACTAGGAAGGGTAGAGACACATGTTAGACACTTTTAAAAGAGGAGTGGAGAGAGGTAATGCAGAAGCAGATTCTGGAGAAAGAGGTAAGGGAAAAAGACAGATAGGGAAGACAGGGAGATAAATGAAGGGCTGATGGAGACAAAGGGTAGAAAATTAAAGATGTTCATTTTGTTTGTTTTGGTTCATTACTTAACCTGCATAATTTTATATGTAAAAATGAAAATTGTATTTATGTGCATAAAATCAATTGTAAATATACTTCAAAGAAAAGACCCAAGTGTGTAGCATGTATTAGAGACACATATATATAACACTTGCTATATGAGGATTTCTCATTAGGTAACCAAGTCAACCTTCATACGATACCAAATTATTGGTTATCGTGCTGATAAGCCTTGACCGGCTTGATAAATCATTAGGTGCCTTGATAATATTGTGTGGTTCTTCCAAGCACTTATCTTAATTTAAATCCACTCTTGTTATTTGATACAGCCACCGCTGACATTGCAATGTTTCGGAGCATTTAAACCCCTTCTTCAAGGACACGGCATAAATTGGTGGTGGATAGGTGATAAATCTACACAATATAAAAGTGAAAATATCCTTTAAATCTTGTTTACACAATTAAATAATGTGGCTACTGTAAATCGGAAAGGACACATACTTGCGTTGTTGATGTGCCGAGAGACACCCGACTACTGATAATGCATTTAGGCAGTGCTCTTGGCTGATGATAAGTGCTAAATATATGGATAACTTCCTCAGAAGAACCACACAATATTATCAAGTCACTTAATGATTTATCAAGCCGGTCAAGGCTTATCAGAACGATAACCAATGGCACCGGTAGCCCCTGTGACATAGTAAGGGCAAAGGCTATCAGTGACATTTTGAATACCGGCAGCCGATGGCCCGAGTGCAGGAGAATGTTCCAGGACCCCCGCTGGACCACCAGGGACTTTTGGCAAGTCTTCGGGGGGGGGGTCAGGAGGGGGGTTGTAGTTAATTAAATTTAAAGGGTTGGGTTGGGGGGGTTAACTTTAATGGGAAACGAATACCACATATAACTAATGGACGAATTGGAGTCCCCCAAAAACAGATGTAACGGATTTGGGTCCCAAAGAATAAGATTACCGAATCAAACGTATCCGTCCCTGCTGCACATCCCTAAACAGGATGTTGGGCTTGATGGACCCTTGGTCTGACCCAGCATGGCAATTTCTTATGTTCTTATGTTCTTAAATAAATAAATAAATAAACAAATAAATAAATAATTACGTTCTGGAATTCATTGCCAGAGGATGTGGTTGCAGCAGTTAGTGTATCTGGGTTTAAAAAAGATTTTGATAAGTTCCTAAAGCAGAAGTCCTTAAACTGCTATTAATCAATAAGGATTAGTAGCTTGGGATCTATTCATATAGGGGTAGATTTTAAAAGCCCTGCGTGCATAAATCCTGCCGGATTTACATGCGCAGGGCACTTGCATGCCTATTTTGCATAGGCTGCCGGCGCGCTGCAAAGCCCCAGAAAGCACGTAAGTCCCGGGGCTTTGCTTGGGGAGCATGTTGGGGGGCATGTCGGGGGTGGTGCGGCATTTGGGGGCGTGTCCGGGGGTCGTGGCGGCTGTCCGTGGGAGGGGCCAGAGTTGTGATGGCAGTCCGGGGGCAGGGCCGAATGCTCTGGCACAGCAGCCTGTGCCGGGGCACGGAGCCGGCGACGCGCACAAGTTACGCCTGCCTCGGCGTAACGCAATGAAATAAGGTAGGGGAGGGGGATTTAGTTAGGGCTGGGGGGTGGGTTAGATAGGGGAAGGGAGGGAAAGGTGGGGGGGACAAAAAAAAAAGTTCCCTCCGAGGCCGCTCCAAAATTGGAGCGGCCTCGGAGGGAACGGAGGCAGCTGCGCGGCTCCGCACGCGCAGGCTGCCGATTTCGTGCAGCCTTGCACACGCTGACCCCAGATTTTAAAAGATACGCGCGGCTATGCACGTATCTTTTAAAATCTGGCGTTCTTTTGTTTGCGCTGGTTGCGTGAACAAAAGTACGTGCACAAGTACTTTTTAAAAATCTGCCCCTTAATGTTTGGGTACTTGCCAGGTAGTTGTTACTTGTTTGACCACTGTTGGACACAGGATACTGGGCTTAATGGACCCTTGGTCTGACCCAGTATGGCATATCTTGTTCTTATGTTCTAACCAGTTTTGGTGGACTGAAGTTCATCTGTAATAGTTCTAAATTTGTTTGTATTAATTATGATTGATTTTATTGTATCATATTTTTGTTGTGTTTTAATTTGTATATAACGTATTGGATTTTATTGCAAACCACTTTGATGACACTGAATGAAAATATGGTCAATTAAATAGATTAAAGAATAATAATATTTTGAAGCAATGTTTGAAGGAATAATAGGCTGCAAGTTTATTTCTAAAGAATGGAGGAAGAAAAAGTGGCAGAAAGTTTCACTAAAATGGATTACTGATACAGTATATTTGGTCTTGCTTTATTATTACCTTTTGAAGTAACAAATTCAAATGTGTTTTCTTTTTTAAATTTTGTAATACTTTATGTCATTTGCCTTGCTATTGCCTTAGTTACTTTTATATTTAGATGATAAAAGAAAAACATCAATAATACAATAAACTGAAAGGACAATGCTATTATTGAACATTAACTATTTTGAAGGTCAATGAATACTTAGTTCAAAGCACTCTATTTCTCAGTAATTTGCTAGTTTTCCCACATTATCTTCTTGTAACACTACAAAGTACAGAAATAGTTCAGTAGCCATTAACTACAAAGGCAAATAGGCAAATTATTAATTATTTAGGTGAAAGAAGATGAATCATAACAGCAACCTTTGATATTTTACAATGTGCAGAAGATATAGCTTTATTTTTCAATAGTATAGAAATATTCAGTCTGTAATGTAAGCATAAAGGTTTTCTGAGGTAATACATACTACTTAAGACCATCCATAATGATCTCAATATCCATACTACATTCTTGAAAATTGAAACAAAGGGACCTATACAGTAATGCTTACATTCACCTCAAACAAGGTATTAATGATTGTATTTGCTCACAGTCATAATTGTCTAGTGCCGCCAGGTAGTATCATTCGGTGGTGCCAGAACTAGGAGGTCTCACATCTCTATGAGGGATGTGCAGAAAAAAAATGTTTCGGTTCCTTCATTTGGTTCATTGGGACCTATATTTGTTTCATTAGTTTCAATATGAAAAAAAAAGTTTTGCTTACTGTTTCATTAGTTTTATTCATTTTCTTTAAAACCTATGGGGGAAGCATTGCAATCTATTCTGGGCTACAGAAGTGATTTTTTTTTTAATCAATTCTAAATAAATTTATGAGAAGAAATCATCAGAAGGGGGAAAGAACTGCAAGGTATTTACAGTATGGCAAAGTGTTATCAAAAGTGGCATAAATAGTAGACTAAGGCTTTGGAAAGGGACAAAGGGGGTACCAGGCTTAGAAGATTGGTAGAAGGTCTCTAAAGCAATGTGAGTGGAGTAAGGAAGGAGGAAGAGGAGGAAGAATACCCCAAGGTGCAGAAAGAGAATATTAGCCCAGCAATAATGTCATGAACACTTGATGGCATCATGAAAGGCAAAGTGGCACCAAACGTGGCATCAGCACCCTAAGGCACCATGAAGGGGGAACAAAGCAGAAAATGCTGCTAAGAGCTAGACAGGCAGATTATGTCAGTGCATGTTGGCCCTAGTGATATTGCTAAGGGCTAGACAGGCAGAAAATGTCAGTGTATGCTGGCTCCACTGATGTTTTTGGAGATGTGGCAGGAGGAAGCAGGGTGTATGTGATCCTACTGATAATGTTGGGGACACAGCAGTTCTCAGATTTCAGGATGGCGCAACCTTTGGACAGGTGTGTGGGGGGGGATTTAGGTAGGGCTGGGGGGGGGGGGTAGATAGGGGACGATGAGGGGACGGTGGGGGGACACGGAAGGAAAGTTCCCTCCGAGGCCGCTCCGATTTCGGAGCGGCCTCAGAGGGAATGGAGGCAGGCTGCGCGGCTCGGCGCGCGCAGGCTGCCGATTTTGCACAGCCTTGCATGTGCCGACCCTGGATTTTATAAGATACGCGCGGCTATGCGCGTATCTTATAAAATCTGGTGTACTTTTGTTTGCGCCGGTGGTGTGAACAAAAGTACGCGCGCGCATATTTTTTGAAGATCTACCTCTAACTTTTTCATCAAGGGTGGTGACAACTTGATGTGATGAGGGCTTATAATGTCCCCTGTCATGTAAAATACTCTTTCAATGGAGACACTCATTGGTGGGCAAGAGAGATAGCACTGAACCACTCTAGCTAGGTCTGGTTAGATGCTGGATTTGTGGGTCTAATTTGCCAGCACATGTGTCGATATCCTAAATGGGCTCTGTGAGATATCATGTTACTGAGATTTGAGCTGCCATCTCATTTGCTGGTATTGGACATGTGTCTTTCTTCCCAGTTGTTTTTGTGACCGCCTGGGATAGAAGTGAGGATTGTTTCCATTTAACTGTGGAGGAGGGAGTGCTAAGTGGTGATGACAGGGTGCTGCTCTGACTTGCACTATTGTCTGAGCTGGCGATTGATGATGTTTCCTTCTGTGCTATAACCCTCCTCTTCTTCAACCTCTGACGCACTAGTTGACAGACCTCCTGGGTCAGCATGCTTTTCATATGTGTCAGATTGTTGACCTCCAGTGAGAGTCTCCCTTTCACACATGGATCACATAATGCAGTGAGCATGTATGTGAGGTTTCTGGTCAAAGGCCCTACTTTCTCTGTCACCTGCTTTTCCAAAGTTGCCAGACAGTATTGCATATCAGCTCTCATTCCCTCTTCCTGTTTAAAGTCCTCCAACTTTTCTACCAGGATGTTTACTATGGAGACGGCATCTCCCAAAGTGGTGCTTGTAGCATTCCGCTACTCTGTCCCATCCTTAAAGGGCTGCAGGATTGTCACAAGCTGTCTCATGACTGAACAATCATGATGCCCTAGGAGATCTTGCACACCTATCTACATTTCCATAGACAGATCATGCAGGCATGCTGCTCCACTAGCCTTTGCACCATTATGTAGGTAGAATTCCAGCAGGTGCCCATATTTTGAATGAAATGCTTGTGAGGTATCTCTAATTCCTCTTGCTTTTCATGGAGAAGTTCCCCCGCCTTCAGACTTCTGTGGAAGTGTCTAGCTATTTTCCTGCACTTCTGTATTAAACCATGCAGGTAGATTTTCTGTGCTTCGTGGACCCTTGTCCCAGGGCTTCCTTCACTGCTAAATGCAGACTGTGAGCACAGCAATGTACAGTTTGATATCCCCTGTCAGATAATACCCTTACCATGTTGGAGCCATTGTTGGTGACAAAAACTCTGCATTTAAACTTCTGGCTCTCTGATCCAGCTAAACAAAACTACCCTGACCACCCCACACTGTTCGATCTAAGGTAAGACAACCACAATACTATGCGAAATGAACAGTTTCAATAAAATGCAATCTATAAATTTAAATACAAACTTTAATATAACTAATGATTTCATAATATCACATCAGGTATCACATTTCAAAAATTGTTTTGACAAAACTGTTATAGCAAAATTCAACTGAGAACAAGAATTCACTAGATTCATTAATTTCTCACACTATCCCAATACATTAAAACATACAAAATCCCTAACATTCACACCACACATCCACCTCATTCATTCAATAAATTTTGCTTCTAATAATTGAACAAAACAATAATCTTCCTATGTGTTGCTATTACCAGCATGTGGGCAATGGTTACAGGACATCCTTATTATTATTATCATTAAAAAAAACCTTTGGCAGTTATTAAATAGTTCCAAACTGCTGATACTTTACTTATAGAATATGATAATCAAATTTTCAAAATCAGGAGAACTGTCCACTAAACTCAACAGACTTGTACCATAAACACCAGTGAGGGCAATTTTCCATGCTCCAAAGACTGAAATAGTGGCTATAGACCACTATGCCTAATCATTGAATATTTCAACCATCTTAATGTTTTGCAAAACTCTCTCCCAATGCTGTGGCTCACAATTTGTTTTTCATAAATAGTCTGCAGTTACCTTGCATCGGCAATTGCCATCATGATACTGCCATGCTGCAGTTGTATTTCTCCAATGTAACCAAGTGTCCACTTCAGTATTCCTCCATTGTAACCAAGTGTCCGCTTCAATATTCCTCCGATATATCATAAATATCATGACACTGCAGCATTTCAGCACTCCTATGTGCCTGCATCAGGGGATATCTTTAACTAAAAATATAAAAATATCAATTATATTAAGCATTCTTATTACCTCCATCTCCACCCATTTGAAAGAAATCTTACCAGTTACCACCATCGATTCAATATGGCTTCCCAAGCTGTATGTCATCATACTCTCATTCATTCTCTCAACTCAGCCTTTTAAATCCCCCATGTCCAATCAAAATCCATGTTTTACAAACTTCACAGTGAACATGACTCTGCTCCACCTGTTCAAAATCCTTGATTGCTTATAGACCTGACAGAAAAATGCTAGAATGCTTAACATTGTTTAGAAACCTGATAGAGAACTTCATATAGTGTTAGAGGACCATTCAGACTTGAAAGGAAACTACCCCTAAGTATCAAACAGAGTACATTTGGACCTGATAGAAAACACTGCACAGAAACCTGTATTACCTCCTACTGTATACAAAACAGAGAATACACAGAGGATTGGCACAGATTCTCAAGAAGTATGATCATATCTCTTTTTAACCTTTAGAGGGGAAGAAATAACAAAGTTTAAATAAATTGATATTCACTAAATGATGTTATTTAAAGCAATATCATCTAGAAAAAAAAGGAAAAGAAAAGAATAAAGGAAGGAATGAAAAAATGGAAGAAAAGAAGAAAAGACAAAAAAAATATTTATAACCCTATGATCCACTTAAAAAAAGACATTCCATTCAACTTCTATATTCAATCCCCAAGGGGCCATCATTTTCCATCTAAAAATAAATGTTTGTTCTTTTTGGACTAGCAGCCTCCCAAAATCTCCTCCCCTTGGTTATTTAGGGACTTTCTCTAAAACTAAAAACATAAGAACATAAGAAATGTCCATGCTGGATCAGACCAAGGATCCATCCAGCCCAGCATCCTGTTTCCAACAGAGGCCAAACCAGGCCACAAGAACCTGGCAATTACCCAAACACTAAGAAGATCCCATGCTACTGATGCAATTAATAGCAGTGGCTACTCCCTAACTAAACTTGATTAATAGCCATTAATGGACTTCTCCTCCAAGTACTTATACAAACCTTTTTTGAACCCAGCTATACTAACTGCACTAACCACATCCTCTGGCAACAAATTCCAATGCCTTATGTCCCTTTTCTACCCAATGAAAAACCAACGGTGTATCTCTCTTCCCTCATCTGATACAACTCAGATGTTCCTGAATTCTAAACTTTACTGCTCTAATAGACTTTCCTATATAAGCAAGTTCACAGGGACCCCAAATCAAATAAATCAATCCCGTTATCTCACATGCAGATGAAAAGGACGGCGTATGGATAAATAAAAAGGCTCCCCATTAAAGAAAAGGTGGCAAACATTATACCACCCACAAGAAAAAAGACCTTTCTTTTGAGGAGATCCAGCAATATCAAACTGTGTATAATTGGAATGCACTAAACAATCTCTCAAATTGCGAACATGTGTCAGCGCAAAAGTAGGACATTCTTGAAATACTGAATGTAAACGCAAAATATTCCAATGAGTCCTAATGCTACGTTGGGGGATCTTGCGTTGGCACTCGGCTGGCGTGCACAACCTATGCCTGCCTGGAGGCAGGCGCAACTTGAAAAATAAAGGTCAGGGGGGGGTTTAGGTAGGGCTGGGGGGCGGGTTAGGGAGGAGAAGATGGAGGGGTGGAAGGAAAGTTCCCTCCGAGGCCGCTCCAATTTTAGAGCGGCCTCAGAGGGAACAGGGAAGCCATCGGGGCTCCCCTAGGGCTCGGTGCACGCAAGGTGCACAAGTGTGCACCCCCTTGCGCGTGCCGACCCTGGATTTTATAACATGCGCGCGCCTGCACGTGCATGTTATAAAATCGGGTGTAGATTTATGTGCGCTGGGTTGCGCACACAAATCTACGCCCGTGCATAGGTACTAAAATCTGGCCCTAAATGTCCCTAGCTCAGGCTTTGGATAGGTAGTGAGGAGGGAGCATACCATTTTCAACCAGTACCTCCTCTAAGGATGCAGAGGCGGGACATATCTCCCACCTGCATGACTATAGGAGGCTGTATGGAGCAATGTGGCATTCTTAATTTGACTTTTTGATGAAAGAGATGTTCAGTTTGTTGGAGTTCCTGTTTCCCATTCTAGGCCCCATGGTCAGTTGCCTAGGAAAAGAGGAGAGGCACATTCCTCTTTGGTACCCAATTAGTCTGGTAGGATTTGTCTAAGTTTTGTGTGAGCAATTGTTTTGGAGAATTATGATTTTGATTGTAGAGAATCTGTGTTCCTGGCTCTGAGAGAATTTTCTCCCCTGCTTGGATTAGCTCAGAGAAGATAAGACCTGTGGTTCCCATCTTACAATGCATGGAGGGACAGCAGTGACTTGCTGTAAGGAAAGTATTGCTGCTTTTTGTGAGAAGAGGGTGTTTATGTTCTTTTGGTTTGGCAGGAAGTTTTGGCCAGCTTTCCTGCCCAGGAGAAAGGACTGAGGATTTCATCTGTGGCTGAATGTTTGTTTGCATTTTCAAACCAAGAGATCCATTTCCAACATCTGGGAAAATAGTAGGAATTGGAAAAGGAGCTCAATTCGAGACCCCTATCAGAACCTCTGCTCGGAAGCAAAGAAGGCTGAGTAGATGGGGTTCTGGGAGAGTATCTGTGACCTCAGGTAATTATTTTCTTCATTTTGGATAGGATATCCCCTGCCCAACTAAGACCCTATCTTCTGGACTCTGGGAGGAAAGGTCATTTTAGTGCCAGAGACCATGCTGGTCACTCACCAAGATAAAGAGGATTGTGACTGAGGCTAGAGATTGGATATGACTAGAGAACATGATGAAAGATTAGCTACATTAATGTTTGTTTGGAAACACAACAGCAAGTGCCCAGCATAGTTACTGACACAGCAAAAAGACTGTGGGGCAGATTTTAAATCCCTATGCGCACCGGGCCTATTTTGCATAGGTCTGGTGACGCGCGCAAGCCCCGGGACGCGCGTATGACCCCGGGCTTGAAAAAAGGGGTGGGACAGGGGTGGTCTGGGGTGGGGTGGGGGTATGGCCAGAGGCCTCCATAGGGCCTCTAGGCCGGGGGATCGCACGCCAGCACTTGGCCGGCACACACAACCTACACCTGCCCACTGGCAGGCGCAACTTGCATAACAAAGGTATGGGGGGGTTTAGGTAGGGCTGGGGGTGGGTTAGGTGGAAGGAAAGTTCCCTCCAAGGCTGCGGCCTCGAAGGGGACAGGGAAAGCCATCGGGGCTCCACACGCACAAGTACGTACCCCCTTGTGCGCGCCGACCCCGGATTTTATAACAAGCACACGCCAGATTGTGCACACAACCCCCTACACTCATACCTAATCCCCACCTCAAGTTACTAGGTGGGCCTCCCATAGGGATACAAATACCTGTCTAGGGAGGAGACACTATAGCAAGGTTCTCTCTTTCTCTCTCTCTCTCTCTCTCTCTCTCTCTGAAACATCATACTTTGCAGCACATGATAACTCTTTCCTACTTTACATATACTCCACCCCCTGAATACAAAATTAAAAATCACGTTAACGGCTGTTAGCGCGATTTGCAGAATTATCTCCCCGCGGTAACTCCTTGGAAAATGTCCCCCTTAGTCCTGGGACTGACTGCAATCCCTGAACATCTCTGTCTGAATCCTGAAGCAAGGGCTACATAAATAATGTGGTTGGTATTAAAATGAACCTCTTATTGGAAAAGCAGTGTGACAGACTTCTGCAAGAAACCAGTTGCTGGTTTTCATGAATTGGCAAATCTGCATCAGATTCTGATGAATCTAGATGGATTTCCCCCTGTCCATTGGAAAAAATATCTAAGAAATTCACCTGGTTTGAGACCAGTCTCAAATTATTTTCCTGTGTCTGTCTACTAGCCAACAATACAGAGATTATGTGCAAATTCTCTACGAGGAAAATTAGAAATTGTTCATGTAAGTATCATGTATTAATATATTAATTTGCATGCTAAAAATATCACACATAAATGTATAAGCAGTAAAAGAGGGCTCCGTGGGCCAAGATTTCTAAGTGCATGCATAAGTAGGTATTGTATAAGTGAAGCATGTGCTACATTATCCAAATTACATGCATGCTCATACATCTGCAATTTAAATTACAGAAACCAAATTTCACTTATTTGTTTTTAAAAAGTTGTATTTAGATTCTGCTTTTCAGGACCTTCAATGTGTATGTCATTCAAGTATTCTAGGTATTTCCCTATCCCCAGAGACCTTATAATCTAAGGGACCAATTTGCTAAGCATTTTTCCCATAGACACAAAATGGTAGAAAACATTTAGTAAATAATCCCCTAAGTTTGTACCTGAGGCAAAGGAAGGTAAAGTGACTTTCCCAAGATCACAAGGAGCAGCAATTTAATCTGAAGTTTTGGGTGGTCCGGGTCAATTGCAGCAAACGATGACAGGTCTGGGTGAACTAGGAAAGGTTTTGGTGAACAGGGTGGTTGAAAATACTAGCTCAAGTATTTCATAAGCACCACCCTAAAGTAAGTGAAAGGTAAGTAAAACTCTTGTATAGAAATGGGACAAAGGGAAACATCTGGAAAGCTAGACACACTAATGCTCGTTTACGGGTGAATTTTAAATGGGCCACGCATGTAAAAAACAGGGGTTATGCGCATGGTTGGGCCTTGCACGCATTGCACACATTTTCAAAGGGGCCCAGCCATGCATGTAACCCCCTGTTACGTGTTGAAGTGCCGGGCCCAGAGAAAGGGGCGTTCCAGGGGCGGGGAGGGGCAGGGCTGGAGGTGATCAGTACAGCGGTCATTTGCTGCTGTGCTGGAGAAGCGCGCATCGGCTGCCTGCCAGCATGCACAATTACTCCTGCTCCAGAAGAGGAGCAAAAGGTAGAATAAGAAATTTGGGGTTATATAGGATAGGGATAGGGGTGAGGAGGTGAGGAGAGGAGAGGGGACTGGGAAGGGAAGATAGGTAGGTGGGTTGGAAAGTTCTCTCCTAGTCCGCTCCTTAATTGGAGCAGACTGGGAGGGACCTAGGAGAGTCCTGATCTTGTCGCCACACGTACTTTTAAAAATTAGGCCCCCCTGAGTGCACCGCCCACACATGCGTGTACAGATTATAAATCCGGCGCACATATGTGCACGGCCCACCGATTTTATAACATGTGCGTGTGCACCCTTTAAAATCTACCCCTTATTTTTTATTTGATTTTATATTCAACTTTTCAGCACTTCAAAGTGGATTACATTCAGGTACTTTAGATATTACCCTATTCCCAGAGGGCTTACAATCTAACTGGGTGAAGCATCAAGTAGTGCTCTTCCACATGTCAAACAGTGTATATCGTACAATAAAGCAATATCGCAGTGATATTTATTTATTTTATTTGTTACATATCTTATATTCCTCAACTTCTTAAAATACTTCAGTTCAGTATGGATCACACACAACATCAATAAAATTAGATTAAAAAAAAACTTTAAAAAAATAACAATAAAAATACACATTTTATAAAAATATCAAAGCTTCAGAACACAAGTTACTCAAAGTTTCCTTAAAAGATAATGCCATTAACTGTTTCCTGAAGACACAGAAGTCAGGTTGATTTGTGTGGTGCACAGGATCTGGGGAAACATGGCCTAGATCCGATCTCTGGACCTTGCTCCTATCACATGATAGTGGCAAGGTCAGGTCATTATCATTTTGAATAATGGCATGAATTGGGCCCAGGGCAAAAGTCAAAATGGCACCAGTGCTACTTTTTGCCCTCACTATGTCGACATAGTGAGGGCAAAAGTAGCGCTGGTGCCATTTTGAATATTGGCAATACGGCCCGCGTGCAGGAGGTCGCTCCCGGACCCCCGCTGGACTTTTGGCAAGTCTTGTGGGGGTCAGGAGGCCCCCCCCAAGCTGGCCAAAGGTCCCTGGGAGTCCAGCGGGGGTCCGGGAGCGATCTCCTGCTCTCGTGACGTCGGGTGACAGGAACCAAAATGGCGCCGGCACTACCTTTGCCCTGTCATATGGTAAGGGCAAAGGGCCACCGGCGCCATTTCTATTAACGCAGCCGTGGCCTGAGAGCGGGAGATCGCGCCGGGACCCCCCCACTGCACCCCAGGTAATTTAAAACATTTTGGGGGGGTTCGGGAGGGTGGGGGATTTGTTTGAAAGGGTCGGAGTGGGTTTTAGGGTTGTTTTGGTGTGCCGGTTTTCCCACCCTCCCCCAATTTACGATTTTTAACGATTTAAAAAAAAAAAAAAACAACATGACGATCAGATTTTCCAAAATTGATCGTTAAGACGATCGATCACACGATTCACATCCCTAGTACATATCACGTCGGTTTACATAGAACCAAAGTTGGAAATTACATCGAACAAGAGGTTACAAATAACAGGGCAAATAACAGGGCTAAATTGTAAGAGATTATAGAAAAGGTGAGAACGATTTAAAATTATTATTACAAAAAACACATAGTAAATAACAGTCAAGCTCGGATTAATGAAAGCCTTCTTAAGCCAGGGTACATATTTTAGTCCAATTAACTGGCTAAATTATGGTTACGGCATCATATATCTGGCAAGGAGTAAGAAAAGCGTGAATCGGAGACCTTTAAGTGAATGCCTTTGTGAAAAGCCAAGTTTTGAGCTTCTTTTTGAACGTTCGACAACAAGTTTCTAGACGAAGGTCCATGGGAGAGTATTCCAGTGAGAGGGGCTGGCAGTCGATAATGCTCGTTTCTTGAGCAGTGACTTGGCTGGAGGTGCATATAAGGTGCCTAAGTAGCTGGTTCTGATAGGTCTCAGTGAAGCATGAGGACGAAGTGGGTTGCTTAGATCTAGCAAAGTTTGGGAATGAATTGTCTTGTGGGTTATGGTTAGTACTTTGAAAATGATTCTAGATTTAATAGGAAGCCAGTGTAGGTTTTTTAAAATAGGTGTGATGTGATCTCGTCTACTAGAGTTGGTTAGAATCCTGGCTGCTGAGTTCTGCAACATTTGTAGTGGTTTGGTGGTAATAGCTGGGAGGCCAATCAGCAGCGAGTTGCAATAATCAATTTTTGAAAATAGAATTGTTTGGAGGACTGTTCTAAAGCCCTGAAAATGGAGGAGAGGTTTCAGCCTTTTCAATATGTGTAGTTTGTGAAAGCATTCCTTTGTTGTGTTTTTGACAAATTTTTTGAGATTCAATCTATTGTCGATGGTGACGCCCAGGTCTCTTACGTGTGTGGGGGAGATCCTTAGCGGTGTGACTAGATTGTTGGTAGCCTGAAAGTTGTCATCCAAAGTGAACAGCATGAGTTCCATTTTTGAAGTATTGAGCACTAAGTTGAGGCTAGTGAGGAGTGAGTTTATGGACTGTAGACAATTGTTCCAGAAGTTGATGGTGTTGGAGATAGATTCAGTGATTGGCAACAGGATCTGGACGTCGTCGGCGTATATGAAGTGTGTGATCTTTAGATTTGAGAGCAGATGACATAGGGGGAGGAGATAGATGTTAAACAGGGTTGGGGAAAGAGAGGATCCTTGAGGGACTCCTAGAGAGGACTTGACCGGGTGAGAGTCCTCGTTACTAATTCTGACCTTGTATGTCCTGTTGTTAAGGAATGATCTGAACCATTAAAGGGCTGAACCTGAGATGCCTATGTCTGAGAGTTGGGAGATGAGGATAGAGTGATTTACGGTGTCAAATGCTGCTGATATATCGAGAAGTGCCATGAGGTAGGGGGTCTTTTTCTCTAGTCTGGAGAGGACTCTGTCCGTCAATGAGATTAATAGGGATTCCGTACTGAGGGATTTGCAGAATCCAAATTGGGCTGTTGTGAGGATCTTGTGGTCTTCTAGGAATTCCGACAACTGTTTGTTAACAATTCTCTCCATAAGTTTGGCGACAAACGGTAGGTTGGCGATGGGGCGAAAATTGGCCGGGTCTGCTGGGTTCAGGTTGGGTTTCTTGAGGAGAGGTTTGAGGGTTGCTATTTTCAGAGTGTCTGGTACTGATCCTTGGGTTAGTGAACGGTTGATGATCTCTGCTAAGGGCTTCGCAATGATGTTTGGGATGGTGAGTAGTAATTTAGATGGAATGGCATCTATCGGATGAGTGGAGGGTTTCATCTTTTTGAGAATCGATTCAATTTCGAGTGAGGAAGTGGGTTCGAAGGATTCTAGTTTTGCTTTCTGGCTGAAGGGGGGGGGAGAGGAAAGCAGGAGGTTCTATATTATTCGTTGCCAGAGGTGCCAGAGGTGCCAGAGGTGCCAGAGGTGCCAGAGGAAAGCAGGAGGTTCTATATTATTCGTTGCCAGAGGTGCTATTACCTTAAGGATTTTGTTTTCGAAGAATTGTGCAAGTTCAGTGCATCTGGATTGAGCTTGATCGTCAGGGATAACTGGTGAGGTGGGTTTTGTGAGCTCTGAGACATATGAAAACAGTGCTTTAGCATCGAAGGAAAAATTGTGAATTTTGTGGGCATAATAATCTCTCTTTGTGCGAAGGATGCTATTTCTATAACTGTGCATGAGGGTTTTGTACTCATTTAGTGTATCGTTGGATGGTCTCTTTCGCCATGCGCGTTCTTTTTTTCTCAATTCTAATTTGGTGTTTTTTAGTTCTTGATTGAACCATGGTTTTTTGTTTTTACAGGATGGGTTGAGCTGTTTAGTTTTTAAGGGGCATATTTTTTCTGCCACCTTGTTTGTGATGTTATGCCATGTAGAGATGGCTGTTTCTGCGTCGGAAAGGTCAAGGTTAGTAAGTTCCGATGAAAGGTGAGAGGTAAGGTCTTCCATGGAGCAGGAGTTCCTGTAGTGAATTGTGGTCTTGGTGATTGGTGCTACAGGATTGTCCTTGACACAAAGGTCCGTCGTGATCATTAGATGGTCTGACCAAGGGATAGGGGAGCAAAGAGGCGGGGAAGATAGTGTAAGGCCAGAGTTTATGAATATAAGGTCCAGTGTGTGCCCCGCTTTGTGCGTGGGACTTTTAATGATTTGTGAGAAGCCCATAGCCTTGAAGGAGGATAATAGCATTTCGCAGTTGGAGGATAGGGGGATCACATCAATGTGAAGGTTAAAGTCTCCCAAGATGACTGTTGGGGTGTCATTATTGATGTGTTTGGCAATGAGCTCTTTGAGTGGAGATGGATCCGAATCTAGGAGGCCGGGCGGAGCATAGAGTAGACAAATTTGGAGATGTTTTGAGCTAAAGAGGGCAAATTCCAGCCAGGAGGTATGAATAGTAGGGATGTGAATCGTTTTTTGACGATTTAAAATATCGTCCGATATATTTTAAATCATCAAAAATCGTTAGGGCCACGATACAATACCAATTCCCCCGATTTATCGTCAAAAAATCGTAAATCGGGGGAAGGGGGAGGGCAGGAAAACCGGCACACTAAAACCCCCTAAAACCCACCCCCGACCCTTTAAATTAAATCCCCCCACCCTCCCGACCCCCCCCCAAATGCCTTAAATTACCTGGGGGTCCAGCGGCGGTCAGGAACGGCAGCGGTCCGGAACGGCCTCCTGCAATTGAATCATGTTGTCTTCAGCCGGCGCCATTTTTCAAAATGGCGGCGCAAAATGGCGGCGGCCATAGACCAACACGATTTGACTGCAGGAGGTCGTTCCAGACCCCTGCTGGACTTTTGGCAAGTCTTGTGGGGGTCAGGAGGCCCCCCCAAGCTGGCCAAAAGTCCCTGGGGGTCCAGCGGGGGTCCGGAAAATGATCTCCTGCCGCGAATCGTTTTCTGTACGGAAAATGGCGCCGGCAGGAGATCGACTGCAGGAGGTCATTCAGCGGCGGTCCGGAACCCCGCTGAACGACCTCCTGCAGTCGATCTCCTGCCGGCGCCATTTTCCGTACGGAAAACGATTTGCGGCAGGAGATCGTTTTCCAGACCCCCGCTGGACCCCCAGGGACTTTTGGCCAGCTTGGGGGGGCCTCCTGACCCCCACAAGACTTGCCAAAAGTCCAGCGGGGGTCCGGAACGACCTCCTGCAGTCGAATCGTGTTGGTCTATGGCCGCCGCCATTTTGCGCCGCCATTTTGAAAAATGGCGCCGGCTGAAGACAACACGATTCAATTGCAGGAGGCCGTTCCGGACCACTGCCGTTCCGGACTGCCGCTGGACCCCCAGGTAATTTAAGGCATTTGGGGGGGGGGGGGTTCGGGAGGGTGGGGGATTTAATTTAAAGGGTCGGGGTGGGTTTTAGGGGGTTTTAGTGTGCCGGCTCACAATTTTCACGATTTTCACGATACTTTAAACACCCAAACGGCAACAATACGATTCCCTCCCCCTCCCAGCCGAAATCGATCGTTAAGACGATCGAGGACACGATTCACATCTCTAATGAATAGTGATCTGTAGGGATAGTCTCAGCTCTTTTTTTGCAGCTAAGCAGAGTCCCCCCCCCCCCCCCCCCCCCCCTCTTTTTTCTGGTCTGGGTATTGAATGGATATCATAGAGGTGAATTTGACTATTAAAGTGACATATTCAATGCAGTGGCTGTCATTGAAGTGTTTATCACTGAAACAATACATGCCTTGCAATGTACAAGTCCATTGTCATCCAACATCTTCCAAAATATACTTCACTAGAACAGTAACCTCTATTCTATATGAATGCTGTATTAAATCACGGTACAGCAATTTTTATTTAACAATTAATCTTTTCTATTAACTACATTACCTTGGCAGGAACCCTCATACATCATCATACATACTCTCATTCACTCTCATTATTGTGATTGTTCTTTCATTATTTTCTAAATGCTTTATACTATTAACTAAGCCTTGAGTTCAAAGAACCAGCACGGCACCTCTGTCCTCTTTGACTTCTGCCTCTCAACTGACTCTTTCTCTAAGTGTCTTTCTCTTTTTTCTGTCTCAGTAGATCATTGCTTTTGCTGATGTCATAAACTTAAATAGTACTTGGTGCTGTTTATTATATATATTCCTCTTTTCTTTCTGTGCTAATTCCTTTCCAGGTTTATTAATTTTAATCTAAGAAAATTTTAATCTTGTAAAGGGTAGTTACATTGTAACACTAGGACTAAAAGATGTGCACAGACAGAAAGTGGTTACTTGTTTTGGCTCGGTAGCTAGTTACAATGCAGGTTAGCATTATAGGTATCAAAAAGGTTGCATTAATGACTTATACATCTTTTGTAGTTGTATTGCACTGCTGATTCACAGTAATCTGTTCCTTGATCATTCTACACCACTTTAACACATTCAAGAATCATGATTATCTAAGGTAAAAAGAGACAAGTTCTTTGTTCATTGTTTATTGCCAAAGTATATTTTCTATCTGTATAAATATAGAAACAATAGTTGTCTGTAGGTCCATTATTTATTTATATTTTTCTGTCTGAATATAGATGTCACCATTTCTCTCCTTTTTGAACTGGTATTTAAGTCATCTGTGTAATATTTCAATTTTAATTATTGTAATCGTTTTATGATTTATTTGTATCCCCTGAGGCAGCGGCTGTTGAGCCGTGAAACTCGGCCTGAGTCGGGCATTTTTAAAGAAAACGTCTCTACTTTAATAAATATTTGAAAAAGATCAAGGCATCTATTCTTCTTTGTTATCTATATCTTCTTTGTTATCTATATCTTCTTTGTATATAGATCGCTTACCTCTTTGTTTTTTGGGACCCTGATCTCATCAGGCCTGAGGCAGCGATAAACAAAACAAAAAAATGAAATCACCAGTGTAGCGTTTCCTGCAACTCTTGGCCCGTCTCCTGATCGCTGCCTGCCTCCCGATCACGTTGGGCCTGACCCAGCGCTGCCGATCGCATCAGAGGGAACAAAAATCAAAACAAATCTCTGTCTCAGCATTTTTGCCTCCAGGTAAGCTTTTTTAATTTATTTACAAGTTTTTTTTAAAATCTTATTTACCAGAAAGACATATGAACAGCACAGTAAACCTGGTGAAGATTTGACGTCATATGGAGTGAGGAAAGTCTCACAAAGATGAAATTTCTAATCAGTTCTCTCACCCTAGTGTTATGATTCTGCTCACCTCTTTTCCAACTTGCCTTTGTGGCCAGGAGGCCGCTGATGCTGTCTCCATGTGGCCCGGAGGCCGCCGTCATTCTTCTTCCTTGCAGCAGGAAGCTGCTGCCACCACTATGCTCTCACGCGGCCTGGAGACCACCACCGTCGTTCCTCCTGCATGGCCCAGAGGCCGCTGCTGACACTCTCACTCCTATGGCAGGAAGCTGCCACCGACACTGGGTCCTGGCTTCATGGCCTAGTGCCGCTTCTGCTCCTCTTTATGGCATACACACCGCTGTCCTCGGTCCTGCCTACTTCCTAGGCACACGGCCGCACCTCTCCAGCTGATTTAAATGGCCTGTGGAGGCAGTAGTCCTGCAGCCCCTCCTAATGATGTTATCCAGGGTGTTCCTTTTCAGCCCTATAAAAAGGATCCTTCATCAGTTTTTCAAGGTCTTTGCAAAGAGCCAGCCCACTCCTGGACTTCTCTTCGATTGCTAGTTTCTTCAAGGCATTCCATTCTTCATGGGAATTCCCTCGTTGTCTTCTTCTGTGTTCCTGGTCTCTCATCGGATCCTGTGTCTTCGTCTTAGATGTTCCTGATGTCTTTGCCTGCAGATGTCCCTGATGTCCTTGTCTCCAGTGGTTCCTGATGTCTTTGTCATTAGATGCCCTGATATCCTCATTTCTAGATGTTCTAGATGATCCTGCCTTCAGATGTCCTCTTCTTCAGATGTTTCAGATGTCCTAGTATCCAGATGTCCCAGTACCCAGATGTCCTAGTCTTCAGATGTCCCCATCTTCAGTTGATCCTGTTTTTGTCTAGAGTTGTTCCACCTTCAAGTGTTCATTCTTTCCAGCTCCTCCTTTGAAGCCTTGCCCTTGGATGTCCTTGGTTCTGGCTTTACCCTAGCCTCCCCCCAGTGGATTGCGCTTGCGGTGTATTTGCCATGTCACAGGTTGTGCCAGGTCACTGAAGTCTCTTCTCCAGCTGGAGCCTGCTTTGAGTGTTGCCCAGATTCCATTTCATCCTGAGTTTTAACCCTGCTGTCCTCTGTTCACTCATTAAGTGTAGCGCCTAGTGTCTAGCCCGACCTTGTCTCCAAGTACCTTCATCTTGTTCATGTCTTCAAGTGTCTTCATCTTGTTCCAGTACCATCGCCTGTCCTCAACCTCTGTCTGTCCTGTTGCATCTGCTGCTCCTAGGCGGCAGGTCCAAAAGGGCTTTTGAGTGGCCGGAGGGCTACCCCAGAGACCAGCATTGCATTGTTGGGTCTCTTCCGATGCGTTCAGGGTCAGCAGAGATCAGAGTTCCTGGTCTTCAGCCTGTCCACTGGCGCTTCCACGGAACTCTCTGCAGTTGTGCCATGGCCCAAGGGCACTCTATCTCCACAGATTTGGGAACACGCCCCACTGCTCCCGTAACACCTAGCTTGATGGACCCTACAACAGGGCACCATCTAGCCAGGTTGAGATAACATAGTACAACATTTCATCTGTTAAAAAGAGGGGGGAAATCAGCTAGATGGGTCTTTTGATGTATTAACACCAATAGTAAGTCCTAATATTTCATCTTTACTTTAATCAGATGATATTAATACAAGAGCTACTTTTGTAGTTACTTTTGTACTAGATTCTGATAGAGTTGTGTTTTTTCAGCAGTACTTTAAATATAAGCAAAGTATTTTTTGTGGACATAAAATTCAAATTTTTCCCGATGTCTCTAGAGAAACCCAATCAAGAAGGAAACAATTTCTCCTAATGAAGGCTAGCGTGCTAGATTTAGGTGCATCCTTTTATTTGAAATTTCCATGTAAGTGTGTAATTTCCTTTCAGGGTAATAAGTTTATATTTTTGGATCCAGCAGATCGTGAGAGATTCTTGATAGATAAAAATAATCCTGGTTAAATGGGATTGAGAGTTCCTGGCAATTCTTTCCTTTTTTGTGTGTGTAAAATTGTCCCCCTTATTATGTGGGCTTTTGCATGATTTATAATTATATATTTCAAGATTTCCTGTATAAATAATTAGTAAATGTGCTTTATCTATATTTCATGTGAATTCATGAGGTGAAATTAATAAAAGTGTAAATTACAAAAAAAACTATGGCAAAATGATGCAATGATGTGCAGCTTTATCACAAGAAAATTATAGCACAATTTACTAAACAGCATTACCCATATGCTGTAGTTTAATAAATATTGCAGTAATTTGTGGTGTGTTGCCATGGCCAGGAGCATTATGTGATGTCAGCCCTCCATTCATTCATTAACTCAGTTTATATCCATCTTTTTAAAACCAGAGTTAGCAATGTATCTCAGAGTCTCCATTTTTTAAAGGGTCTGCAACATGCTTAAATGTCACCATCCCAGGAAGTGCAAGTCCCTATTGGGGTAGTGGTGTAAAATCAGCATCCCCTCCCCACACATCTATCCAGACCTCAGAACTATTACCAGACTTGGGAATTCCAGATTTAATGTGGAGACTGGAAGTCAAAAGGAATTTTCAGGTCTCTGGGAAAATAAAGGAAAATGGTTGTACAGCTGATGCTGTCCACACAGGCTCCAGAAGAGGACCTCACCAGAGCTTGTGCAGGCAGGCAGAAGGAGGAGCACTAGTATGCTTTTGAAAGGGGATGAGGAGTCCCCTCAGCCACAAGTAGCAGCAATATTAGTGTCGGCCCTTGAACCAGCATGGCAATTCTTAATATTCTATGTACCTTTTCTATTTCTGCTTTATAATTTTTTGAGATGGGACATCCCGAACTGCACACATTACTCAAGGTAATGGTCTCACCACGGATCAATATATAGATATTGTAATTTTCAGTTTTATTTTCCATTCCTTTCTGAAACAATCCTTTCATTATTTGCTTTTTCTTAATGAGCTGAATCACCCCTTTAAGAGGAAAGCAAATCTTATCTTTCCTGAAGAATATACATTCAAATATTTGTTTCCTTTCAGGAAACCCATATTTCCTTCCAGGAATCTCTGAAGTTGAAATCAGGGTGATTAAAACATTTTTTTTCTCTCCCACTGTACAAAAGAAAAAGAGTAGCCATTCTTTTTGGTTAATCATCTCAAGTTCAGATCTAGTCACAGTCTTCTAATATAGAAGGACGGTGGGTGAAAGTTCTGTCTCAGTTTTGTGCTGAAAAATTTTAAAAAATAAAAAGATCTATGATCCCATGGGCAATAGTCCTCCATTATTCAAAGATATAGTGAAAAATATTTTTTCAGTTGGTGAAACTTCCATTATTGTGGCCTAGTCACTTCAATCAGACACAGGTTTTGATATTAGATCAGCAATCTTCTTTTAGGGTCACCCCTTCAAAACCACTCAAAGCTACTCAAGCTACGATGGATTCTGGAGGACTATCAGACCCATAAGACCTTTGCATGCCACAGATTGGGAAGTCACCTTTTTTCCCATCCACACGAGTCATTTTCTAGGATTGGTTGCTTTCTAATTTCCAACTATTTCGTTTGCTTGTGGAGGCAGAGATTGGCTGTATTTTAGTATTAGACTATGCTGGTATTTGCATTTTTTTTAGAAAGCAGTGATCCCTATATATATGTGGTCTTATACTGAGATTTAAGAACTCCCTGTTAGAAGATAATGATTTTAAAACCCTTTGTAGAATATTTTAAGTTCAGTGACATGGATGATATTTCATTTGTCATGATCTGGGATGCTTTCAAGACCTTTCGTAGGGGAATGATTATTAACTATGTTGCTAAGAGGAATAAACAAAGAAACCCTGATCTATCTATATATAAAGAGCAGGAAATAAAAGCTCAGTGTAAGTCTGCTTTAATTCAGCCTTTATTACAACATTCAGTATTCAATAAGAATACTAGCCAAATTATCTTTATGCAAAAGTCAAAGTATTACTCCAATAATAATGCTGATAATTTTCTTTCACAATATTTAAAAAGCAAAAAGAACAGGAACCAAATTCAGTCTATGTGGAACTCTGAAAATGTATCATAAATAACTATGAAATTTTGGAATGTTACATTCTATTACACCCAATTGTATTCATATGAAATACAAGGTAAAAACCAATGAATGTATAGATTTTTTGAAAACTCTAATTGATCTAATTAGCCTTGAGATTATTTTTAGGGCTTTAATTTCAAAGCAATTTATGTGCATAAAACTCTGTACATAGCTCACAGGTGCATCTTATCCTGATGAAGCATTACAGAAGGCCTTTGTGCAACTTGGAAGAGTATGGAGTCCTTCTGTGAGACTTAGAGGCATCATACAACCTGTGGGATTTGGAGTTTACTCTCCTCAAGGAGATTTTGGATGAATAGGCTGTTTGCTGTTGACCTAGCTGTGGTGAGCTGGCACCTAACTGGTTTTAACACTTTTAGCAGAAGTGCCTTATCTATTTTTGTGTAGCCTGAATAACAGTTGTAATGATTACAAGTTGTGCCTACACTTTGCAAACAAGGGATGAGGCAGCATATATTACCAATAATTAGGCATATTGCTCCAGCATTTTGGAGATAGAGATGGATAAATATAACTTGTAGGGATGTGCAGCAGGGACGGATTCGTCCCATTCAGTATTCATATTCTTGGGGAGCCAAATCCATTGCATCCATTCTTGGGGTACCCTGATCCATTCATTGGTTACGTATGTATTCGTTTCCCAAAAAAAACCCCATCCCAACCCTTTAAATTTAATTAACTACAACCCCCCACCCTCCTGACCCCCCAAGACTTACCAAAAGTCCCTGGTGGTCCAGCAGGGGTCCTGGCACGATCTGCACTCGGGCTGTCGGCTGCCGGTATTCAAAATGGCGCCTATTAGCCTTTGCCTTCACTATGTCACAGGGGCTACCGGTGCCATTGGTCGGACCCTGTCACATGGTAGAAGCACAAGATGGCGCCGGCCGTCTATTGCTCCTATCATGTGACAGGGGCCGACCAATGGCACCGGTAGCCCCTGTGACATAGTAAGGGCAAAGGCTATCAGCACCATTTTGAATACTGGCAGCCGACGGCCCGAGTGCAGGAGATCACGCCAGGACCCCCGCTGAACCACCAGGGACTTTTGGCAAGTCTTGGGGGGGGGGACTCCTGACCCCCCACAAGATGGCGCCAGCTGTCCATTGCTCTTACCATGTGACAGGGGCCGACCAATGGCACTGGTAGCCCCTGTGACATAGTGAGGGCAAAGGCTATCGGTGCCATTTTGAATACTGGCAGCCGACAGCCCGAGTGCAGGAGATCATGCCAGGACCCCCACTGGACCACCAGGGACTTTTGGTAAGTCTTGGGGGGGTCAGGAGGGTGGGGGGTTTATTCATTAGATACGTTGTATTCATGGGGGTTCGCCATACGTTTCAATACCCCACGAATATAACGAATAGGGACATATACGTTGCGGATTGCCAATACGTTGAAAACGAATGCACACCCCTAATAACTTGGGGCAGAGTGCTTTTGTACATCATAGCACCTACCAGCACTACCCTATGATACCCCTTGTTTCCTCAAAAGTGTTGTTTTGGATGTGATCATTCTTGTAGTTTCTGATTACATGCTTTTGTGATGTGGGTCTATTTTGCACCTGTATGCAGGCCCCAGTGTACTTGGCTTTACTGCAAGGACAGACCCTCTTGGACTTTTACATGAAAAGATTTAAGTGGAGTATATATTGCATAGGAAATATATTGGCAGAATATAAAACAAACCCTGGAGTGTTTGACTTTTACTATGCATCCTTACAAGATGCTGCAAAAGTAAGGCTGCAGGTAGTATAAGAGTCAGGAGGAGAACGTTCAGTGATATGATAAAGATGTTGTAGATGCATACACATATTAGAGGAATCTGGATCTTGTGAGCTTTTATGAAAATTGTGTTGTATGTACACAAAAAAGATGGTAATAGGTATTCTGCCTAATGACTTGGCTGTCTATTTTAGTGGCTGTGAGATTTCATGAGGGGTCCAACCCATGAAGACAGTTTAATTTACCTCTGTTTTTTGACAGGCTTTAGGAAAGCATTACAGACCTGGCAGATAAGCTGGAAACAGAGGCCATTTGAAGGAGGAATGTAACCTAAGATGCCTTACATGCTTCCTTACTGTGACAGTAAAGTGGTGGTAAGAACAGATTGGGCATAAGGAATGCACCAAATGCTTAGCTTAGTGTTCAGCTGCTGGTTGTTGTTTGGCTCCTGGCTTCTCAGTGAATCTCCTGCAATGGAGATTTTGTATGTGAAATGGGGAAGAGGAAACAAATTTAAAAAGAGTTTGAGATGATGCCCAAGAAGGAATTCACTAGTGTTTGTCTGTGTGTGTGTGCATATGCGTGCTTGTGTGCATGTATGCACATGTTCATGGGTGGCCCCTAAAAGAAGGAAAAGCAAGGAATGACATGGCAGATAAAGTGGAAAGAAAAACCATGACTCTGAAGATTTAAACAAAATATACTTTTTTTTCAAAAAAGTTTAAAAGAAAACTGTACTTAACATAAAACTAACAAACTGGGGAAGGGTCGGCACACTCCAGGGAGAAAAATATTTACAGAAAAAAAAATAAACAGGGACCTGAGGTGGCAACAAGCTTTAAGATATGGTTCAGTGGCAGATTCATTTAGAGAAGGATTTGTGGCAAAGAAATGTGAAAGACACAGTGGGATACCACCATAGCAATGATGGAACCACATAGCATGGTAGAACCTTACTAGTTATCTAAAATGAGGCTGGTATAATGCAGACAGGAACAACATGTTGGCAACATAATGGTAGAACCTAGTTGCTGTGCCCTGTGTAGGAACAATATTTGGATAGATGTCTGTGACCTCTTTGTGGGTATAGTGATGATTAGGCCATTTGAGAATCAGAGCTAGTAGCAGTAGGGGAAGCTTTAACATGTTGAAAGTGGTAAGAGACCCAGGAGAGGAGAAGAGTAAGCAATGAGATGGACAGTGGTCTACCTCTCTAAAAGCAAAAAATAACCCCAATTTTCCCTTAAGGAAGGCCTATGGTTAGGGTGTGAGTTCCCAATGTATGGCTGCAGAAGAAGTTCAAGATGCAGACTTGTGTAGAGATGGAATGCCTAGATGGGCAGTAGTCTATGTGAGCCATTGTTTGACAATGATGAAACCTTTCAGATATGAGTTAGATGTTCTTACCTTTGACCGCATCCTGCTAAAAATGCAGATATTACAAACATTCTCCCTCTTTGTGCTGCAGCTCCTGAGCCTTCTTGAAATCCTTATTCTGTTGAGAAAGATAGATAGTAATATGTGGAATGAGATGAGGTGTGCAATATAAGGGCCATACATTATTGCACTTAGGGATGTGAATCGTTTTAGGACGATTAAAATTATCGTCCGATAATTTTAATATCGTCTTAAACCGTTATGGAACACAATACAATACAGATTCTAACGATTTATCGTTATAAATCGTTAGAATCGTGAGCCGGCACACTAAAACCCCCTAAAACCCACCCCCGACCCTTTAAATTACATCCCCCACCCTCCCGAACCCCCCCCCCCAAATAACTTAAATAACCTGCGGGTCCAGCGGCGGTCCGGAACGGCAGCGGTCCGGAACGGGCTCCTGCTCTGAATCTTGTCGTCTTCAGCCGGCGCCATTTTCCAAAATGGCGCCGAAAAATGGCGGCGGCCATAGACGAAAAAGATTGGACGGCAGGAGGTCCTTCCGGACCCCCGCTGGACTTTTGGCAAGTCTCGTGGGGGTCAGGAGGCCCCCCACAAGCTGGCCAAAAGTTCCTGGAGGTCCAGCGGGGGTCAGGGAGCGATTTCCCACCGCGAATCGTTTTCGTACGGAAAATGGCGCCGGCAGGAGATCGACTGCAGGAGGTCGTTCAGCGAGGCGCCGGAACCCTCGCTGAATGACCTCCTGCAGTCGATCTCCTGCCGGCGCCATTTTCCGTACGAAAACGATTCGCGGCGGGAAATCGCTCCCTGACCCCCGCTGGACCTCCAGGAACTTTTGGCCAGCTTGTGGGGGGCCTCCTGACCCCCACGAGACTTGCCAAAAGTCCAGCGGGGGTCCGGAAGGACCTCCTGCCGTCCAATCTTTTTCGTCTATGGCCGCCGCCATTTTTCGGCGCCATTTTGGAAAATGGCGCCGGCTGAAGACGACAAGATTCAGAGCAGGAGCCCGTTCCGGACCGCTGCCGTTCCGGACCGCCGCTGGACCCGCAGGTTATTTAAGTTATTTGGGGGGGGGGTTCGGGAGGATGGGGGATTTAATTTAAAGGGTCGGGGGTGGGTTTTAGGGGGTTTTAATGTGCCGGTTTTTCGATTTTTTGATTTTTCGATTTTTAACGATTTTTAACGATTTTTCACGATATTTTACCCCCCCAAATGGCAACAATACGATTCCCTCCCCCTCCCAGCCGAAATCGATCGTTAAGACGATCGAGGACACGATTCACATCCACTTTCCCTTGGCCTCCACTTACCCTTCACCCCCAACTAGGTGCATCACAATCCTGGCCTTTTGGGCATTAATGAATACTGTATGCTTTACCCTACCTTTTGGGAATAGAACTTGGATTCTTGAGATAAGCTCTACCTTTGGGAACCCCTTGCAAATGTATACAGCCACCATCTTTGAATTTTGGCTTGATGCCATAGTGACATAGATATTGGCAAAAATAACCCTTATTGTTCTTGCAATTTGTAGGGCTTTAGTATTCCCATTGTTCTGCATCTCACCCAGCTGCCTGGAAAGTGTGCCTATGTAGTAGAAAACTCCTTAATTTAGTGACCTTTATCTCTCCCTTCTGAGTACTACAGCATGTTGATCGTAAGAGCCTTCAAGATGCCCACTTACCCCCAGATGAATTAAGCCACAATGTTTTATCTCAGGAGGGGTTCCATTATTGTGGGGGGGGGGTGTTGCCACGATAGTTGGGCCCACCCCCTAAAAAAGCATTGTGGCTGTATGATTCAGCACAAAAGAACATGGTGAGTAGCCTTTTAATATGATGGCGGCCCCAACCTCACTGGGCTGCCATTGCCTTAAAGGGCTACTGGCCCAAAAAATAAAAAATGCAGCAAATGGAGAGACTGAGAGATGATTAGTGCTGACCCCTGTCTCAACTCAGGTCTGCCAGTTGAGATGACCCCCAACTCCCTTAAAATGTAAAAAATGTAAAAGATATGCACATGGTGCCCGCCCAACAAAAACGTATTTCCAAGCCCTGGTGCCCCTTCCCATACCCACCCCCCAATCCATCAATCCCCCTCAAGTAAATCAATCAAGCCCCCTCACCCCTTCATCTGCTCACCCCCTCAAGTCAATCCATCAAGTACATAAATGAAACACCCACCCCTCCTGGCCCCCTGAAGTCCATCAATCAAACCTCCTACTCCCTGCCTCTTACCTTAAATTGGATCCGACATTGGGGCCGGTTGGACCCTCATACCTGTCCCAGTCGATGCATTTTCCAAAATGGTGCAGAACTGACTTTGTCCCAGATTCCATGTTTCTTTAGACATTCTCCAAGCTCATATGTATTTGTATGTTATTCTCCAGCTGAGTTTTATGTGTTTCATTTTTAATTTGCTCTTTTGATGTGGACATCAATAAAAATGACTAAACAAAAACAATAAAAGATTGTGATAGATGGACTTTATACTGAATCTGTGGAGCTTTTATATAATGAGAACTTGAGGCAAATTTCTAACAGTCCATCTGACAGTGGGCATGTTGTACCCATTGATTTTCTACAAATTTTCTTATCTATAGAGGCCATGCATTCGTTCATCTCTTTTTAGAAGGACAATTTTCTTGTGGTCCATTTTGACCAGATAAATAATTATAATCTGTCTCTGTGTAAATTCCTTTCACACATTAAGAAAGGTGGAAAGAAGGCAAAATGATCACTGGCATGGTTAAAAGGGGAGGTGAAAGAAGATATTTTAGCCAAAAGATCTTCATTCAAAAATTGGAGAAGGATCCAACAGAAGAAAATAGGATAATGCATAAGCGTTGGCAAGTTAAATGTAAGACATTGATAAGACAGGCTAAGAGAGAATTTGAAAAAAAGTTGGCCATAGAGGCAAAAACTCACAGTAAAAACATTTTTAAATATATCTGAAGCAGAAAGCCTGTGAGGGAGTCAGTTGGACCATTAGATGATGGAGGGGTTAAAGGGGCAATTAGAGAAGATAAGGCCATCGTGGAAAGATTAAATGATTTTTTTGCTTCACTGTTTACTGAAGAGGATGTTGGGAGATACCCGTATCAGAGAATGTTTTCATGGGTAATGATTCAGATGGACTGAACCAAATCACGGTGAACCTAGAAGATGTGGTAGGCCTGATTGACAAACTGAAGAGTAGTAAATCACCTAGACCAGATGGTATACACCCCAGGTTTCTGAAGGAACTACAAAATGAAATTTCAGACCTATTAGTAAAAATTTGTAACCTATCATTAAAATCATCCATTGTACCTGAAGACTGGAGGGTGGCTAATGTAACCCCAATATTTAAAAAGGGATCCAGGGGCAATCCGGGAAACTACAGACCAGTTAGCCTGACTTCAGTGCCAGGAAAAATAGTGGAAAGTGTTCTAAATATCAAAATCACAGAACATATAGAAAGACATGGTTTAATGGAACAAAGTCATCATGGCTTTACCGAAGGCAAGTCTTACATCACAAATCTGCTTCACTTTTTTGAAGGAGTTAATAAACATGTAGATAAAGGTGAACCGGTAAATGTAGTATATTTGGATTTTCAGAAGGCGTTTGACAAAGTTCTTCTAGGAAAAGTAAAAAGTCATGGGATAAGTGGTAATGTCCTTTCGTGGATTACAAACTGGCTAAAAGACAGGAAACAGAGAGTAGGATTAATTGGACAATTTTCTCAGTGGAGGGGGGTGGGCAGTGGAGAGCCACAGGGATCTGTACTGGGACCTGTGCTTTTCAATATATTTATAAATGATCTGGAAAGAAATATGACAAGTGAGGTAAACAAATTTGCAGTTGATAAAACATTTTTCAGAGTACCGGTAGTTAAATCAAAGCAGATTGTGATAAATTGCAGGAAGACCCTCTGAGACTGGAAAATTTGGCATCCAAATGGCAGATGAAATTTAATGTGGATAAGTGCAAGGTGATGCATATAGGGAACAATAACCCATGCTATAGTTACACAATGTTAGGTTCCATATTAGGAGCTTCCACCCAAGAAAAAGATCTAGGCATCATAATGGATAACACATTGAAATCATCAGTTCAGTGTGCTGCGGCAGTCAAAAAAGCAAACAGAATGTTGGGAATTATTAGAAAAGGAATGGTGAATAAAACGGAAAATGTCATAATGCCTCTGTATCGCTTCATGGTGAGAACGCACCTTGAATACTGTGTACAATTCTGGTTGCCGCATCTCAAAAAGATATAGTTGTGATGGAGAAGGTACAGAGAAGGGCAACCAAAATGATAAAGGGAATGGAACAGCTCCCCTCTGAGGAAAGAATAAAGAGGTTAGGACTTTTCAGCTTGGAGAAGAGACAGCTGAGGGGCGATATGATAGAGGTGATTAAAATCATGAGAGGTCTATAACGGGTTAATGTGAATCAGTTATTTACTCTTTCAGATAATAGAAAGACTAGGGGGCACTCCATGAAGTTAGCATGTGGCACATTTAAAACTAATCAGAGAAAGTTCTTTTTCACTCAACACACAATTAAACTCTGGAATTTGTTGCCTGTGGATGTGGTTAGTGCAGTTAATGTAGCTGTGTTTAAAAAAAGGATTAGATAAGTTCTTGGAGGAGAAGTCCATTACCTGCTATTAATTAAGTTAACTTAGAAAATAGCCACTGCTATTACTAGCAGCAGTAGCATGGAATAGATTTAGTTTTTGGGTACTTGCCAGGTTCTTATGGCCTGCATTAGCCACTGTTGGAAACAGGATGCTGGGCTTGGTCTGACCCAGTATGGCATGTTCTTACATTCTTACATATGCCAGATCAAAGACAAGGGACATGCTCTGTATAAATTAAGATTTAAAAATACTTTTTAAATCATTTGAAATTAAACTAGGAGAAATCTTAAAGTACTCTGATTGAATTTTAAATTGTAAAAAACAGGTAGTACATGCAAATAAATCTCATGCATATTTAGTAGGGATATCCTGAAAACTTGACAGGCTGGGAGGGCTCGAAGGACAGGTTTGAGCACCTCTGGATTAGATAACAATCCCAAGCTAAACTGTTAATTAGCCAAAGCCTGTGAAAATATCAGAAGTATATATCATTGGTCATCAACTCATCAAAGATGGACATTTGAAAATGCAAAGAATATAAAAATGCTTAATGTAGCACTTTAGTAAGTGAACTGTGTCAAATCCCAGACATTGGAATCACCAGCTATCAGATGGCAAGTAAACTCTGCTGAATTGGAAACATTTCAGTATCTTGCATGAACAGTGCTGGTATGGTGTCATGGTAATATTTTTACTAATTGAGCTGGCAAAGGTATAAAAAGCTAAGAAACATTTCCTGAAAGAATTCACTTGAAGGAACTCACTCTTAAAAGAACTTTTCACCTACTAACCAATTCAGTTACACATCTGAGCTTAACTGTAGTAACAAGTTACTGTAATACCAGTACAATAACATCCAGCTGTAAGAGAGATTCACAGCACTAGTGACAAGACTAACAGCAATATACACACAACTGCTGCAGCATCATCAGAAGCATAGAGAGAGACCCACATGAGAGAACTTCAGGACATCTGGAAGAGACAGATGGCTGCTGGCAAGTCCCAGTTTCAGCTGATGGGTAACAGAATTCCATGAAGGGTGGAATTTGTAAATGTTTAAAACAGAGCTGATCATACATTTAAAAGGGGAACACAAGTTGTTTTATGGTAACAGGCTTCCAAAATCTACTTTGTGATTCAAGGATAGGTTTGGTTTAGACTGGGGTCACTGAAATTATAGTATGGTGAATTGTTGTTGCCCAGTGATAGGTTTAAGTCAGACTGTATTTGTCATAATTATGTAGGATGATATATCTTGTCTTCTATTATGAAATATACTTTGTTTATTGTTTGTATGCCTTTTTAGTAAATTTGGGTGACTTCTTATCTTTTTTTGCCTAACAATGTGGGATTATCTTTTGTTGCATTTGGTGTTGGGTTGGACCATGAGATAAAAAAGGAGACGTTTTTCACGGTAGCTTATACCAGATTAGTGTGAAGAGATTTAGGGGTGATTTAGGACAATTCACCAGGGTTTCTTCCCTAGTACTTCCACTATCATGGCTCTGAAATATTTGCATTTTCTATTCAGTAGTCCTTTCAGTTATAATTTCACTCGTGCAGTCTGATAATCTGGTACTTTACAGTAGATCACTGGATCACTAGTTTAAGACAGTTTAGTATTAAAAACATAATTCTGTGTTAGTTTTCATTTTATTTAATTTTGGATTTGTTCTGGCATCTAGACTAAGAATTTCCTGAAGGTGAAGATATGTTTTAGAGATTTTGATATGATTATTTATCACTATAGTTGCTTGCAGGTTAAAAAGTACAAATTTATATAGTTAAATTAAAAATATCATATAAAAAAACATGAATTATTGTATCCTGAGTAGCTATCTTAAAAATCAAATGTATAGCTGACAGAATTTCACTTTCTTTTGACTGCTTCATGGATCGTTGATCTCACACCATGGACAAATTTCTTGCAAAAGCTTTTGTTACAGAATCTCTTGTTTCTTTCTAGGTAAAAGGAATTGTCCTTCAAGGAGATTGGTATCTGCTCTAAATAGGCTGGATAACCTAGCAAATCTCATTATCTGAAGAATGTAGAATAAAATGTCATGATCTTATGAAAATAAAAACAAAGCTACATGATACAGAAGGTAATTTTTGGCTCAACAAACATTTTTTTTGTATTTGTTACATGACTTTAGTAGTTTTATTTTCCACTAGTTAGTCTCAATATAGAATATTTTGCTCTCTGCATGGTTGACCTAGTTCAAATCCATAATCATTTGTGGTTCCACCTCACTTGAAAAGAATTGAATGCATGTGGAATTGCATATCTCAGCTGAAGCTGCAAAATTTTGCTTTTGACATATATTGTAATGACCCAGAGCCTTATTTGCCTACTACAGAATTTACCTCCAGCAGAGTTTGCTTTAATAGAAAAGCAAAAACAAAAATAACAAATGTAAATTAATTTTAGGCCTTTATTTATGTCAGTTCATTTCTTCAAATTTATATGCAACAAAATCCAAGCAGTCTGATGTCAAATAGAAAAATGCTGTAGGGCTTTTTTATATTTGTATAACAAAATAGATTTAATTTAATTCAACTGCCAATCAAAATTTATACAAGAAGCAGAGGGGGAGGAATCTTTCAACAGGAAAAAGAGATTAGATATAATAACTTGAACGATGAACACTGTTCTGAAGTATGGTAACTGTCAGCCCTCTTTTGGCCTCTGTTTTTTCTGTTGTTTTAGTCTGTATGTCAGGTGCACATATGAAAAGAGAGAGTTCACTAAGGCTGACAATTTTAATAGTGCACGCACAGTTTTCTAGTTCTTTGGGGTTTCCCAGCACTCATTAGCCCGATTTCATCTCGAAGCACAAAGTATTTGGAGGAATGCCAATATGTTCTACTTATATCTGGCTTATTCATGTACTGTATAATAGGGGCTTTTTTTTCATTTAATGTTTTACATTTTTTTGTTTCATTTCTTGTTTATTTAGAAAAATATATATGGCCTCATTGAAGGGGGAAAAAAACCCTTCTAGGTCTGATCTCCAATTCCCCTCACTTCTCCCCCCCCCCCCTCCCCCAAAAAACCTTCTTAACTTAATTGTTTTATTCTTCATGGGGCAGAAACAATCCTCATTCATTCTTGCCCTGCCAGAAGTATGCTTACAAATGATGCCACCAGGCCCAGACCCAGGCTGGCACCATTTTGTATGGAAGAAATTAACAATGGTGCCAGCTGCAGTCTGCAGCACCATTTGTAATTATAACCCTGGTCAGGCAGGAGCGAAAAATCATAACTCTTATCCTATGATGAAAAGGAGAATAATGGTAAAAGGGTTTGGCAGTTAGGGGTGATGAGAGGAGATGCCTGGAAGTGTTGTTTTTTAGTTGCTGGCAAACATTTATAACAAAACGAAGGGAAGTGAGAGCACTGAGGGGAGAGGATCACCTTGCTGGTGGCTGAAAGGAATCAGTAATTTTTGCTTGGGAAAATTTTTTTTAAAGTATTGAGGAGACGTAAACTATTAGAGTATATTATTTAGTGTGATTGTGTGTTTATACTTTTAATAGTGTGTTTATTTTGAAATGGTCAGTATGGCAGCTAATAAGCAGAGGTTAGTCTGTTTGTGTTTCCCAACTCTCCTACCCTTCTCCCACCCAGCCCTAGCTTATCCTTGAATTTATAGGCAGGTGCCACTTTCAAACTAAAAAAAAAAAAAAAGAAATCAGCCTTTTAAGTTCACTTCACAAATTCCCCACACCTTATTGAGAGTTTGATAATTCCCCTGTAGGCCACTACCAGACATATAGGGAACACACTAATACATTTAAAGGATGCTTATTAGACACATTCCTACTCCCAGAGCAACCTAAAACTTAATTAGGAACTGAACAAATTTGAGATGAAGGCAGCAGTCCTGCAGCAAGAGGGGGGCCTCCCGGTCTTTTGCATCGACTGTCACATGTATGATTTTTATCCGTCAGTGAGAAGTTATACGTGTGCATCCGATGCATAAAGCTCCTGGCTCTCAGAGAATGTGTCCGATCTCTAGAGGCTAGAGTGGCAGACATGGAGGAGCTGAGGCAGACAGAGAGGTAAATAGATGAGACCTTCAGGGACAAAGTAGCCAAGTCCCAACTTCAGACTGGCAGCCCTGGTGCTGCCTTGGAGGAAGAAGATCTCATGATCAGAGAGCAACAACCTGGTGCAGCAGGAAAGAATCCTCTAGCAAGGACGTGCTCTCCAGGTGGTGCATTGTCCTTTTGCACCGAGGATGTGCCTGCCAGGGCACTACCCAGGAGGGAAGGGTTAGGTCAGCCGTCATAGCTGGTGGCAGATCGCTCCCGGACCCCCAGGGACTTTTGGCCAGCTTGGGGAGGGGGCTCCTGACCCCCACAAGACTTGAAAAAAGTCTAGCGGGGATCCGGAACGACCTCCTGCAGTCGATCTCCTGCCGGCGCCATTTTCCGTACGGAAAAACGATTTGCGGCAGGAGATCGCTCCCGGACCCCCGCTGGACCCCCAGGGACTTTTGGCCAGCTTGGGGGGGGGCCTCCTGACCCCCACAAGACTTGCCAAAAGTCCAGCGGGGGTCTGGAACGACCTCCTGCAGTTGAATCGTGTTGGTCTATGGCCGGCGCCATTTTGCGCCGCCATTTTGCAAAATGGCGGCGCAAAATGGCGCCGGCTGAAGACAACACGATTCGATTTCAGGAGGCCGTTCCGGACCCCCGCTGGACCCCCAGGTAATTTAAGGCATTTTGGGGGGGTTCGGGAGGGTGGGGAATTTAATTTAAAGGGTCGGGGGGTGGGTTTTAGGGTGTTTTAGTGTGCCGGCTCACGATTTTAACGATTTTCACGATACTTTAAACACCCAAACGGCAACAATACGATTCCCTCCCCCTCCCAGCCGAAATCGATCGTTAAGACGATCGAGGACATGATTCACATCTCTAGTAATTGCATTTTAGAAGTTCTTTATACAGTGAGAAATTAGTATGTGTTTGATGTTGGTTGTTTTTCTCATTATAAGAGATTTTGTCTACATATAATTTGTGTTGCAGCATCTTAAGGCCTACAGGTCGGGGCTTTTAATTTATTGGGGGTCTATACGGAGGCCTTGTTGAGAGATAATATATCCCAAGAAGGGAAGTTCTTCCTGTTCAAAGGTACCCTTCTCTAATTTGGTGTACAGGTAGTGCTTGTGGAGTCATTGGAGGACCTGTTTCACATGATGTCATATGCTGACAATGAGTTTGAGAAGATTAGGATATCATCCAGGTAAACTACCACAGGAGAGTAAATAAGGTCTAAAAAGAGTTTGTTTAACATAAATTGGAAGACTGTGGGGGCATTGCACAACCCAAAGGGCATCACTAGTTTCTGTAACGGGTGTTAAATGCAGTCTTCCATTCATCGCCCTCTCGGATTCTGATCAGGTTGTATGCCCCTAAAGGTCCAGCTTGGTAAATATTTGTGTGACCTGAAGGTAGCCAAAGAGCCTGGAGATCAAGGGAAGAGAATAGCAGTTCTTCTTGATAATCAAGTTAAAACCACAATAGTCAATGCAAGGATGTAATGACCCGTCTTTCTTCCCTAGAAAAAAAGAATATAGCTCCTGCAGTTGAGGAAGAGGGGCAAAGGAATTCTTGGTTCAGATTTACCTTGATATATTTGGATATATAGCCTCTGTTTCCAATGCAGAGAGAGGGTATTCTCTCCCTCTGGTGAACCATGTTGGGGACCAAGTCTATGGGACAATCATATGGGTGATGAGGGGGAAAGACCTCCACATGATGTTTACTAAGGACACCAGTGTATTCTTTGTTCTGCGGTGGCAAACTAGGTAATTCTGGGGTGAATGTCTGGGCAAGATGTAAGACATGCAAGACTTTGGTGAGGTATTGCTCATAGCATTGAATGCTCCATCTAGCAAGAATACCCCAGTTGATGTGGGGTTGGTGCAATATGACCCAGGGTAGGCCCAGAATGACCTCATTGACTGCCTCGGGAAGCACATACAAGCTAATGTGCTTTTTGTGCAGGAGGCCAGTCTGAATGGTGAACAGGTTGGTAGACATCTTGACCCACCCCAGTAAGAGTTCTTTATGAAGAGATGGTGAATGAAGTGTCCAGCAGAACAATCAAAATACCATACTGATCTATTAAAGACTCATAGATGAAGCTATCTCTGGCATTGGTATCCAAGAAAGTTTATGCATCAACATGGATGTCCCTAACTGAAAGGGTTACTGGTACAAAGATTTGTAGGGAAGTATAATGTCAACCTAGGATGGCCTCTCCTACCGGACCTAGATCCTGGAATTTCCATGGCTTAACCAATCAATGGTTTACAAAGTGCCTCGATGCTGCATATTATAGGCATTGGTTTAAGGCGCAGATGCCTCTACTTCTCTTCTGAAGTCAATTTGAAGTGATCCACTTGCATGGGCTCCTCAGGGATAGTGTTGGGTTTAGGAATTAGCAAGGGAGGCATAGGATGCTGGAAGCTGACAAGAAGCCTGGGCTTATAGCCAGTTATGCATAACTAGATAATGTAAGTATAAATATTAAACATATAAATGTAAACGTCTCACTCCATAGCAGTATATGCCAAAAACACAGATAAAGTAATAATTTAATGAGTCTTATTCTTTGAGCCACTAAATGTAAACAAATGAAAAGGTATATATATGCTTAAAATTATGAGCCCTGTGGCTGCTCTCTTGTCTCTGACAACTCAGGAGATAGCAGTCTGGGACCTCTTATTAGTCTGTATAGGCAAGTCTAATCATTTATTTTCTTTCTGTATCCTTCTTAGAAATGACTTGATCAATTTACTCATAAAGAATATAAGAGCAATTTAATCATATATAATATCAAGCATATTCTTTTACTGAATATTCTTTTGTCTGATTAATGAAATGTTCTGTCATTATAAATAATTATTGCTCTCACTAATACATTTTCTCTTAAGAGCAATGATGTGTTTTACTTATATGACATGGGGTCCTGGGGAGAGAGAGTGACCTATAAAGGTACTCCTTATTAATGATTTTCTCATCCAGTGCTACCTGGCAAAGTATGAACCAGAGACATCAGCATGGAAGCAGTAGTACCAGGATTGGTGAGCACAGCATGGAGGCAGGATCCCCAGGAGATCAGACAGCAACATTGAGGCAACAGCCCCAGGAGATGAGACACCAGCATGGAGGCAGTAGCAGGATGAGATAAGATGAGGCACCAGCAGCAGGACTGTGACTGGAGACTGCATCAAGGAGGCAGGACTACAGGCAGAGCATAGAGGAGGGCATAACAAGTAAGCAGCTGGACAATACAGGCAGACAGTAAATAATCCCCATCAGCAAGCTGGCACAGGAACTCTATAGTCAGAATGGGCCCAGCAGGCATCTTCCATCTAGCCAGCACATGAACTCTGTATGGAGAACTGGCCTGGCTTGTTTGGACAAGTCATCTTTGAGTGAAATTGTTTACCCTTTATGATCTTTACAACTTGGGAGCCTCATGGCCCTTTTCCTCACCTGGGCTTTTGGCTGGTTGGGGATGGCATATCTTTGGAGGGCCTACCCCTGGGCTGTCCTGAGAGTTGGAGACTGCTGCATGAAGTGGACTCCTGGGAGGATGGGGATGGCATGGGTGCAGACTCTGGCAATCTTTGAATAAGTTGAATTATGATGGATGTGAAGTTGTTGATGGAGGTGGAAATGTTGATTAGTCGCTGCGTAAGGGCTGTTATCTGTGCCTGCAGGGTGTTGGTATAGATGCCCTGAGCCCTCATCAACTGCACCAGCTCTGCCTGTATATGGAACAGGTAGATCCTATGCATCCTCTCGAGGTGGTCGAGTATGTTGTGGACAGTCCACTCAGGTGCTGCTGGTGCAACAGGTACTGTGGTTGCTGGTGGCTGAGATGCTGTCATTGGCTTCAAAGCTGGTATGTCCCAACTGGTGGACTGCTCTAGCTGTCTCACAGGTGCATCCTGCTATGAAGTGATGTGCTGGAAGCAAGTGGGGACTGGCTGTCTTCCCCCCCCCCCCCCCCATGGCAGAAATGTCACATCCATGAAGCTGGAGAAGTTTAGGCAGTTCTCAAGCTGTAGGGGTGAGCCAAGGGGTTGTTGTAGCTGGTACTATTCTGGTGGCTACTGCTACTCCTCCTCTTCTTCCTCACTCCACTGGATCTAGGCATCCAGTTGGAAGTTGGGAGCTGGGCTATGCTGCTGGTCCCTGGGGCTTCACGGCTGGGGCTGGCGAGTTCCTGGGTGAGAGCTGTGGAAACAAAGAAGAAGACAGAAGTATGATATCTTAGAAGTATATGTGTACTGTTTGGCATAAGATAAGCACTTTGCATCAAGCAATATGAGCATATTATGCCAAAATATGTGGATATCTTAGCAGACTTGATATTTACAGGTGACATGAACTTTCTGGCCCAGCTCACTTTGTGTCTTGGACCTCGTCCATCCCCTTGAAGTCATCTGTCCCAATTGTTGAATGAGGCACTCATCCATGGGGGTCAGGATTATCTGGCAGGGGGATCCTCCTCCCGTCTGGTGCTGGTATCTGTTGCGGCTCACCACCTTGTTTTTCAGCTCGGCCTTTGTGTTGCGGTAACAGTGGGCCACCTGCTCTTTGGTCCTCTTGATTCCACTGTGCTAGAATATGATCTGGGTGATGGTGCACCATATCTGGCTCTTGGCTGCCCTGAATGTCTTCAATGCATGGTTCTCAAACAGCATGTTGTAATGCTCAAGGACCCCAGCTATAACCATCTCATTGTCCTTGATGCTGAATTTGTATGTGCGAAGATGAGTCAGATCTGCTGCCTGGCTGCCAGATGATTGGGTTGCCACCTCTGCTTCCAGAGAGGTGTCACTTTCCTCGTTCTTGCTCCCACTCCCTGCTCCCCTCCCTTCCTCCCTTCCTCCCCCTCCTGCACCTGCTCTGCCAACTCCCCCCACCCTCTCTGTCTAGCCTTGCCCTGCCTTCCTCCTCTCACCACACTCGCCTGCCTATCCCCTTCCACCACCACTTCCTATCCCTTCCCTCCTCCCTATCACTAGTCCTGTCCATACTCCTACTCCTCCTCCTTCCACTCTTGCCTTCTCTTCCCTCCTGCCCTCCTCCTCTCCCTCCTCTCCCTCCTCTCCTCACCTCTCTCCTCATGCCTTCCATACTCCATCCTCTCCAGCTCTTCACTCTTCCTCTTCTCCATACTCTGCCTCACTCCACTGCATTCCTCCACATCACTCCTGAACCACTCCACATGCCGTCTCACTCCTTTGCACTCCTCCACAGTCCTCAAAACTTCTTCTCCATTCCTCCACCACTATTCCACCATTCCACATTCTGCATCAATCCTCTACTCATCCTCCACTCCACCACTCCACCACTCCTCTACCACTACACAAAGATTTACTTAACAAACATACAAAAACTTCCTCACACAGATAAAGAAAAGAGACAAAGGTAAAGGTAAACAGATGATAACACTAAACAACAGGACAACTCACTCAGAAATCACTAAACTCCAACTCCACTAAATTCCAAGAACTCACCTCCTTTCCTCTCTCTCCCATGCCTGATACACCTTAAAGAGACAGCTTCAGGAAGCCAGTGTATATAAACAAAGAAATAATGCATCAAAAGTAAAACGATGTGCACCATATAAAATGACATGCAATGGGCTAACGCATTGTACAATGCAATATTGTATCATGTGACGTGATTACTTATCTTGAGTTGAGCAACTTACTAGGGGTGTGCATTCGGATTGACCGCATTAGTAAAACGCAACTCATATTTTTTTTTTACTTAAAAAATTGATTCGACATAAACGATCGGATTTCCCACATATCGAACATAGATATGTTCGATATGTGGGAAATCGCGATTGTTGAGCCAAAATAAAAATATAAACCCCCTCCCCCTCCTTAACCCCCCCCCCCCCCGACTTACCACAACTCCCTGGTGATGGAGCGAGGAGTGAGGACGCCATTTCTGCAATCCTTGGCGAGAAGCATGTGACGTCGGCGGCACGTCGAGTGACGCCGGCGTCACGTGATTCCCGGCTCGTTCGCGCCGGACGGCTCGTTCGGCCCAAAAAGAACTTTTGGCCAGCTTGAGGGGGTCAGGAGGCCCCCCCAAGCTGGCCAAAAGTTCTTTTTGGGCCGAACGAGCCGTCCGGCGCGAACTTGCCGGGAATCACGTGACGTCGCGTCTGAGTGACGCGGCGCCACGTGATTCCCGGCGAGTTCGCGCCGGATGGCTCGTTCGGCCCAAAAAGAACTTTTGGCCAGCTTGGGGGGGTCAGGAGGCCCCCCCAAGCTGGCCAAAAGTTCTTTTTGGGCCGAACGAGCCGTCCGGCGCAAACGAGCCGGGAATCACGTGACGCCGCGTCACTCGACGTGCCACCGACGTCACATGCTTCTCGCCAAGGATTGCAGAAATGACGTCCTCACTCCTCGCTCGATCACCAGGGAGTTGTGGTAAGTCTGGGGGGGGGATTAAGGAGGGTGAGGGGGTTTAAATTTTTTTTTTGCACATATGTACATATACCCAACTCATTGGATTTTTTTTATGTCCATATTGGCCGCAAGTTGGACCCCCTTTCGGACATAAAAAATATGAACATAAAATTTTGCTCTGCACATCCCTACAACTTACCTATGCAATACAGTATATCAGAATTTTCCCTAACCTTACCATTTTTTTTTATTGCAGACGCTAACACACCATATTTCTGGGTTTTTTTAATTGTTTGAAATATATTTATTAAGGTTGCAAAGAAACAGTAAATCATACATTGCAACACAACAAGCATTCTATAGAGTGTGCAAAGATAGTACAATTGAATAATTCCACCTCCATAGCATTTTGATGATTCTAGGCCTAGGTTAGCCAGATAACCTTAGACCTGCTTCTGAGCTCAGGCCAATGTATCCAGGCAATATAAGGCATCAGAACCAAAGCAGACAACTTGGTCAGATGGCCAGGCCTTGGGCGTATGACCACACATGCAGATCCAGCCCAAAGCAGATATAAGCAGCCCAGCCGCAGATAAGATCAGAAGGAGACAGACCAAACCATTTTGTGGTGGGCCTAAGACCAGACGAAGACATGCAGAGGCATTATGGACTCCTGGCTATCTTACAAGAATCTTCACTTCAGGGAGCAGTAAGAAAAGGAGGACACTGGGTAGTTAGAAGCACTATTTCTATATCATATAATATGGGGAACTGAAAATTGAACAATTGATTTTTGAAAATGTAAAATTACTGATACATATTTACCATCAATGAATTACATTATAAACATTATCTAAGAGTCTTAGAATTTGTGCCGGAATGTAAAAGGTTCCAGAGTGAAAGTGTTCTGCGTGGGTCTGTAGGTATGCATTACCCCTCATTCCATTTTCCTATTAGGCTTAAATCACACAGGTACATGATCTATACATTAACTACTCAAACATTCCATCATTAAAACTTCCTTAATAATTCTCATCACACAATGACAAATAGCTGTAGGCATTCTGAGCAGTTCTAAACTTATCCAGTCTTGTGTGGCTGGATAATGTGCTACTTAACCAAGTAAGATATCCAGCTAAGTGGCAATGTTAATAAAGAAAAACAACAAATAAATAAATGGGTCACCCAATATATTTTAGAAAGGCCCTGTCGGATCATGCCCTCTTCACCCCCCAAATGTTTAAAATGTTACCAAAATACACAAAAATCACCACTGGAATGGTGTAATCCCAATATGCAATATAATCTCAAATACTAATATTTTTAAAAAAATATTTTTAGTTGTAATTAAGCTGAACAACCAATGAAAAAAATTCAAAAATTAATTCAATATATACATATATGGATGAGGTAGCAGGTTTCATATATTCAACATTCCCACCCGGTAATGGTTTTAACGTATTTTAATCATCAACCGACAACCTCCATCCAAGCCTAGCATGCTTAGTGTGTACAGCACTAACAGCTTTGAATATGTTTTGCTCTTTTTTCAGCACTTAAAAAATGTGCATATGACTTAAACTATAAATTTAATTTCAACAAAGATTTATATGAATTTATACTGCCCATTCATTTCTTAAAATGAAGGAGTTATAGATGTTGAATAACAAATGCAATGCTCAATACATTATGCATCGACACAAAACAGCTTACTGCCCTCCTGACGAGGCCATGTTTCAGACAAAAAGTCTTTCTTCATGGGATGTCATACCATCATTCAGCTGATACATGTAGAATGTCCCAAATGTTCTGTGTACTTCTCTCTCCCACAGATGCCATGTTACACTCAATTATCCATTATATATAACATTCAGTTAGCTACAACCCAACCAGTCACAAACGTGATAAACTGGAACAACCAATCACAAAGGAGGAAACCAGACCTCAGTGTTGTGAAAGGAATATAAAACTTTCCATTCACAATAAAGTTGTAAAATCAAATTCTTCATTCATGCCCCCCCCCCCCCCCCCCCCCCCCCCCCCCCCCCCCCCGGAGACTGCATCTTTAAAGTAAAGATCCAAATTGCTTCCCAATAATTTAGTTTTGCAAGATATCAACGCCACATATTTAACAAGGTATTTGATCAATAATTGTCCATTTGAGCTGAGTGAAACTGTGCTTACAATCTAGGCAATGCTGTATGATTGGTGCTGACATATTCTTTGTCTTTATTTGGGATTTATGTTCATTCAATCACACTCGCATAGGACAAGTGGTCTACCTTACATATACTTTCTGGCATGGACATAATAATACATACATTTAGACTGTTCACCCTGCATTTTATTACCCAACCAAATGTATACCTGATCAGCTTTATAATCCGCTTGATCCCATTTGAATTTATTTATTTTAGTATTTTTGATAATCCCACGAAACTGTTCCAGAGTATTTTTAAATTCTTTCAGTTTCTCATCCAAACTTGTCAAATTGGCTTCTTTTTTAATATATACAGTAGTATCTTGTATTTGTGCTGTTAATTCAGATCCATACTTTTAAACTTGAACCAGGCTGAGGATCAGGGCAGGCAGCAGACAAACATAAACCAGGAGACCAAGCAAGGTCGTAGCCAGAAGATCAATCCAAGGAAGCAGGGACAAGGAAGAGCTGGAAGGAAGCAGGAACCAGAACTAGGACTGGGGCTGGAGCTAGAGTGGGAACAGGATCCGGAGCAGGAGGCAAGAGAACCTCAGGAACGTGGGATCAGGACGCCGACAACATGCATTCACCATGAACTTATCCTGATGCCAAGGCAAAGAGGAAGTGGCAAGGCAGGGTATTTATACCTGCCTTGCCTGACATCATCATCCCGGGCCACGGGGAACTTTCCTTCCATTGGCTCTTTAAATCTAGCCCAGGCACACGTGCCCCCTAGGGGGCGCAGGGATCACTCTGGTGTCGGTGGCGTCGGGAGCACTGCGAGAAGGTCGCAACGGTAGATAACCACGCTGGGATGCAGCAGCAGCAGAGGGGAATGCTGGAGCGGGCTTCCTGCCCACACAGGTGAGGGATACGGCCTGACTCCCTGAGGGCCGGGGCATCTAAAAATATCCCCCATCTAGGCCCCCAAGTGCTGGAATAAGTTCTTATCTAGTATATTTGAGGCAGGCTCCCAGGTCTTTTCATCAGGCCCAAAGCCCTCCGAAGCAATCAGATATTCCCATAGTCTGTGACGGTGTCTCACGTCTAAGATCTCCTTCACTTAGTATACTTGCTCCTTCTCCACTGCCAGCTGCTGAGGTTCTGGGGTCTTTGCTGAGGCCAGGACACTACCAGCGGTTTGAAGAGAGACACATGGAATGAATTATGTATCTTCAGAGATGATGGAAGTCTTAGATGGTAGTAACTGGGCCAAGGCACTCTGTGATGGAGAAAGGGCAATTGTATCGCGGGGCCAGTCACATAGAGGGTACCCACAGGAGGATGTTGTGAGTGCTTACCCACACTTGGTCCCCGGGATTGAAGAGAGGTGCCGGTCTCCAGTGTTTATCAGCCATTCTCTTAGCCCCATCCACCGCTTCGTGGAGGTTCCTTAGTGAGTCCAGAGGGCCAGCAGCTGCTGGGCGGAGAGTTGTGCTGCCATACAAGGAACTGAAAGTGGGGTAGGAAGCTGTGGCAGTGGTTGTCTCTCATATACTATTAAGAATGGAGAGGAGCCGGTCACAGAGTGAGTGTGGGAATTAAAGGAGAACTCCGTCCAGGTGAGAAGAGCAGACCAGTTGTCCTGCCTGTCATTTACAAAAAAGCAGAGGAATACCTTCAGGGTGCGATTAATGCACTCTGCTTGACCATTGCCCTGTAGATGGTAAGCAGTGGTGAAATCAGGGTGAATCCCAAACATCTTGCAGAGTGAGCACCAGTAGTTAACCGTGAATTGAACTCCATGATCAGAGGCGATAGATTTTGGGAGTCTGTGGAAGCAGAAGACATGCTGGACAAAGAGTATGGCAAGCTCCAGAGCCAAGGGGAGCTTAGGAAGCAGGGTGAAATGGACCATCTTTGAAAACCTGTTGACCACTACACAGATGACATGGTGGCCATCTGAAGGCAGTAGGTCAACTATGAAGTCTGTTGATAGGTGCATCCATGGCTCCTAGGGAATGGGCAGAGGCTGAAGTAGGCCCCAGGAGTGTCCCGTGGTTTCTATTCAATGCGTTTTTAAAAAATAAAACAAAACAAATTCAAACATTTCACTTAAAAAAAAATATTTCCTCTGCCAAAGGAAAAAAATGCCAGTCTTGTTCACTATACTTTCCTTTCTTCATGATGCAGGAATGATCTCTGGGTCTCCTGCTCAACCGGTGGTTCACTTACGGGCCGATACAGTAAGGAGCAGTAGGAAGAGCTCCTTACTGTATCGGCTGGGCGCACCCGCGTTTTCCGCAAGCACAGTCTTGCTCACCTACCGCTCGATACTGTATTTAAATAGCTTGCAAATGCAAGCCGCGTCCAAGAAGCGTCTGTGAAGCGTTAGGCCCTCGCAACCCATTTTACTGTATAGGCGCTTAATACAGCGCCTATACAGTATCCTGGGTGCGCTGGTACCTGTCATTTCAAATGTCATTTGAAATGACATTTGAAATGACATTTGAAATGACAGGCACCAGGAAGTGGATCCCAACTTTAACCCATGAAAACCTAAAAACCTAAAATCCCCTCCTCCCGAGAGGCTCGACATGTGCCAACTTACCTTTTGTTGCTTTTCAGCCCTTTCAACCTTCTCTGCCCGTCCATGTGCTTCATTGGCTTGAGCGCCCAAATTGACGGGCGCTCAAGCCAATGTAAGCACATGGACGGGCGGGCGTGATGTCACGGCGGGTGTCACGCACGCCCGTCCATGTGCTTTCATTGGCTTGAGCGCCCAAATTGACAGGCGCTCAAGCCAATGAAAGTACGCTTCGCTTTGATCCACTCGCGCTGTGACTGGAGAGGGCACAGAACAGTGGGCTCTTTCCTGACTTCACAATCTTCCTTAAGCAGATGAGGGCTGAGCCAGGAGAACTGGGACCTGCGTGGGGGGGACTGCTGTGAGCCGCTTTCACCGCCGGCTGCCCCCTCCGTAGGACGGCAGAGAAGGGAAGGGGCTGAAAGCAACAAAAAGTAAGTTGGTAACATGTCGAGTCGCTTCGGGAGGAGGGGATTTTAGGTTTCCCTTTGGGGGAAAGTTTGCCGTCTACCCTTACCCCTGCCTCTAACACAGGGGTAGGGGTAGGCGGTAAATTAGCAGGTTAAACGCGCGGCAAAACTGCAGGTTAAAAAAGCGATAGTCGGGGCGCGCGTTACTGTATGGGAGGGAATAGCTAATTTGATCGTTTACATCTAATATACATGCCGTGGGCGGAAGAGGTTACTCGGTGATTTAAAGAGGCGGTAAGAATGGGTTAAAGGGGATAGTGTATCACGGGTTGGACTAACGCGGCCGAAAAGTGAGTAGAAAGTGGGTTAGAAGCAAGGTAACCGCAGCCGCACTTTACTGTATTGACCTGTTAGAAATGGCACTGGCAAATGGAAGAAACTAAACACGGTGCTGGCATGGATCTGCCGGTGCCATTTCTAAGCATACAACCAGCAGGATAAAGAGTCTAAGGATTGATTCTGTCCCATGAATGAAAGGAAAAAATGGTAAAAGGGTTTAGTGTGGTGGTAGGAGGTGGAATTTGAGATGCTGCTTGGGATGATTTTATTTCTCTAATGGGCTGGACCTTTTTTTTTTTCTTTTGCTTTGTTTTTCTTTTCCTTTTTTTGCTTTTTTGTTCAATTATTGGATTTTTGTTTTAATTTAAAACAAAAAGAAACAAAATAGCAAAAGAAACAATAACTAAGCAAAATGTAAAAAAAATGTGCACACCCGATGAACTCCATTTTTCTTTTTTTCCCAGTTTAAAACATATTTTTCCATCTGCTTTCTGAATAAATGCTGTGCCCGTTATTAGTAATTTATTTGTTTTTTTCACCAATATTTTCCTTTGAGAGACCAAAACGGATTTGGAAAGATTAGGCCCTTCATGAGCTTTCTTTCATTCTCAAGCTTCACAATTGTAAGCAGGCTTCTTTTGTACTGTGTCACAGTGTTACCTCCTTTGTTTGTTAAGAAGAAAAGTTGATGAAATACTAGAAATCTGCCAGTCTGTATTCACTCTGTGGACAACTGTGATTTAGTGGTAAATTGACTTTTGCCACTCAAGTGAGACTATAACAATAAATCAGATCCAACTTAGTTCTTGTGTATAATATAAAATTTGTAATGTTAGCTGAATCCTTTGGGGGACAGATGTCAACTCCATAGAACTATCAAATATTTCAACATGGTTGAAAAAAATCAATTGTGCTTGTTCAAAGCTGAATCAGCAAGCAAACTGAAGTGGCTTTCATTTGTATCTACTCTCTGTACTCTTAAATCGGGGTTGAGCCCATTACTGATTAATGAAAAATTCATATGTGAGTTATCACGTTACAGTCCAACAATTGATAATAGCTACACTTTAGAGTCTGGCATTATTTGATCTTGACAGCAAAGATAATGTTCTCCAATTTAAAAAGTTGAATAATGTGTTTTCTGTTTTGTCAAGTATGCTGTCAAACCTTGAAACTAATTCCTATACAGTATACCAGATGAATTAATAGAAAAATCAAAATGGGTTAAGTATTATATAATTTTAAGTAGCTGGAGTCATAGAATATGAGGGCCTTGTGCATTTTCCTGATGCAGGTCAGAATGTATAGTTATGATGTGTCTCAGCCTGTCCTGTACCTCTTTAAGGATGCATAATACCTTTAGGAATAAAAACAAGTAATCATGGAACCAACAAAGACACTGTACTACAGTTGAATTCATAAATATTTTTATGAGACTGGCTCAGTGACGTTCTGGAAAGAACTACAGGTGTTACAAGCGTGGAGACGCGGAGGCGCAGTAGCTTCTGATGGGAGATGTGAGCCCTTGGATCGCCACGCCACTCAGGGAGGAGCCCCGAGAGCACAGTGAGAGGTGAGCTGATGCAAGCACGGGCAGACAAGGAACAGAAGAAGGCTGGAGTGAAGACAAGGAGAATGAAGGTCTGACCCTCTACCGGACCTGCAAGCCCCAAAAAGACCAGCAACGCAATGTTGGTCAATGAACAGTCCTCAACTGTTCAAAGCCCTTTCAGACCTGCTGCTGGGTAACAGGAATAGGCGGCAGGCCGGACAGAGGACGAGGGCAGACAGAGGCTTTGGAACATGGAAGACTCTTGGACAAAGACATAGGCGAAGACTCTTGGGCGAAGACATAGATGAAGACTCAGGCAAAGACTTTTGGATGAGGGTTCAGAAGCAAGGTACTGCAGGCAAAAGTATACAGGAGCAAGATCAAGTACTGGGTTGAGACTGCGACGCAGCTTGCCCTACACAGCCCACCCAGCGGACCACGCTGACATGGAGCAGGTTCAATCAGAGTCTTAGACATGGACGGCCACAAATGCAAGGGATTCCGAAGACAAGGACAGGATACAAGCTACTGGATTATCCGTCAACTCGGGATTCAAGAGACGGGACAAGTAGAAGTCTTCCGGAGGCTAGCACTGCGGAGATAAAGATGGCAATGTGCCATGAAGCGCCCTACACAGCGAGACATCTGGAGGCATGGACGAAGGACATCAGGAACATAAAGACGAAGCCGTCAAAGCAGAAGAAGACCACAGAGGACCTGGATTGAAGAAAGGACACAGACGACTGTGAGACTCGATCCAAAGGCCCTGAATGAAGGCAGAGAGGGACCTTTATAGGGCTGAAGCAGGAAGTAGTCATCAGATGGGGCCCGGGGCATATCCGGCTGCGGGCCCTTTAAATAACTTGAAGAGACGCGCACCGGCACCTAGGAAGAGGCCTTGAAGAGAAGCAGGACCCTGGACAGCAGCGTCCTCTGCTGTGCAGGCGAAGGAGCAGGTAAGCAGGCATCGGGATGGCCTCTGGGCTGCGGAATGATGTTGGAATGGCAGCAGCTTTCCACTGCCCTTCCAGGAAGATCTCAGTGGTGGCTCTATTCCACGAGATGATGGTTTGGGGCGTGGCTATCCAGGCTGCAATGGCGCGGTAACAGCGGCGGCCTCCAGGCTGCAGGATGAAGGCCACAGCACTGGCGGCGGATCCCCTCTGCAAAAGGTGGAACTTCGGGGTGGCACCAGGCTGCAGTAAGGACAGCGTTGGCGGTGACTCCTGCCGCTTGAAAAGGATTCGGCGGCAGCGACCGCAACAGCTACAACAAAAGGTGAGTGGAGAGACCTGCTCACGGGATGGGCTCCACGGGCAGAAATCATAACATTCTCCTTTTATATGTCCTTGTCTTTAGAGTGGTTGTTGGGGTTTCAGAAAGCTTATTTTACTTGTTCTTGACCTTTATAATGAAAACAATAGCCAAGACTCCTACTGCTTGTCCTCCTTATTATTATCATCATAATTGCAACCCACTTCGTCCTGTGATTCATGTGTTCCATTCTTGTAGAAACAGTACTACTGGAATGTTTTTACAGCATGCATTCTGGCTTCATGTTCTGTAACTCTAATTCATGTGTCCGGTATTTGCCTCTGTTCACCTCGACTTAGAAAGGTCATTGAATCCTGGAGGCATTTTTTTATACATTGCTTTGATGTTCATCTTGTTTAATTTAGACAATGTTCTCACCTTACTAAGAAATATATGTCAACTTCTCAAATGGAATAGATTCATTGATTCTGAAGAATGGTACATTATAGAACTGGTAGATCTCTAGCAAATTAAAAAGAAAAAGTAATCTGAGACTTATACATCAGCAGATTCTCTACATGGGCAACATGAGAACTTTCACTCCTAGAATGAGAGTGTCAAGAAAGTGAAAACCATATCACTGCTTAGACTTTACTGACAGTCAGCTTAAAAGTTATTTTGCACTCGTGAGATTGTCAAGCCTTTCAATTTTAGTATTAATGCTGATTATACTAAAAAGCATGCTTATTCAGGGCTGGTGGGGGTGACAAATATAAGAAATATAGGTGTGCAGAGGAAACATTTTTATTTCAGTTCATTCATTCCTTTTGTAGGGCACGTCCATTTGGTTCATTAGTTTAAAACAAAAAAAGTGTTTGTTTTATTTGATTATTCCTTAATTATTAAAGTACAGGTAGTCCTCGACTTACGACGTTGATCCGTTCTTACGCAGCGTCGTAAACCGAATTTCGACGTAAGTCGGACCATACGTTCATACAGTACTGTACTGTAAACACTTAGCGTATACTAACACAGTTAGTTAGTAATTATCAATAAACACACAAGTACAGTAAAATATTGTGCAGTAGGTTTAATAATGAAATACTGTACAACAGTACAGTCATAAACAGTGTACAGTACTGTAATAAAAAAAACTGTACTTACGTACTGTACTGTAAAAAACAGAGAACAATTCCAAAGAGAGAACAGGCTTATTGGGAGGAAGCTGCAGAAGGTGCTGGAGATACTGGGGCAGCCGAGTCAAGATTGGCAGGTGAGTCCAGAGGGATAGGTGAAGTAGAGGGTACAGGTACAGGATCTGTTGCAGGTCTCTCTACCTTCTTAAAGTACTGCTGCAGGTTAGCCTGGAAGGAGACCATCTTCTTCTCCTCCAAGATCTCCTTGTAACACCTAAGGGAATCCATGACTCCTCTGGCAACCCTAGTGTACCTTTCCGTGGTGTGATCCTCAGCCTCAAACCTTGACAACCCTTTCTCTATCAAGGCAAATCCTCCTGCCAAGCCCTGCCTTGTAAATCTCTTGGGTTCTGGGGTTGGAACATCTTCCTCTTCCTCTATCATCTGCTTCTCCAGTTGAATGAGGTCCTCAGAAGATAACTCCTCTCCATGAGATGCCAGTAGCTCTGTGACATCATCCTCCTCCACCTCCAGATTCATTGTCTTACTCATAATAACAACGTTCTTTATGACAGTAATCACTGACTCTTGAACCCCTGTGAAATCATTCACAAACTGGGGACACAGCTTTTTCCACACACCATTCATACTGGTCTGCTTCACCTCATCCCAGGAATCGGCAATGTTCTTCACAGCATCAAGGATGTTGTATGCTTTCCAAAAGTCCTTTAGAGTCAAGTCCTTATTCTTTTCTGTTGCTCCTAAAGCATTACCAATGACCCTTCGGAGGTGGTAGGCTTTGAATGTAGCAATGACTCCTTGGTCCAAAGGCTGTATTAGGGCAGTGGTATTAGGTGGAAAGTAAACCACCTTGACATTAGGGTGAAAGTCATCCAGATGGGCAGGGTGTCCAGGGGCATTGTCCAGAATTAGCAACACCTTAAAGAGGATATCCTTGGAGGTACAGTACTGCTCCACGCCTGGCACAAAATGGTTGGTGAACCAGTCCTCAAACACTGCAAGTGTCACCCATGCCTTCTTATTAGACTTCCAGATGACTGGTAGTTGACCCTTGGAAATGCCCTTGAGTGCCCTTGGATTCTCAGCCTGATACACTAGCATGGGCTTCAGTTTGTAGTCACCAGCAGCATTGCCCCCAAGAAGCAAAGTCAGTCTCTCCTTGCAGACTTTATGACCTGGTGCTGACTTCTCCTCCTTGGCGATGTACGTACGGTTAGGCAAACGCTTCCAAAACAAACCTGTCTCATCCACGTTGAACACTTGTTGAGCACAGTAACCCCCCTCCGTAATTATCTCAGCCAATGCTTTGGGAAATTCACTTGCTGCTTTCTCATCACCACTAGCAGCTCCACCTTGCACTTTAATGTTATGGAAGTTGGCACGATCCTTAAACCTCATAAACCAACCTCTACTCGCCACAAACTCTTCTCTTTCACTTCCTTCCCCCTTTTCTCTTTTCAATGCCTCAAACAATCGCCTAGCCTTCTCCTGAATAACCATAAGGCTCACAGGGATACGGTGTTGATTTTGGTCTTCCAACCACAGCACTAATAATCTTTCCATCTCAATAATAAGCCCACTACGCTGCTTTGTTATTACTGTCGCTTTCATAGGAGCAGATCCTTTCACATGTTCAAGGATACGATCTTTATCCTTGATAATCGTAGCAACAGTAGAACGACTAAGTCCTAATGACCGGCCAATGTCTGTCGCCGTTTCCCCCTTATAAGATCTCTTTATGATATCTAATTTCACCTCCATGGTGATGGCCTTCCTTTTCTTTGATGCACTGGCATCAGAAGAGTCTGGCTTACGTTTGGGAGCCATACTGTATTCGTCAGCCGCTGAACGTAGTTCGCGTTACGATGCACAACCACGTAAGTCGGAATAAGACGTCCGTCGTAATAAAGCGTCGTAACCATAAGTCAGAATAAGGCGTCGTAATAAAGCGTCGTAACCATGAAACAACGTAACTCGAGACCGTCGTAACCCGAGGACTACCTGTATATGGAGAAAGCACTGTAGCCTATTCTGGGCTCCAAAATTGGGATTTTCTCATCAATTTTAATAAAAATGGTGGATAAACATCATCAAAAGGGTGAAGGCATACCAACACATGAAGATTATATCAATGTGGCACCAAAAGTGGCATGAATAGTCTATGGCACCTTAAAGGGGGAAACGGTTGCCAACAGTGGCAGGAGTTCTCCAAGGCACCATCAAAGGGTCAAAGTAGCAGCAAGAGGGAGAAAATCACCCTGACATTTCATAAATAACAGTGGCAAAATCCTCAAAGGCAATTCAAGAGGCAAAATGGCACCATGAGTGACATCAACATCCTAAGGCATCATGAAAAGGAAATGAAGCAGAAAAGGAGGCAGGAGAACCCACAAGGGACCAATAAAGAGCCAAAGCAGAAAAAAAAGAGTAGCATCAACATACCAAGGCACAATGAGAGGTGCAAAGCAGCACCCCACCCCTCCACATACACACACATACCCAAAGGTATAGCATGAGGGGTGTATCAGCAAGGAAGGGTTCGGGAGGGTAGGGGAAGGTAAGGGATTAGTTTTAAAGGGTTGGGGTGGGTTTAGGAAGAGTTTTGGTGTGCCGGTTTTCCCGCCCTCCCCCCAAATAACTCCCATTAGTAGACACTAACCTCATTAACGATTTTTAACGATAAACCGGGGGAATTTCTATTGTTTCGCGCACTCTAATGATTTTTGACGATTTAAAAAATATCTGACGATTTTTTTAAATCGTCAAAAAACGATTCACATCCCTACGTATAAACCTGCACTAGCAACAAATACTGGCTCTAACAGGAGGAATATTCCTGCTTAAAAAAATGAAATCAAGAATAGCTGACTCTAGCTGAAGCAATATGCTTGCTTAAGAAAATGCTGACTCTAACTAGAGAAATAACGTAGACCTGCTAAAAAAAAAATTGTCTTCAGCATTGTTTTAAATGCTTTAAATAATCCAATTGCCTTATCACATCAGGTAACAAGTTGCAGAAAGTATGGCCGCAACTGAAAAGACACAGTCTTTCATGGCCAGATGAGCATGTCAAGATGAAAGGATATCCCAAAGATCTTTCTGATGAGATCTTAGAACATGAGTTGGACAGCATGACCATACAAGTGCATTAGACCATGAAGAGATATTTTAAATGGTTATGAATGCCCCCGCATGACAAGAGATGGAGGGTATGAGCATGCTACCATTTAAGTGAACTGCAGCAGAGAAAGAAAGTAGGACAATGCAACTGTGTAACTTGAGCCAGCCCAGGAAGAAAAGATTGCCAGACCCCTGTCTGTGAAGGTGCTTAAATGACCATTGAATAGATTAGTCATTGATTCAGGTAGGGGATTTGCATATCACAGCCACCTGGAACTCTGCTGGTAATTTTGCAGTGAAATATCACTAAAAATCAAATGATTCAAACTCCTAAATTACAGAACTGACTGGGAAAGGGATTTATTTATTTATTTGCTTATTTATTTATTTATTTGACGTGTTTTGTATACCATCATTCAGTTTTGCCATCAGAGAGAAATGTACTGAAAAACAGTCCTAGGAAGCAAACGGATTCTCACCTTGGCTAACAAGGGTATTCAGACACTTGGGTACCCAGTTCCCAGACAACAGAAGGAGATAGCAGGCAGGATGGAGGGGGTGTGCACATGGTCTCTTTTGGTGGTCCTGCCTGGTTCTTGACCTTTTGGCTGATAGAAGGTGACCCATATAGGATCAGACAAAAGAAAAATCAAAAGCCAGGCTGAGAGAAGGTGACTTATCCCTTCTGGGTAACAGCGAATGATGTCCATGAGCTTAGTGGAGCTTAAATCACTGAAAGCTGAGACTGCAGAGGGCCTGAATTACTGAACATTAAACTGCCATGAGCCTAGTGGAGCTGTAAAGCCCAAGTCATGGAAAACCCTCCTGTCAAGGGAGGAGAACTGAAAGACAGCAGAAAATCCGGAGATCAAGCAGTCTTCCTTGAGAAAGGGGACTTCAGTCACAGATCCGGAGGTGGAGCAGTCCCCCCCCCCTTGAGCAAGGGGACCTCAACGGCAGATCTGGAGGTGGAGTGGTCTCCCCTTGAGCAAAGGGACCCCAGCGGCAGATATGGAGGTGGAACAGTCCCCCCTTGAGCCAGGGGACCCCCAGCAGCAGCCTCAGAGGTGCAATTGGGTCCCTTAGGAGGCATGGACCCCAGCAGCAGGCCCAGAGGTGCAGTTGGGTCCCCCAGGAGTATGTGGACCACAGAGGCAATCCAGGAGGCAGAGTTGGGTCCCCCAAGACGGTGTGGACCAAAGCAGCCGACTAGGAGGCTGAGTCAGGTCTCCCAGGAGGGCATGAATCCCAGTGGCAGTTCAGGAGGTAGAGTTGGGACCTCAGGAGACCGTGGACCCCAGCAACAGCCCAGGAAGTAGAGTTGGGTCCCTCAGGAAAGCATGGACCCCAGCGTTGGCATGGACGTTTCAGCAGAGCAGACCTCTAGGCAGAACAGAAAGAGATGGTTTAGATACAATGGACCACCTTCACCAGGCCAACACTGCCTTCCAGCCCAGTTGCATCTTTTCACATGGGTTAGACTTGGGGAAAAAAGGGGGGGGGGGGATAATAATAAAACTTGCTTAAGCAGGAACATAAGAGGTCCCTTCTATTCTATATGGTGGCATATTGTGGGGGCCAATTACCCCAAATTGCCAAATAATAAATGTTCTTGCTATCTTGTAGAAATGTATATAGTTCTGTGGCCTGAGACTACTAACCACAAATAGGTAAGTATGCAGTTTGACATTGTATTAGCAATGTACATAGTCATGTAGAAATATATATATATATACTTATATAATCTAAAAAACCTGTATATATTTGTACATACTTTCAGCCTTGTTCACAGCCCTATTATTTTCCTGTGGTGAAGAGAGGGAAATCCCACCCACTAACACCTTCTTCCCCAGGTGGAGGCACCAGGTGCCAAGAACATGAGGAACAACAGAGTTTGCCATAGGGGGGCTCTTGCCAGGTCGGTCCCAGACCCAGGAACGCCCCATGAGGTAAGCAGTCAAGGGGGCATTACTAATAGTTGAAATGTTGTCATACCTATTCCATACTAGGGGTGTGAATCGTGTGATCGATCGTCTTAACGATCAATTTTGGCTGGGGGGGGAGGGAAATCTTATCGTCGTGTTGTTTTTTTTAAAAAAATCGTTAAAAATCGTAAATTGGGGGAGGGCGGGAAAACCGGCACACCAAAAAACCCTAAAACCCACCCCGAATCTTTAAAAAAATCCCCCACCCTCCTGAACCCCCCCAAAATGTTTTAAATTACCTGGGGTCCAGTGGAGGGTCCCGACTCGATCTCCCTCTCCCTGGCCATGACTGTGTTGAGAGAAATGGCGCCGGTGGCCCTTTGCCCTTATCATGTGACAGGGTAAAGGTAGCGCCGGCACCATTTTGGTTCCTGGTTCCTGAAGTCACGCGTCCAGGAGATCGCCCCCGGACCCCCACTGGACCCCCAGGGACTTTTGGCCAGCTTGGGGGGGGCCTCCTGACCCCCACAAGACTTGCCAAAAGTCCAGCGGGGGTCCGGGAGCGACCTCCTGCATGCGGGCCGTATTGCCAATCTTCAAAATGGCGCCGGCGCTACCTTTGCCCTCACTATGTCATACAGGCGACGTCTCAGTCAGACGTCTGTCTTAAGTACTTGTCGGCGTCTGACGTCATTCCAGTGTAGGAGAGGTCGTAACTGTTTTAGGACCTGTAGCTTATTGAAGCCTTCTTTGGTGGTAGCGTTAATGAACTTTTTGAAGTTCATTCTGGAGTCTAGAGTGACCCCAAGGTCTCTCACCTGGCTTACTAGAGGAATTGTTGTGGTGCTGGCTAAGGGGTTGTTATTGTTGGGGGAGATGACCAGGAGTTCGGTTTTGGAAGTATTAAGAACCAGGTTGAGACTAGTGAGAAGATGATTGATAGAGTGAAGGCAGCTGTTCCAAAAGTTTAGTGTGTTTGAGATGGGATACTTGATGGGGATAAGGATATGCACATCATCAGCGTATATAAAGTTGGTAAGGTTGAGGTTTTTGAGTAATTGGCAAAGGGGGAGTAGATAGATGTTAAACAAAGTAGGGGAAAGTGATGAACCCTGGGGTACTCCTTGTTTGGACTGTACTGGGTGAGATTCTTTGTTGAAGATTCTTACTTTGTAGTGCCTGTTGTTGAGAAAGGATTTTAGCCAGAGGAGAGCAGAGCCTGAGATGCCTATTTCCATCAGACGGTTAATGAGGATTGTGTGGTTTACTGTGTCAAATGCCATGGAAATGTCGAGAAGAGCTAGCAGGTAGGATTGGCCCTTGTCAAGGCCCATCAAGATGTTGTCCGTTAAAGAGAGTAGGAGAGATTCGATGTTTCGGCATTTCCTGAATCCGAATTGAGAAGGGAAGAGGATGTTGTGGGAGTCAAGGTAGTCTGTAAGACGGGTGTTGACCAATTTTTCCATTAGCTTGGCTATGAAAGGTAAGTTGGCGATGGGGCGGAAATTTACAGGTTTAGCTGGGTCCAGATTAGGTTTTTTCAGTAAGGGTTTTAGAGAAGCAGTTTTTAATGCGTCTGGGACTGCTCCTTGAGTGAGTGAGCAATTTATGACGTCGGCCAGTGGTTTGGCAATGGTGTTAGGGATGGTGAGTAGGAGTTTGGTCGGTATTTGATCTATTGGGTGTGATGAAAGCTTCATTTTCCTGATAATAGATTCGATTTCCAAGGATGATGTGGGTTCTAAAGATTCTAGTGAATTTTTGTGGTTCGTAGGGGAGTAGTTTTGGCTTGGTGGAGGCAGGGTGTTTGATGATGTGTTGTCAGAGGAGTGAGTAGATTTTTTATTTTGTTATCAAAGAAAACTGCCAGCTCTGTAGATTTGTTTTGGGCTTCTTCTTCTGGGATGCTTGGAGTGACCGGGGTGGTGAGGGCTGCAACATATGAGAAAAGTGTTTTCGGGTCATATAGGAAGCTGTGTATTTTTTTTGCATAAAAATCCCATTTGATACGAAGAATGGAGGTCCTATAATGGCTCATTGCGGTTTTGTAGGAAGCCTGTGTGGTGGGGGAGGGATCCTTCCGCCAGCGTTGTTCTTTATGTTGCAGGTCTTGTTTGAGTTTTCTTAATTCTGAAGAGAGCCAGGGTTTTTTGTTAGTGCGGGCTGGGTTGATAGCTTTGGAAGATATCTTCTACTGTTTGGGGTGATAGTTAGCCAGGAGTTCATGGCAGTGTCGGCATTTGTAAGGTCCAAATTAGTTAGGTCCTTGTCAAGGCTTTTGCTGAGTGTGTCCATGGAACATAGTTTTCTGAAATGGATCGAGGATTTAGGGATTCTGGGAGTCAGTTTTTTCTTTATTGCTAGTTCTGTCTCTATCAATGAGTGATCTGACCAAGGGATGGGCGTACAGGTAGGAGGATAGGTGGGCGAGATTGATTCATTTATGAATATGAGGTCTAAAGTGTGGCCTGCTTTGTGCGTGGGTTTGTTTATAATTTGTTTGAAGCCCATGGACTGGAGAGAGGAATGGATGGCTTCGCAGTTGGAGATGGGAACAGGGGAGTCAACATGGATGTTGAAGTCTCCTAACAAGATAGCTGGGGAGTTTGTATTGATGTGTTTGGCTACAATTTCGATGAGAGGAGATGGGTCGGATTCTAGGAACCCAGGGGAGGCATAGATAAGACAGATTTGAAGCTGGGTGGATTTGAATAATCCGATTTCTAGTTTGGTTGTCGATTTAATGGTTAGCTGGGATAGTCTCAATTCTTTTTTTGCGGCGAGCAGTAATCCCGCCCCCTCTTTTTTTAGGTCTGAGAATGGAGAAGAAGTCATATAGTTGAGTAGGTAATTGGTTGATAAGGGCGGTATCTGTGTTTTTCAACCAAGTTTCGGTAATTGCACATATGTCTGGTTGGGTGTCCAGGAGGTAGTTGTTGAGCAAGTGAGATTTTTTTTTATATGGATTGGGAGTTGAGAAGAGTTAAGGTGATTAATGACAGGCCTAGGAATTGGGTTAGAGGGGAGATCATGATGGGAATCAGTGATCTCTTTGGGCGTTGAAGATTGAGTAAGGGTGAATTATGTCTGTTGAGGAGTGAGTGTGGGATGATAGGAATAGGGAAGGTTTGTAGCATGATGACTTTTTTTTTTTTTTTGATGAGATTGGATGAAGGTTTGAATCGAGGAGTGAAGTACGGTTATTAGAAGAAGCGAAGAGTACTGAAAGGTTGCTGGGCGTGATGAGTGCTGGGAGGTTGGTTGGTGGTAGTTGTGGTAGGCGGTGAGATTGAAGATGATCTGAATTGGGACGGCTTCTAGGCACAAAATTTGCTAGCTGACGATGCGTGGTTTCCAGGCAGAGTGAACTCTGAGTTCTTAAATTAGCAGTTATGGCTATAACATACCTTGAGTGCAATCTTGTTCTCTGGGAGTTGCAGGAGGTAGAGAAAGTTGAAATTGAAGCGAGATAGGTCCGGATTGAGGTGAGTGTCTAAGCATAGGTTGTGGAAGGTTGGTTATTTCGGCGGTGGGGTGCAGCGGCAAGGGTTGATTGCGGCTTCTCTCAGTGGCTGCATGAAGGGGCGCACAAAGGGGCCAGCCCCTTTGACGCGCCCCTTCATCGCGCGATGCCCGGCGCGCGGCACCGGTGGAGCTTTTTTAATTTAAAGTCCCTCTGATGCTCATGATTGGCTGGCTGGAGGGCTCGACGATTTGTTTGTCTCTGGGGGGCAGGGGAAACTGAGGGCCATATGGAGGGACGGCGCGGCAGAGACGCCTCGTGGTCGGCTTCGGATTTGCTGTGGGTAAGGGAAAATTTAAAGGGCCTTACCCCGGCAGGACTGGGCGCCGATCGCACAGGCCTCCCCTTCCAATGAGCAGCGTGGCTAGCATGTAAGGATTTATCTGGGTAAGAGATCTGAGTCTAATTTCCATTTGCAGCTGCAAGGAGTTCATGAGCACCAACACCTCTGGTTTTCAGTCCCTGTTCTACTGTAGACCCTTTAACTTTTCTTTCAGGATATTCACTATGGGTATGACCTCACTCAGGATGGTTCTTGTTGAACTTAGATATTTGGGGCATTCTTGAAAGGTTTTAGGACTTTACCATCTGCATCATATGTATCCAATCATGGTGACCCAGGGGTAAGCCACACTGTTTTGGTTGCCAAAGACAAGTCATGAAGGGCTGTGCTTTGCTCCATTAACTTCTGAAGCATGAGATATGCGGAATTCTTATATTCTGAATAAGCCCATGGACAGATTCCTCTGCTTCTTGCTACTTTTCATGAAGCTGTTGTCTATTCTTCAAGCTCTGATGAAAATGCCCCACCATTTTCTTGCTCTTCTTTATCTATTCTTCAAGACTTAGCTGACATGTTTCAGCCCTAACTTGCTAAATCCAGTCTTGCAGTACACCCCTCTTGCCTGCCCAAGGATCTTTTTTTTTTTTTTTTTAAAGTGACTCTACATAGCCCCAAATCTTCTCTTACTCACTGCTACTCGATGTCTTAAAAAAAGTTTCACATTAGTGTGTCCTCCATCCCCTGCCTGCCTGATATTTTTCCAGAAAAATTGCTCCTCCCCTCCCCAATGCTTTCATCCATAAATCCTTGTCCCTGGTTGCCTGATGTAGTTATGAAAAATCTCCCTAGTTTCCACATCTCCAAAAACCAGCTCTCCGTCTGCCTGAATGTATTTACCAAACAAAACCTACCCAACCACAAACCTGCACCTGCATGCCAGGATCATGCTCACCCAAAGTATTTATAATCCTCATCCTCCAAATGCCATCATCCTCCCATTCTCCAGAACCTCCTTATATGATGCAGAAGCTAGGGAGCTGCAGGACTCAGGCTTACCTCCTCTGGCTTCATCATCCTGTTTTCTCTGGCAATGCTTGCCACCAAAGCAATGAAGAATGCTGAAGGCTGAGGAGGTATACCTGAATTCTCCTTTTGCTCAGCTTTGGCAGCCATGGAGAGGATTCTGGACAGTGGGAGGATGGCAGCACTGAGGGGGTTTGGGTTTGTAAATGCATTGCGTGGGCAGAATTGGAAGATGCAGTCACTGAGGGATTATTTATTTGTAAATATATCAGGTGGATGGGTTTGTGGAGCAGGATCAGGGATTCAGATACGGGTGGAAACTTTTATAAAAACATTGGGTGTAAAGAAGTGGTAGGTTGCAGATTCCTTTTTGGTAAATATATCACATGGATGGGAGTATCAGGAACTGAGACTAGTAGAGGTTTGGGGTTTTTTTTTGTAAATTATTGGAAATGCAGAGGATTAGAAGATACCATCATTCAGGAAATGAGCATTTTTTTAAGACATTAGGTAGTGGTGAGGGAAGAAGGGTTGAGGCTGTGAAGGAGGGAAGGAAGATTGTACAGTGGGTACTGTTTATTCAATTACAGTTAAAAGGGATGGAGGGTGCCTAGATAGATTCAGGCCTCCTATTGCAGTGCCTGAGAATTGTCTAGCCAAGATAGGTGGCTAGCCCTGAAAATCAGTGATAGTCATCCAACTTTCTCCCTCTTAGAAAACCCTACACTGAATCTTCCCAGAATTTAAGAAGCTACATTTAGCAACTTAGTGAAACTTAGATGGATAAATTTAGCTGCTCAGCTTGGTCAGTTTTCAAAGGCTTTGATCTAGCTGGCAAAGACGCAACTCTCCTGACACAGGCCATAACTATAAAGCAGCTGGCAAGAGAGATCCTTGGCTCATCCCAGCAAAGGAGACCCAACACAATTTTCTGTTTCATGCTATCTTGCAGAGCCCATCGAGAAGATGGGCACAGATGCACTGGCATATTGAGCACACAAATCTATAGTCTGGCCAAATATAGCAAAGATGACTCAGTGCTATCTTTCCTGTCTACCAACTAGTGTGCCCAGTGAATGTGTCTTCTCAATAACAGGGGGTAGCATTAGTCTTCATCACTCAAGGCTGTTCACCAGAGTTATTTATTTATTTATTTATTTATTTAAAAGTCTTCTATACCGATGTTAGTCGAAACATCACCTCGGTTTACATGGAACAAAAGCAACGGAAATTACAAGTAACAGGGGAAGGGTAAGGGGTACAAAAAACCATAAGGAGAGCAGAGAAGCATAGGAACAAACAACAAGTGAACTATAATGTCATAAGAACAAGGTCATAGTTGATGGAAAAGTTGATGGAAAAGCTGGTCTATTTGCCTTTGCTTGAGTTTCCAGAATTTACAAGCGAGTGGCAAGATGACTGAAAATATCCTGAAGTTCATGCTGCTGCTATGCCTACCTGTCATGCCCCAGATGTACCATCTTAGATGTCTTGTTGCCACATGCCTGCTTGCCATGTCCTAGTAGCAGCAAGACCTTAGGGGTCTTGCTACTGTTCTACATACCTACTATTATATACCAACATGGGAGTTTTGGTGCCTCTGTGTTGTTTTCTATTTGGATCTCAGCCTAGTTCTCCCACCCTATCTTTTTGTTTGTTGGTTATACTAGGGCGTTTTATCCCCAAAGAAAAAGTTTGAAAAAAGGAAAAAAAAATCAAGATGTTCCTCCCATAGAACCTCTTTTCTGGTTCTTTGTTTCTTTTGTACATATCTACAATCCATGTCTAGTTCTCCCACCCTGTTTCCTTGCTGGTTATACTGGGGTGTTTTTTGTCCCGGAAAAAAAAAATTGATAAAAGGAAAAAATTACAAGTTGCACAGCAAATCCAGTATGGAATAGGAATGTGAATCGTTTTTGAACGATTAAAATTATCGTCAGATAATTTTAAAATCGTCCAAAATCGTTAGAGTGCACGATACAATACAAATGCCCCCGATTTATCGTCAGGGGCATTTGTATTGTATCGTTAAATAGGGCACGGGAAAACCAGCACACCAAAAAAACCCTAAAACCCACCCCGAAACTTTAAAAAAATCCCCCACCCTCCCGAACCCCCCCAAAATGTTTTAAATTACCTGGGGTCCAGTGGGGGGGGGTCCCGACGCGATCTCCCTCTCTCTGGCCACGACTGCGTTGAGAGAAATGGAGCCGGTGGCCCTTTGCCCTTATCATGTGACAGGGCAAAGGTAGTGCCGGCGCCATTTTGGTTCCTGGTTCCCGACGTCACACATCCAGGAGATCACCCCCGGACCCCCGCTGGACCCCCAGGGACTTTTGGCCAGCTTGGGGGGGTCTCCTGACTCCCACAAGACTTGCCAAAAGTCCAGCGGGGGTCCGGGAGCGGCCTCCTGCACGCGGGCCGTATTGCCAATCTTCAAAATGGCGCCGGCGCTACCTTTGCCCTCACTATGTCATATGGGCGACGTCACCCCTTCGTGCAGCCACTGAGAGAAGCCACAATTAACCCTTGCCGCTGCACCCCACCGCCGAAATAACCAACCTTCCACAACATATGCTTAGGCACTCACCTCAATCCGGACCTATCTCGCTTCAATTTCAACTTTCTCTACCTCCTGCAACTCCCGGAGAACAAGATCGCACTCAAGGTATGTTATAGCCATAACTGCATATTTAAAAACTCAGAGTTCACTTTGCCTGGAAACCACGCATTGTCAGCTAGCAAATTTTGTGCCTAGAAGCCGTCCCAATTCAGATCATCTTCAATCTCACCGCCTACCACAACAACCACCAACCAACCTCCCAGCACTCATCACGCCCAGCAACCTTTCAGTACTCTTCGCTTCTTCTAATAACTGTACTTCACTCCTCGATTCAAACCTTCATCCAATCTCATAACAAATGATGTTACCCAGGTGGAGAGTCCATCAAGCTAGGTTGAGAGAACCTTGCCCAAATCTCATCTTGGAGTGAGTTTCCTCACTCCGAAGGCCAGCAAATCTTCACAAGAGACCACTGTTCTGTTCGTAGGTGTCACGTAGAATGTCAAAGTGGTCCCTAACCCCCTACACTCTTACCTAATCCCCACCTCGAGTTACTAAGTGGGGCTATCATAGGGATACAAATACCTGCCTATGGGACTTGCTATCATGGCCAGTCTCTCTCTCTCTCTCTCTCTCTCCTCTCCTCATCGCTCTCTCTCTCTCTCTCTCTCCTCTCTCTCTCTCTCTCTCTCTCTCTCCTCTCTCTCTCTCTCTCTCTCTCTCTCTCTCTCTCTCTCTCTCTCTCTCATTAAAAACCAGTCCCCCAGTGGTTGAATGCAGGAAATACAACAGGTCTGGCACTTATCACAGAATCTGAAATGGTATCACTCTTTGCACAGGTAATTAGTGCACATTGTGATAAATGCTACATTAGCATAAAACACACCCTTTTTGCTATTGCATGCAGTACTTACTGCATTTTGATAAATCCAGGCCTAAGTCTTTTGTGGTTATATATTCTCTTCCAGGCTCTGCTGAAAGAAAAAGAGTGTCCCTCTTATGATAAGTATGTTTATTTTGCTTGGCTTTATGTGTTTATCTTTTTTTCTTTGTTTTATCTGACTTTTCTGTCATTTTCCTACTAAGCTCGGTGATTTTTATTAGTCTGGCCAGACCTAGTTATGTCTCTCAGATGTGTGTCACACACTTATCCATGGTCTTAAAGTCTTGGGTATGAGCTCTTTCTGTCATTGTGTGATGGTCTCAGACACAGTCACATCTCCTCTAGCAATGGGTTCTGTAGTCTTTACATTGGGCCTTCCTCTGTCAGTGTTAATCTCCCAGGGGGGAGGAGGTACTTACTACCTCTCTATAATAAATCAATAATAAAGACTGCCTCTCTGGCACAGAGAATCTTCCGCCAACCTAAGATCTTTCTAGTACAGGTGTCCGGTGGCTTGGTAGAACTGGGTATATCTAACTATATAAAACAAAGGCTAATCAAAAATTCTCTGCCTTTAATTTCAGGGGAATAGTATTCACATTTCAGACTTTCAATCTTAACACTTCCCTCTAACTAGAACAGGTTATATTAGACCATGTTCCTGTTTAGATATTATCATTAACTACCCTGCACCTTTTGTAATAGCCTTGCAGAGTACATGAGTCACTCTGGAAGCTGGAATCAAAATTCTTTTTGTTTCCCTTCTGCTTCCAAATCTCCTCAAGAATACAGTAATAGAAGTACTACTTGTTCCTGTAGCTGTTCCCATCTGGTATAGACTGACTCCACCACAAATCCTCTGGAGAAAGACAGGACTGGCTATCAGCACTTCTGCTTTCTACAAAGTTTGACTGCTTTCTCTCAAAATCCCAATGTGCAGACCCTTTTTCTTCATGGAGTATATCCCTGCTCCTCTGATGTCACCTAAGTAGTGCTGCTTTTATAAACCTTCTTGGCTTCTATAGCACTGCCACTCTCAGCCATCCTGTTTACAGGGCAGAGGTATCATCTAATTCTATTTTATTTACATACTCTTTTAAATTTACTGCAATATCCCCAAATCAGATTTTCAGAGGCAGGTCACCTCACTTGTAGTGTCTCTATGCTGAAAAAGTCACCTCCAAAAGCGATGAGGCTAGCTCTTGTGGTTTTGAGCTTGTAACAGTAAACATACAGGATGCATGCAGGAAAACCTGGCATGGCTTCCTGCCTAGACTGGAGTACAAGCACAGGGGCTGTCCCCTGGCCACAAAAACCTTTGAAAACATCCTTGCATATGTGATGTGGCTGGAACAGGACATCCCTACACTTTAAATTGCCCAATCATTCAATTTAAATTGTTTCTTCAGTGGCTACAAGGACTTAGGTCCCAAGTCTTCTCTCTTTCTCTAGGACCCCTTTCCCATATAGCCAAGCAGCAGGAGGACTATCCAATTTCTCCCCTGTGCCCCAGCAAATTACTGAAATTCCTGAGGGGCAGAGGATCCTGTTCCATTCAGTGAAGGCTTGCTGCATTCCTCCTCTAACTTCCTAAACCCCTTCTCCTTTTATTTTAATTAATTTTGCTTCTTTTCTCTTTTATTTATTTATTTATTTATTTATTTTAAGTTTTTCTATACCGGCATTCGCGATGAATATCGCATCAAGCCGGTTTACAATTAACAAGAGGTGCAGGAACACAAAATGATAATAAATGATAATAATAAACATTAACAGGTGCTGATAAAAAGATTGCAGTTACAACAAAACAAGGGAATTACCCAACATGGAACAGAGAAAAAGGGCTAGGAATTTAACATAGAGAACAAGTATGCCAATTAATGGTGTGAAATAAGTTACGGCATTTTCAACATTAATGAAATTACCCTGTTGAGGTAGAGTTATTAATTACCATGTTAAGAAAGAGTCTAAGCGTTAGTTAATGGAGAAAATAAGGTTCAGTTGGGGTCTGGAAAGGCTTTCATAAATAACCACATTTTGAGTCTTTTCCTAAATGTGGGAAGGCAGGGTTCCTGTCGCAAGTCTGGTGGAATGGAGTTCCATAGTGTCGGTCCTGTGGTGGAGAAAGCCCTGTCTCTGGTGGTTATGTGCCGAGTTGTTTTGGTGTGTGGTACTTGTAGGGATTCTCTGTAGGATTCTCTGATGGGTCTGGCGGATGTATATTTTCTGAGTGGAATTTGAAGGTTAAGCGGAGAGTATTGATGGATGGCTTTGTAAATAGTAGTTATGGACTTATATATGATTCTGTAGCGAATTGGCACCCAATGTAGGTCTTTAAGGATTGGAGATATGTGGTCTCTTCTCCGTGTGTTTGTTAATATTCTCGCTGCCGTGTTTTGAACCATCTGAAGGGGTTTAGTGTGAGATGACGGGAGACCTAATAGAATAGAGTTGCAATAATCTAATTTAGCGAAGATTATTGATTGCAATACTGTTCTGTAGTCGTGAAAGTGGAAAAGTGGTTTTATTCTTTTTAAGACTTGGAGTTTGTGGAAGCAGTCCTTGGTGGTTTTATTTATAAATGATTTTAAGCTTAGCCTGTTATCAATGATAGCTCCTAGGTCTCTTACTTGTGAGATTTGTAAGTTGGATGGAGAATTTGTGTAGATGTTACTGTTTTCAGAGGAAATTAGAAGGAGTTCACTTTTTGAAGAATTTAGTATTAGGTTTAGACTGGAGAGGAGTCCGTCGATTTTTTGAAGACAAGACTTTTTATTTTATTTTATTCCTTTTATTTATTTAGTTTGCCTGTCTTCTTCCCCAGCCTTGCCAGGGCTCTTCTGGGGGCATGGGTGTTCCCACAAGCAGGAAAAACTTTTACAACCTTTTCAACCTTTCCACATATGTATACATAGGTTTGAGGTCTGATTTGCACATGCAGAGGAAGGCCTCCTCCAAAGATTTCCTCTGGCATGTCCCTGCCCAAGGTTTCATACCAATTCTATTGGTACCCTTTGTCCCTCATTTGGAGTTTAGGGGTATTCTTGCACTATGGGTAGCTGCTTTGCATCTATCATGGTGTTTTGAGTTCTTCATGCCTCTATTAATGTCAGGGCTTTTTCCTGGCACATTTGATTCTTTGCTCCCCTTCTGGATTCCTTACGCCGCTCATGTCACTTTAGATGCTGCTTTGCACTTCTCTTACTGCGTTGGAATCGTTATGCCACTGTTGCTGGTACCTTTAGCCCTCTTTTGGAGCTTTGTGGGTTTTTTGCCACTCTTGCTGCTGCATTGCACCTCTCATGGTGCCTTGGGGGGTGGCTGCATCTGTTTGGGCTCCTTTGCCCTGTTATAATACCACTAGCAACTGTACCCGTTCTACGACTGGGCGGCGAGCCTTTTTATTGCCACATCTGCTCTTGTTTTGAGCCGAATTTCCCTAGAAATTCACTGTAAGAATGTCCCTTCCACATACACACACTCTCATACAGGCTCTCTCACTCTCTGGCACACACACACATTCCCTCATATAGGCTCCCTCTCTGAAACCCACAGTCATGCATCCCGCGCACTCCCCCTCTTACCAACCACGCTATCTCTCGCACTCCCCCTCACCCCCCTCCTCTCTCACACACACATTCTCTCTCACCGGCATCCCCCTCCCCTCATATAGGATCCCTCTCTCTGAAACCCACACTCAAGCATCCCCCCACCCACCCTCTCTTACCTCCCATGCTCTCTCTCACACCATCCCCCCCCCCCATGCTCTGTTTCACTCCCTCCTGCTCTCTCTCACCCTTCCCTCCTCGACAAACTATCTCTCACTGGCAAGCCACGGGTCTCACGCTATTCACGGCAAAGATGAAGGCCTGGTGCACTGTTCGTGGCAAAGATGAAGGCCCGGCACGCTGTTCGCGATACACGATACACCCCAAAAATGGAAGGCCCCTTCCATTTTTGGGGTGATCAGAAAATAGAAGCGTAGATCAGAAAATAGCAGCGGAGACCCCCGGCATGCCGCGAACAGAGCACGTCCCGCGGCACATTCTCTGTTCTCGGCGAAGATGAAGGCCCGGGCGCGCCGATCATGGCACATGGGAGCCTTCCTTTTTCACCGCTAACGGCGCACCGGACCTTCTTCCTCGCCGCGGACGGAGCGTGGTCCTGCGGGACGTGCTCCGTTCACGGCATGCCAGGGTCTCCTCTGCTATATTCTGCCTCTCCCTCAATGGCTGCTGTCCTTCCTACCTGTGCCTTGTGTGAGCCACCTGTGCCATCTATTGGCGGGCTGGGAAACTCAATATCACTCGAAATTAGACTGCAGAGAAGCTTTAAACTTTTCAAAGTAAGTCTAAAAACCTGGCTTTTTAAACAGGCTTTTTATAAGGAGAACGAAGAAAACAAATGAGCGCATAAGTAAGCACCAAGCAATCAGTTTTTAAAATTTTTCTTTCCTATCTCCTAATACATATTAGAGGGTTAAATTTATATAGGAACCATAAAGAGGTTTTTTCAACCAGCATATAAATAAAATCAACACATAGCTTTTTATATTATAAAAAATGGCACATCTATAATATGTAATCTGTACCAATCAACTTTTAATACTATTTGTGCCTTTTTGTAAACCGTTGTGATGGTGAATTAACTTAACGACGGTATAGAAAAATTTTTAAATAAATAAAAATAAATAAATAAATATTATAGCGCCATCTATCGGCAGGCTGCGGAACATCCGCGATCTCTGATGGGCACACTCCAAGCCCGATATATTATGGAGTGTTTGTGCCACTTTAACTCAGTCTTGTCTTGGAGTGCTTTCCCCCCTTCTGATGAAGTCTACCCACAAGTTTCATTAGAAAACCTCAATTTTGGAGTACAAAATATGTCTTGACTTTAATTGCAAATGAACGAATGAATGGAATGAGTAAACATATTTTATTTTCAGTTTGAAATAAATTAACTAATTTTGGAGACCTATAAAATCACTGAATGAACCGAAACAAACAATTTTTTCTGTGCACAATTTTACTCGTTTTAAAACTCATGTTTGAAAGATGGATGCCATTTTGAGATAAAAAGTAAGTTTTTTTTATATTCAATAACAAAAAATGTGAAGGGATCGTTTTGTCTCTTCATTTTTGAAGCCCATATATAGCTCTTCAACATTGTTTGGAAACCAGTGCAATGCCATTTTAAATGCTCAGCTTGGGCCTGATTTGTAACAGCATTTACATGCTTAAAACTGAGTTTTGCATGTGTAAATGCACGTTACCAATGTAGGTAAGATTTTGAAAATTGCTACAATATAATCCATTGAAATGTTAATAGTTTTACCCACATTAATTTGGTTAACATGGGTAAATGGCTTTTGAAAATTGCTATGATAGTATGTTACATTTACATGCGTAGGTCCTTTGAAAATTTGCCTGTTTGTGATTGGGTTTTGAAGCTAAAAAAGTAAATATCCAAAGCAGTGGTCCCCAACCTTGTCCTGAGGGCCCACCAGCCAGTCGGGTTTTCAAGATATCCATAATGAATATGCATGAGAGAAAATTTGCATGCACTGCCTCCATAACATGCACATTTTCTCTTATGCATATTCATTGTGGATATCCTGAAAACCCGACTGGCTGGTGGGCCCCCAGGACAGGGTTGGGGGACCACTGATCCAAAGACACAAATTAAACTGTCCTTTATATTGAATTACCAGCTGCATATCTACTCATGCTATCTATGTAATTATCTGTCCATGTGATGTCATTTAATTTAACAAAAATAGATGAAAACACATATGATAGAATGTAATAGTTGCATCAAAAAGAACGAGAGCCCAGCTCCTTTGACAGAATAGTTTAATGTTCATAATTGTGATCTTATTTCTTTCTGATTTGGTACCATTAAACAGATTACAGTGAATCCTAGAGAAGGTAATAGGCGATAAACTCTTGAGATTGCATGAACAAAGATGGATTTATGTTCTTAAAGCAATCAGTCTGGAGGGGATAAACAATGAACCGAATCTGTATTCTTCTGACAGGCAAAGTATGGTTATGTACTGTAACATCACAATGTTACTGCATGAAGTACTTACTGATATTTTTTGGCAAATCAGTTTTGCAGCATTTGGAAATCATTGTGTGATGTGTTGGATTTTTTACAATGAGAATAAAGGAAATTAAATCAGAATGCACAAAGACATATATAGACTGTTGTGTAACAGTCTGTAGGCATTTGAACAATGGATTTTATTGTTTGATTCATTTTAAGATACATACATTAATAGAGACTTTGCTGAGCTGTTACAGTCATTTTTTTGGGAGCTCAATGTAAAGTGTTAGATTGATGTTCCTGTACAACTCCTTAAGCCAGACATGCAAAGACCTGCTGAGCAGTGAAGATAATCGGTTCATTTTAGCCAGCTATCTTCAGGTGAATATTCACCTGCACATAATTGACTAGGCTTTCATTGAAGATGTGCCAGGGGATATCCTCTTCCCAGCTCTCTTGTCCTTTCCTTGCACAGAATGATGGGGAAGAGGATCTCTTGGCCAGCTATCTATCCTTTTATGGATAGGAGGGAGGCAGGGGATCACAGGCAGGTACTTTACTTTGCTGATGGAGAAGGAAGGGAGTGGGACCTCAGGATCTCCATTAAAAAAAAAAAATACAGTCAAGAAGGACAGAGAGTAAGGGGAGGGGTTCTGGGGCAATCATTCATAAATCTGAAGAGCAGGAGGGAGAGAGAGTTTGGGGAGGGACTCTCAGGGCAATTTGTTTCATAAATCCGAGGAATAGAAGGGTGTAATGTATGGAGAGGGACTCAATGTTGCTCATATTTCTGAAGCAGGGAGGGAGTATGGCCAGACATGTTTAGGCCTGCTTTTACAGCACCTACATTTGGCCAACAAACAGGGCCATTCGTCAAAATGCATTATGGCGTTAATGCCGTAACACGCTTGATAACTGCAGTACCGCATCGCACAAAGGAAAACTTTTGAAAGGGGTGGGATTAATGTAAATGAAAATGAGGGGCATTATTGCATGTTTTTAACTACATCTTTTTTCCTGTGGTTGAGTTGTGTGATATGCCTGAAATGGCTGTAAGAGAGTGAGAGTGTGAGTGACAAAGAGAGCCTGTGGGGAGGCCTTCATAGTTTTCAACTATTTATATCACTCTAGGAGGGCCAGCTATTAGCTCAAGGTGAGGTTTTGGTGGTGGTTTAGGTTCTTGGGGCCAATTTGACATGCAGAGTGAGAAGTACGAACAGCACAGTACACCTCAGTAAAGATTTCACAGCATTTGAAGTGAGGAAAGTCTCACAAAGATGAGATTCTACAATGCTCTCTCGTCCTACCTAGATGCTACCCTGTTATAGAGGCCATCAAGTTATTAGCTGGCCCTCCTATTGTGATATAAATAGTTGACTACTGATAAGGCCTCCCCACAGGCTCTCTTTCTCACTCACACTTCTTAATGCCGGTTAAAATTCTTGCCACGACATTTTGTAGTACTTGAAGCGGCCTTATTGTACATTGGGGTAGTCCTAATAATAGTGCATTACAATAATCAATATTTGAAAATATTAGGGATGTGCAGACAAAAAGTTTATGTTCATAAGTCCATAAGTCGAAAAGGGGGGTCAATTTCGGTCAATATGGACATATGGAGAATTCCATAAGTTGAGTCTATGTCCATACGTGCACCGGTTCCCTAAATAAAAATTTAAACCCCTCACCCTCCTTAATCCCCCCCCCAAGACTTACCAAAATTCCCTGATGGTCCAGCGGGGAGTCAGGAAGCCATTCCTCCATTCCTTTGCGAGGAGCACGTGACGTCCGCGTCACGTCGGAGTGACGCGGCCGTCACGTGGTCCACCGCGGTTCCGCTCCCGGACCCCTCGTTGGACACAACCGGAACTTTTGGCCAGCTTGGGGGGGGTCACATGCTCCTCGCAAAGGAATAGAGGAATGGCTTCCTGACTCCCCGCTGGACCACCAGGGAGTTTTGGTAAGTCTTGGGGGGGGGATTAAGGAGGGTGAGGGGTTTAAATTTTTATTTAGGATCAACGATCGCGATTTCCAACGTATTCAACATAGCTATGTTGAATAAGTTGGAAATCCGATCGTTTTCGCCTCATCACTTTTTTAAGTTAAAAAAAAAAAAGTAGCGTTTTACATATAAGTTCAAAACGAATGCACACCCCTAGAAAATATTAAGGTCTGTAGAACCGTCCTACAATCATTGGAGTTCAATAATGTTTTAAGGCATCACAGTGTCAAGAGTTTAAAGTAGCCATCTTTTAATTTAGTGGCAATGTGTTTTTGTATATTAAGCTCTGGATCTAGTATTACTCCTAGATCTCTCACAAATAGTGAGGGTTTTATTATAATGTTATTGACAAAGACTAGGGGGGGATATCGATATCCCTACATTTATATTCTAGCAGAATTAGCTCTGTTTTATTTATGTTTAAAACCAGTTTTATATGTTGTAAAAGCTGTTTTATAGCTGAAAGGTACACTGCAGTAATTTTGAAGGTTTATCTATTGTGTCATCCATGGGGACGAGAAACTGTATGTCGTTGGCATATATGTAAAAATTTAGGCCGGGTCCGGTGAGGAGATGGCAAATTGGTAACAAATATATATTGAAAAGTGAGGCTGATAATGTTGACCCTTGTGGTACTCCAGTTTCAAGGGGAATTTTGTTGGAGACTGTATTTTTTATCTTTACCTGGAAAGAGCGGTCACTTAAAAATGAGGTGAACCAATCTAAAACAGCACTTCCCATGCATACATGCACACACAATTTTATATTGATGCATGCATGTTGTTATGAAATGAGTCAATTAGTGGACCCTTGGGCCGGCTGATTGGAGACAGACTCCAATAGATGATTATGAGCCGGGAGCCGGAGCTAAGCTGGAGCGAACTGGCGAAGTCTTCACCCTGGAAACCCGAGACCCCCCCAGGAGAAGCCCGTAGGGGTTCGGGTCGCTGGGACTTAGGAGATCCGGCGAAGTCCGAGGGTCGTGGCTGGCTGAAGACAGGAGAATCGTGAAGAAGTCCAAAGGTCGTGGCTGGCTGAAGACAGGAGAATCGTGAAGAAGTCCAAAGGTTGTGGCTGGCTGAAGACAAGGAGAGTCGTGAAGAAGACCAAGGGTCACGGCTGGCTGAAGACAAGGAGAATCGTGAAGAAGACCAAGGGTCGTGGCTGACTGCAGGTGAACACGCCGGAACCGGAGCCGGAAGCTGAGCATGGCTGGACCAAGCAGGTACCGGAGCTGGAAGCAAGGCACGGCTGGAACAAGCAGGAACCAGAGCTGGAAGCAAGGCACGGCTGGAGCAAGCAGAGACCTGAGCTGGAAGCAAGGCACGGCTGGACCAAGCAGGAACCAGAGCTGGAGCAAGGCACGACTGGAACAAGCAGGAACCAGGGCTGGAGCACGGCACGGCTGGACAAGCAGGAACCAGAGCTGGAAGCAACTAAGCACTCAAGAGAGCGACCTCGTTGCAAAGGCAAGGTAGGAGAGACAGACGCCGGTTTAAATAGGGAGCCGGCGTCTGACGTCAAAAACGGGGCGGTTCAGCACTTCCGGGTGCTGGACCTACAAAAGCCATCCCCTCGCGCGCGCACGTTCCCCGGCGGGGGGAGGAGTCAGGCACGGGCCTCAGCGGTGTCTCCACGTGGGGAGAGCTGCTGCCACGCGTCTCAAGTCGGGCCCAGGAGCGGCGAATCGCGGCGGGCATGGGGGAGCCGGAGACAAGGTAAGGACCCGGTCGCTAGCCTAGCGACCGGGACCGCAACACATGTGCATGCGAATGCCATCTTGAGAGCTTAAGGGGGGATTTTAGTAGGTGCGCTCGGCGATGCCATTACCCGTTTACCCAAGCCATTCCCAGTTTACCCAGTTAAAGTATAGAACTTCCATACTCCCCTAGTTAGCCTGCCTTTCTTTTCCTCTACCTGCCTGACCCTGAAAACCCCACTGACTAGACTAGATTTTTTTAATTCTTCTACTTACTTGCCATCCACAGTGGAAGTAACCCCAGGGACCCCAGCGCAGGCTTGTGCACATCAGAGATATGCATTGGTTACATTGGGAAAATCAGGAATACCCATGCCCCACCCAGACCACACCCACACCCCATTCCTTTTTCGCAAAACATTTTTTATCTGCATACCAGGAGATTCGCACGTGGCCACAGGCCTTTTAAAATCCACGCAGCATGCAGGCATCTGAGTCACGCATATCTCCCGGTTTTGCCCCTTGCAAGCCTTTAAAAATCTACCTTTTACTGCATCATTTGCACTTGTCTACATTAAATTTCATTTACCATTTGCTTGGCCAGCCTTCCAGTTTTTCAATGTCCTCTTGCAATTTCTCACAATCCTCTTGTGATTTGACAACTTTGAATAATTTTGTGTCATCGGCAAATTTGATCACCTCATTTGTTGTTTCCATTTTCAGGTTATTTATAAATATACTAGCCGTTAAGCCCGTAACAACGGGCTACATTTAAAATTTTTTTGGGGTCCATTTCCTGGCACGCCCACCCCTCAACTCCCCCCCATTAGTGGGTAGAAACCTTCCTCCCCTCCCTGTCACTCTCCTCTCCTCCCTCCTCGTCTCCTCCCTCTCAAACCGCCTCCCACCTCCCTCTCTCTCTCCTCCCTCTCAACCTCCCCCACCTCCCTCTCTCTCCTCCCCCAACCGCACGCTCCCACCCACCCCTCTGTCTCCGCTCCGCCCCCACCTCACTCTCTCCCCCCCCACCCTCTCTTCCTCCCCCCACCTCCCCTCTCTCTTATCCCCCCTCTCACTCTCTCCACCTCCCGTCCTCCCTCTCACCTCCCAACCCCAACTCTCTCCCCCCTCCCTCCACCTCCCTCTCTCTCACCTCCCTCCCCTCACAGCTCATCCACAACCGGCAGACAGGGGCGTGTCCCTCCCTCGCGTCGCCGGAGCTACTGCTCCTCCCGCTCCTGCTTGTTGCCGCCGCTCCTGCTCGTTGCCGCTCCTGCTCGCCGCCGCTCCTAAGGAGCCAGCGCCATTTTTTTTTCTGACACGCTGCGCTCTGGCCGATGTGCGCGCATGCACGGTAGAGCTGCTCTCTACTGCGCATTTGCGGCACGTCGGTCCGGGCTCCCTTATAGGTATGATTAAAAAGCATCAGTCCCAGAACAGATCCCTGGGGCACTCCACTATTCACCTTTTCCATTGGGAAAATTTACATTTAGCCCTACTCACTGTTTTCTATCATTTAACTAGGTGGAAATCCACAATAGGACATTGCCACATATCCCATGACTTTCTAATTTCCTAAGAAGTCTCTCATAAGGGACTTTGTCAAATGCTTTCTGGAAATAACTTATCCAGCGATCTTAGAAGGGATATTCAGTGGCATGACTATGTTTCTGAATTTAACCATATAAGTTCTAGTTCACCAGATAAATTATATTTGGATAACTTTAGATCTGCTATTGAGCAGATTTAACTTATTTGCTTAACTTAACTGGTTAAGGCTGAATATAGGCACTAATCCAGTTAAGATAACTGAATAAGTTGTCCTGCCTTGATCTACTCATTGCCTGCCTCCAAAATATCTGGCTACCTACTTAGCCAGATAAATGCTTATGGGCCAGATTTTTAAACTTATGCGTGGGCGTAGATTTGTTCGTGCAACCCGGTGCGAACAAATCTACGCCCGATTTTATAACATGTGCGCGCAGTCGTGCGCATGTTATAAAATCCGGGGTCAGCACACGCAAGGGGGTGCACACTTGTGCATCTTGCGTGCACTGAGCCCAAGGGAGCCCCGATGGCTTTCCCCATTCCCTCCAAGGCCGCTCCGAAATCGGAGCGGCCTTGGAGGGAACTTTTTTGCGATTCCCCCACACACCTTCCCCTCCCTTCCCCTATCTAGCCCACCCCCCAACCCTAACTAAATCCCCCCCTTACTTTTTGTTTCCGAAGTTACACCTGCCCAAGGCAGGCACAAATTGCGCGTGTCGGCTCGCCATCCCCCGGCACAGGGGGATGGCACCCCCTGGACTGCCCCGGACTGCCCTCAAACCTCCACCACACCCCGGACCCGCCCCCATCCCGCCCCTTTTTCGAAGTCCCGGGATATACGCGCTTCCCTAGGCTTGCGCACGCCACCGAGCCTATGCAAGATAGGCTCGGTGTGCGCAGGGGCAGCTTGGGGCAGCTTTTCAGGGGTTACGTGCGTATCTTAGGCTTGTAACCCTTTGAAAATCTACCCCTAATTGTATATTTATTTATGTATTTATTTATTTATTTATTTAGGGGTTTTTATATACCACAGTACGTAAAAATGCATCACCGCGGTTCACAATAAACAATAATTAGCAACAGGCTTTACAGTTAACAAGTATTATAGATATGAAAATGGTAATAGGGATGACTTTCTGTATGATAGCAGGTCCTGCTGCATTGAATATGTCTGGAACATTACAATAGGACACAATAGGACACAAATATGAATATTCCATACACACATTTCAAACGATCAATGTGAGTTCCATCTATTAAAAATACTCTTCCCCTTATATGACTTGGGGATTTTGCTTTGACTGATTTCATTATTTAGCTTTCTTATGGTTTCAGTTGAGACATCGCGCTCCAAGCCAGCGGAACGTAATTAAAGTTTTATACAGCATCAGTCATGCAGAGTGAAGAAGTTTGTGCCTTAAGTTCATGATTAAGGTAAACTCTGGGATTATTGAGTTTTGATTTATCCAGTTAGCTTTTGTATCAAGGTAATGTGTATAGCAGTAAAAATATGGATTTTTATTTCCATTACGCAGTTCATACAGTTCCATTTTTTATTTACTATAGTTGATGTCATTTAAATTGTAGAATTTGTTAGTTTTAAGTATGACAGTTTTTAAAATAAGACACATTTCATATTATCACCGTAAGATTTATTCATTTATGATTAGCACACATTTAAATAAGGGGTATAATTATGAGCATTTTATTTAAAAGTAGGTATTTTAATCAGTTTGACACAATTTTCCTTTTACATATTATAATATTTAATTTTCAGAATTCACAGTGCTTCCTTTTGTTTAAATTTCCCCTGAAAAAGCCAGCCAGTGAAACAAGGATCCTTGTTGGGATTCTTCACAGCAGAATTTCAATGATGTACCATGTAAAATTGTTCAATTTGCATTTTAAATACATATTTGTGTCTATGTGATAGTGGTTACATGCTATGTAGAATTGCTATTTGGCATTTATGGCATAGTAATTTTACAGTAATCATGTTTTAACCATGCATAAGACAATATTTACTGATTTTTGAAAGTAGATCCAGTTTCCAATAGACATTGGTATGTGCGTGCAGTAGCTGTGCAATTGATAAGTTATAGTTTTGCTATTGATTATATTTAATCTGGAATGTTTTTTAAAAAATATATATGTATTTAACTATATTGTTATATTGTCATATAATTTACAATTTACTCGATACATGGACAGATAGTTATATTTTTCAGCACTATATAATTTTTCAATAATTTTTCATTATTCTAAATAGTTTTTATACAAATAATAGTATGCCTTGTAACTGGTACATGAGTGTTGGTTTACCATATGGTATAATAGATGTAAAAAAAAACAAAAACATATATGTAGGTAGTACGTGTTAACATCCAGTTAGGGGTAGATTTTAAGACTTGCGCGCACCTGAGCTTCCTCTGTTCCTTCCCAGGCTGCTCTGATTTCGGAGTGGCCTGGGAGGAAACTTCCCAGTCCCCTTCACTAACCTCCCTTCCCCTTCCCCTAACCTATCTGCCCCCTGGCCCTAACCTAGAACCCCCCCCCCCCCCAACCTTTGTCTTATCTTTTGTGCCTGCCTTGGGGCAGGCACAGGATGTGCACGCCGACAGCCTGCCGGCACACAATCTCCCGGCACAGCAGCAAATGGACACTGTGCCAGGAACTTCTGACTCTGCCCCACCCTGCCTGTTCCCTCCGAGGCCGCTCCGAAATCGGAGCGGCCTCGGAGGGAACTTTCCTTCGCCCTGCCCCCACCTTCCCCTCCCTTCCCCTCCCTTCCCCTACCTAACCCACCCCCCTGGCCCTATCTAAACCCCCCCCTTAACTTTGCGCGCGTCGGCCGGCTGCCCCTCTCCGTGGTCCGGTCCCGGGGGCTGTTCCGGAGGCCGTGGCCATGCCCCTGGAATGCCCCCGGGCCGAAACCACGCCCATGTCGCCGCCCCCGAAACACTGCGCCCCACCCCCTAAACGCCGCGTCATCCCAACACGCCCCCCGACAGGAAGCCCCGGGACTTACGCGCGTCCCGGGGCTCTGCGCGCGCCGGCGGCCTATGCAAAATAGGCGCGCCGGCGCACGAGGGCCCTGCGCGCGTAAATCCGGAAGGATTTACGCGCGCAGGGGTTTTAAAATCCGCCCCTAAGTGAACTTAATAGCAGGTAATGGACTTCTCCTCCAAGAACTTATCCAATCCTTTTTTAAACACAGCTATACTAACTGCACTAACCACATCCTCTGGCAACAAATTCCAGAGTTTAATTGTGCGTTGAGTAAAAAAGAACTTTCTCCGATTAGTTTTAAATGTGCCACATGCTAACTTCATGGAGTACCCCCTAGTCTTTCTATTATCCGAAAGAGTAAATAACCGATTCACATCTACCCGTTCTAGACCTCTCATAATTTTAAACATCTCTATCATATCCCCCCTCAGCCGGCTCTTCTCCAAGCTGAAAAGTCCTAACCTCTTTAGTCTTTCCTAGGGGAGCTGTTCCATTCCCCTTATCATTTTGGTAGCCCTTCTCTGTACCTTCTCCAGTGCAATTATATCTTTTTTGAGATGCGGCGACCAGAATTGTACACAGTATTCAAGGTGCGGTCTCACCATGGAGCGATACAGAGGAATTATGACATTTTCCATTTTATTCACCATTCCCTTTCTAATAATTCCCAACATTCTGTTTGCTTTTTTGACTGCCGCAGCACACTGAACCGACGATTTCAATGTGTTATCCACTATGATGCCTAGATCTCTTTCTTGGGTTGTAGCACCTAATATGGAAGCCAACATTGTGTAATTATAGCATGGGTTATTTTTCACTATATGCATCATCTTGCACTTATCCACATTAAATTTCATCTGCTATTTGGATGCCCAAATTTCCAGTCTCACAAGGTCTGCCTGCGGCTCGTGGGCAGGCCCACAACAATAAATATAAACTTTGGGGTTTAGAAGCAACATGATATGCCTTCAGACCTCCAAGAGCAAAAGGCAATAATGAAGCACATGAAGAGATCAAATGGGAAGTGCAAAGGGATGCATCCTTTTGCCCCTTGGGTACAGTGGTAGAATCAGGGATTCAAAAGTTAAAATTACAAACAAAAAAGAATTTGGGTTTAAATGTAATTCAAAGGCTTACTTCTGATGAAGATGAATAACTATGCTTTTAATATGATGATAGATATCACTGGAGTTATGGCTCACTGATTTGCACAAGTACCAGGTACAGACCTCTTCCCCTGCAGATATATGAGAATGGTTACTGATGCTTCTGAAATGAGTCCTTCTAGTAGTAGTCTTCCCTCTAGACTGTGTGACCTTAAGCTATTGCATCTACCCTGCAGCAAACAGTGCCCCAGTCATGAACCATAGAGGTCTGGTTACAGCTCTCATCCACAATAGCAATAACCAGTTTCAGCAGAGAATTGGTGCTGAAACTCCTACAGCCAATATCTTCCCACGATAGCTATTAATTTCTGCTGCCATATCTAACTGGAATACTCACTGTGTAAATCTCTGAAGAGGACAGCAGGCCAGTGGCGCAGCCATGGGTTGGCCTGGGTAGGCCATAGTCCACCCAGTTTGGGCTCAGGCCCACCCAATCAAAGTTTCCAGACACCAAATGAGACCTGAAGAATGGCCACCGCTGACTCCATCATTGCGGTGGTTGAAGGAGAGAGCCTGCAAAGCAAGGCCACCACAGGAGCCCATCCCCATGGCAGCGAAGAAGAAGGCCCGCTGGAGTAAAGCTGCAGAGGGAACCCATCCCATGGCAATGAAAGAGAGGGCCTGCCAAAACAAGACTGCCATAGGAGCCCATCTCCATGGCAGCAGAAGAAGGGGCTTGGCGGTGAGGCCCAATCCGTGCATGTGAGAATGGGAGCCAGACTGTAGGTGTTTGTGCATGAGAATGGGAGCCTGGGTGATTGTATATAAGAATGGGAGCCTTTCTGTGTGTATGTGAGTGTGAGAGAATGGGAGCCTGGATATGAGTGTATATGTGTCCAAGAATGGGAGCTTGGGTGTTTTGTCTTTGCGGATGAAAAAATGGGAGCCCGAGTGTGGATGTTTGTATGTAAAAGAATAGGAGCCTGAGTGTTTGTATGTGAGAATGGGAGCCTGTATGTGTGTGTATGGGTATGAATGGGAGCCTGGGTGTTTTGCATTTGTGTATGCGAATGGGATCCTGGAAGTGTGTGTATATGTGTCTGTGAGAATGGTAGCCTGGGTGTGTGTATGAGAATGAGAGCTTGGGTGTTTTGTCTTTTGTGTGTGAAAGAAGGGAGCCTGAGTGTCCTTGTTTGTGTGTGAAAGAATGGGAGCCCACGTGTGGGTGTTTCTATGTAAAAGAATAGGAGCCTGTTTGTGTGTGAGAATGGGAGCCTGGGTGTGTAAGTGAGAGCTTGTGTGTGTATGTGGTAGAACATATGAGAATGAGAGCTTGTATGAGTACAGGAGTCTGTGAGAGAAAGCATGAGCCTTTGTGTGTGTGTAAGAGCGAGGAAGAGAAGAAGAGAAAAGAAATAGTTAGAGAAGTGTAACCGTGGAGAAAGAAATCGGAAAAGACTGACAAGGGGAAAGTGGAAAAAAGAGACGGAGACCAACTGATTAGAAAAATAAAAGGATCAGACAACAAAGGTAAAAAAATATGGGCTAGATTTTAAAAGACTAATATATACAAAAGGTATCGCCAAAACACCTATAAAAGATCACACCATCCACTTGAAGGACGGAGAGATTATCTAGGAGAACAGGACTGCATCAGCAAGCCTTTGTCAACGTGCTCAATGTAAACATTTTGAGCCGTCCAGTCTTTTCAATCATTTGCAGCCTGTCGGTATTCAAAAGCGCACTCTTTGGTATTCAAAACCACACTCTCCGGTGTATTTGAAATTCTGTTCAAAAACACACTCAGGTATTCAAAACCACAATCTCTGGTGCATCTTAAATTCCATTATGGTGTTAGTTCACATATATATAACTGTATAAATTCTTGTTGTTCAATGTGCTTCAAAACCCACAATGGATATCACTCTCTTTTTGAGCAATTCCTCAGTGCATCAATTTCAAACACTCTCCATAGACAGTTTCCCAATGCGTGGGTTGCTCTAGCAAGATGAAATGACAGCGAGTTCAAACCTCAAACACTCTATTCAATTCCATTCATGCAAAATGACAGCTTGTTCTCAATGAATGTTTGGGGTGCCGACTCGACAGCGGCCGTGTTTCGCAGCCTACCGGCTGCTTCTTCAGGAGTCAAAGCTCTAAATATGTAATCTAAAAGACATAACAAACAATTGGTATGTGTCTATAATGGGAAACCAATACTTAACTGACAACGGTGCAAAACACGGCCGCTGTCGAGTCGGCACCCCAAACATTCATTGAGAACAAGCTGTCATTTTGCATGAACGGAATTGAATAGAGTGTGGAGAGTGTGGTTTTGAATACCAAAGAGTGCGCTTTTGAATACCGACAGGCTGCAAATGATTGAAAAGACTGGACGGCTCAACAAGTTTACATTGAGCACGTTGACAAAGGCTTGCTGATGCAGTCCTGTTCTCCTAGATAATCTCTCCGTCCTTCAAGTGGATGGTGTGATCTTTTATAGGTGTTTTGGCGATACCTTTTGTATATATTAGTTAGTTTCGACAGGGTCGCGAATTTTTTGCTCTTTGTGTTGTTGCTAGATTTTAAAAGCCCAGCGTGTGTAAATCCTCCTGGATTTACGCACGCAAGGCACTCACGCACCGGCGCACCTATTTTGCATAGGCCGCCGGCACGCGCAAAGCCCCGGGACGCACGTAAGTCCCGGGGCTTCGTAAAAGGGGCGGGAGGGGGCGTGTCTGTGGGGAGTGTCTGGGGTCAGGGGGTGGTCCAGGGCTGTTATTGTTAGATCTAAGGATCCCTTGATCATTGTCATCTGCTGTCTGCTCCAAAGCAACATTCAGCCCTCCTCTCTCTGAACCTGGAGTCGAAGCATTCAGGAAGATTGTGCAGGTACATGTTAAAGAAAAAGGGGTGAGCATTCATTTGCAACAAAATAGGAAATACCAATGATATTTCCTATTTCGTTGCATTTTGGAATTTAAAAAATCTAGGAAAAAACATGAAATTTTGTGGTTTTCCTATTCTTTTGGGGAGTCAAAAAAAAGCAAGTTTAAAAAAAATAGAACCCACCCCAACCTTTCCTATTTATTAGAATACTGAGGGCCCCCCCCCCCCCAGCAGCGGACTCCCCCGCCCACCTTCCTGACCCCACCAGGGGACACCGAAAATGCTGAGTGGTCTAGCTGGGGCCCAGGAGTAACCACCCACTCCTGCGCCAGCAGCTGCCATTAGTTAAAATAGCGCTGGCTGCCCTTTGCCTCTGTCTTGTGACAGGGGCTATTGGTGCTATGGGGCAGCCTCTGTCACAAGGGCAGCCGGCACCATTTTGGCTAATGGCAGCCCCTGGCACTGGAATGTGAGGCCACTCCTGGGCTACCTGCTAGACCACCAGGCATTTTTTGTGAGTCCTGGCAGGGTCGGGAGGGTAGACAGGGGGTCCGCTGGTAGGGTGCCTCAATATTTTAATGATTGGGAAAGACTGGGGTGGGTTCTGAGGTTTTGGGTTTTTTAACAACAAAACAGGGAAATGAAAATTAAAAAAAAAAAAAAAAAAGATCTGGGGATAGGCTCACCCCTAGAACAAAAACCAAAAAGGAACTAATTTTTTTTAGGCTTCCAACCCTACTCTCTTCTCACCTCCCACTTAGATTACAGCAATTTTCTCCTTGTTGGCCTCCCATTTAACCACTGTTTCTCCACTTTAATCTATTCAAAATTCAATGGAGAAACTTTTCTTCCTTCAACATTACTGTAACCATTTAACTCCTCTTTTCAAGTTGCTTGAACCACAGTCTTCTTTATTGTATTTGTTTACTTATTTATTTGATTTATATACCACCTTTCAGACAATTTCAAAGCAGATTACATTCAGGTACTGTTAGGATAAGGAGGTGAGCAATACATTGGCTAGGGTATTGGACCTGTTTTGGGCCATTATGGTTGTACAATTTTTTTCCATCTTTTCCTGGAACATCAGCTTTCCACCTTTTCCATTCACCATATTCCTGCTTTGCCCCATTAATAACAATAGGCTTCCATGAGCACTATAGGGGTCTTTTATTAGCCCCCACATGGCTGTAAATTTTAAAGTGGCAGTGAGCATATTAAAAAAAAAAATTTATGGCTTTTGAAGTACTAAGAAATAAGCTGTGAAGGATACCATCTCATAGGGCAAAAAATTCTTTTCACTCAATGCTCAATTAAACTCTTATTGAGTACTTTAATGCGTTATATAATTTTATTTTATTTTAAGTATTCATATGTTTGAAATTTTTATTTTGTATGAACGGTTTAAATTTTCAGCGTATTTTATTTTAATGAAATATTGTAAACCAGTGTGAAGGTATATACCAACATCAGTATAGAAAAATTAAGAAATAAATAAATAAGAAATAAAGATGATATGGTAAAGGCAGCTAGCATAGTTGGATTTAAATTTAAAAAAAAAAAAAAGGGTTTGGACAAGTTCCTGGAGAAGAGGTCCATAAACGGCTTATTACCAGATAGGCTTGGGGACATTAGCAACATGGGCTTTATCTATTGTTTGGATCCCACCAGGCTTCACATTCTTGGTCTAGCCTCTCGTGCGGGTAGGATAGCATTAAAGGAACACGGTAGAAGCAATACACTGATAAGGGATGCACCATCATCTCTCCTGCATTCTGCCATGTATTTCATTCCCTATGTGCTTGCTAAGATTACTTTAATATGTTCTGGTGTTCCTGCAGCATTTTTCATCTCTTCAATTTTGCATTCCCTGCAGAGAACCCAAGCCCCGTTTGTTGGGGCTATGGTAGTGGTGCGTGCACTCTTGCATCGAAACCACTCAGATATACACAATCGGGCATGTATGCTTGCACCAGAGAGCACCAAAACCAATTTTCTCAGGTAAAAGCATCTACAGTTCTTTGAGAGCAGTCTGTTTAGGTGCTGTCAGCTGAGAGACAATGCAGGCATGACGGGGTTGCTACTGCAGACAGTGTCACAGATCCTAAGTTGCAGCTCATCCTTTTGAAGTTGGAGACATGGGACATCGCTCCTGCTGCGAAGATGATGTGGGGGGGGGGGGGGGGGGGGGGTGGCGGCTGAGGATGTGACCAGGAGACTTGTTTGAATCCAGCATGTTTTTTTTCTTTATAATATGTGCCGGTAACAGGCAGGGTGGCCTAAAACAAGCTGGACAGTTGGGCTATGGCAAACATATGCATCAGATGTGTCCAGGAGGCATCCAGGGCAGCTGGGGACGTTTTGCCGCCTGCGCCTAGAGCACAGCACACTTTTTCCTCCTGTGATTCACCCCTGGCAGTAGCACAGATGTCACTTGGTCTTTAGACAGCACACACATGTCAGGTCCCTATGCAATGGCAATTTATGAAATTCGCTGTCAGCTTTGGTCTGAAAGTTTATTTATTATATCTGGGAAATGTTATCTTCAGGCTCCTGTTCTACTCCTCGCTGCAGTTCCAGAGTGAGTTGACAAGCCTGACTTTGAGGAAGATTGCTTCATACTCTGGGGCCTCCGTGTTATGCAGATATTCCTACAGTTGAGGACATTGAAGCGCTAGCTTGCCAGGAGTGTTTTGCCGATAGCATTCTACCAGTTTAGACGGGTACATGTAACATATCATTACAGGAGTATTCTGTGGCAGCCTCTAGTAGTAGTAGCTCTTTCATGTCAGTTTCTCTTCCCCAAGCTTTCGCTTCAGCTAATGACCAGTTGTTTTCCAGGCAGGACAGTTCTTCTTCAACAAGGCGACTTCATAGCTTGCACAGCAGTGGTGCTGTTGACCTCTGCTAATGAGCAGTGGTTTACAGGCAGGACATTTATTCCTCAGATGCACCTGGTAGTTTTTCCTTTCCCCACTCTCCAGTTGCTTGCTCCGAAGTTATAGGATAGTCTACCTGTCTCTTGTCTCCCCCAGATTATCTCTTCTATAGTCAAGTTGGGTTCAGATCCTGTGGACAACAGATTGTCCCCAAGATGGGGTGGTTCCTCTGTGAGTGCCCTACCTTCCAAGCAGTGAAATCATAGCTTAGTCTGCATCTGAGGTGACTCAGGGTGCTCTCATGTTTTTCTTTCAACCCTTCATACTCTGCAAATTAATTAATGTATGAGTGTACCCTAGCTCACAGTCCAAAGCCAGGGCATGCACCTAACTAGTACATATTTCATAGGCATAATTGAATCCTATGGGACATACAGTAATTTTGCAGAAACATAGTCATCTTTCATGTCTGGACATATTGCATTCAAAGCTCCGTGCATGAGAACACTGCAAGATAGGTGCCTACATTGGCTGAATATGGCATTACACTTCTGCACATTTCCTTTGCTATGAGCTACCTCTGGCTTTCTATCGAATGTTTATTGCTACTCAAGTGGCTGATGGGGCATGGGCACTGTGCTTCTGGTTTTCTGCACATCTTTGATGGTATATATCACATGCTGTCTTTCAGATGCAGCATAAAACCCCAGTATGGGCCGAGGCCAGATGGCTGACTGTATGAGGTGAGTTTGAGCTTTCTCCCCCATGACATTGGAAGTTACAATAAGCCTTCTAGCACTCCTTCTACTATTCTGCCCATTCCCGTGTGGCTTAACATCCCTGTTGTCCACCGGGTATCTTGGAATGTCAGATAAGAGCATGGTATTTGTCTCTTCTCATTCCTATGGAGAATTCCAAGATAGTTAACATGTCCTATGGATCCAATATCAGGAGCAGATGGGCAATTCTTAGAAATGAAAAAAAAAGTGCTATGCAGAACCTTGGTGGACGTGTCATCTCATTTCAGGTCTTCCATTCATGTATTCCATCCTCTCAGCTGAGATAGCAGTCTCCTGTGTGTTAGATTCCAATCTGTTAACTCTTCTAATTCATTTGCTTAAACTTGCAAAAGTCACTCTCTTAACACTTCGCGCTACTGAAGTGCTCAAATACAACCCAAATTTCCAGACATTGACAATGTTTCAGCACTTGCTGTGCCTGCCTCAGGGAGCTGAAATAATCTAGAAAAGAGCACAAGACAAAACATCAACTAATGACATCACTCACCAAAAACACTGTATAATAAAAGTTAAAAAGACTAACCAGTGGTTTTCACTCAGCCTCATTAGGCTTAAACAGACTGCTCAAAAATGGCAGGTGTAGCAAAACAGCAGTCATAGATGCCTTAGAGTTTCAAAGGACCAGATACCTTACTTTCAACCAATTAGAAGCTCTTACATAAATACTGACAAATCAGTCTCTTTATTGAGCCCTAAGGGTGATTGTTTCCAAGAAAAAAAATCCACCGTTGTTTTGACTGCAACAATCGTGTGTTACGATCTCACCCGCGAGCGTCTACTTTAATTTGTTCTAAAACGGTGAAATGCAGAACATCAGAATCATGTTAAAAGCAATGCAATGCTCAACTAACGGATCTTCCAGTTTTTGACAGGGAATTGCACTACGATGTTCTACTAAACGAGATTTCAAAGCCCTCACAGTTTTCCCTATAAATAACAGGCAACAGGGGCACCATATCATATACACAACTTGTTGAGAGGTACAAGTTGTTCTAGCTTTGGGTTTAAAGCTATACAGTTTCTCAAAAGGTAATGACTTGTTAGACTAAGGTTGAGCACACACCGAACAGAACTCACATGGAAAATGACATTCATATGGACATTTTTAAGCATGTAAATGCTTTTAAAAGTCAGACCCTATGTACAAATAGCATGCACAATTTCTGAATGCTTTGCACTATTTCCTGGAACGTAAAAAAAAAGATTTACACACACACACACACACACACACATACACATACACCCCCCCCCCCCCCCCCCCAATAAAATGAAATTTGGCTGAAAACCCTTGAAACAAAACAGAAAACATTTGTGGACTGCACTCCCCTATCATTTGGTGCTGTACATTTTTTTATCTGCATAGTTACCTTTCACAATTCATGCTGTGTTGACTTTCTGTTTTAGAAAATTATTCTTTCCCACTGATGAGCAGCAAGAAAGTTCTTATTACTAAGAGGGGCTTGTTTTCTCACCACTAGCATCAGGATTCACTTCAGGGACACCAAGTGATGTGTTGAGTGACCCAGTGCCAATTTAGAAAAAAAAATGCAATTACTTTGTGACAGACTTTAATTACCTATATCACAATATAGATTCTTTATTGGTTTATACCCTTTGCAAAGCTGTGTGTCAGACATAAAGAATGATCACATAGAAAGCTGTCTGTTTAGATGTTGACTGATTGGGTGATGATCTGGCAGGTTACTGTTCCCAATTCCTCTACCTGAAATTCCCCCTCCATCAATTAAGTTAATCTCCTCAGTTTGAGTTGGTTGACCTTGCATATCCTTTTTCAGGATATTCTTTTTTTTTTTTTCAAATGTTTTGTCTGAAATATCATCAGCTCATGTAAGAAAGGGTTGTGGTGTTACAGGTATAGGGACCCCTTTAGATTCCCCCTGAATACAGAAGACCTTAGTACAAGGACCTGTTCAGAATAAAGAGTGACTTGGTATATTTCCTTTTATGGAGCACCTCTGCAGTAGTGAAGTGTTCTTCCAAAAGGATAGACAGAACCCTAGTGAATGGAGCTGGAAAGGGAGAGGAAAGAGGGAGATCTCTCCCACAGAAGGGACAGGATCTTACCAACGGGGTCCTAGGAAAGGGGCTGGGCTGGGGGAGGGGGGAGAGTAGAAACCCTCCTCACCAAAGTTCTAAAATATTTTAAGTTAGACAAAAATCATAGGAGAGATCCCCCACCAAAGAGGTGACAGAAAGATCTTGCATAAAGAATTGTCATAAACGGGCAGGAGCCTGTCCTTGAGGATGAGGTTTTTGGTAGGGTTATCCAGACAGCGCTCTGGAACCCAAACTGCGCTCTGCTGAAACTCAAGAGCAAAGAGTTGCAGGGTAAGTGTCTCAAATAGGATTTCCAGGTACAGGGGACCCAGAGGGGTCTGTGTTAGAAGCTCTATTAAGCAGTGTCAGTAGGAAATGCTGCTGAAGGAGGGAATAGAAAACCCTTACAGAGGAATTGTTGTGGAGCAACATGGAGATTTCTGATTCCTACCCTCACAAATGTACTGAGTGAATTTGTTACCCTTGAAGATGTCTTATTTGAAAAAGACTTTATTGGGAGAAAGATGGGGAGAAAGTCTGGATAAACATGCAGCCACATTAATTGGCCTTAGCAAAAGGGACAACTGTTCCACAATAGTTTTACTACATTTCAAATTTTACTAGCCTCGAGACAATCAGTGCTGATGGATTTAGTTTAGAAATAGGTTATTTAGCCATACTACTTGCATTTATTTATTTAGTTAGATGATGCAAAGGAGGTTGAGATTAATACTATTTGAGAGGGTCAGGGGAATATCTTATTCACTATCCTAATTTTGAAATGTGGCTCCACAAGAGCCCAAATAGAGACAACTAGGCTAATATGGAGTGTATTGTAAAGCAGACTTTGCTCTGTGCTATGAAATATATTACAGTTATTTCATTAAAATATGCATAAGACTCATTATACATTTTTGGCCATGCAAAGCCACTCGGAGAGCAGTAATACCTGGGTGGGATTATTTGGATCAACCTTTTCTTCTCACTCTCTATGAGAATTTGCCAGTTTTACATGCACAGTCATACCTACAAAATTCACAGTTGCCATCAGTGAAGATTTAATGTGATTTGGAATGATGAAAGGAAAAGGAAGAGTAGATTTGTCCCACTTGGCCAATACTTGGATGGAGGACACTGGAGAATAACTAACATCCAAGTAAATCAATAGCGTCCACCCAAACAACATAAAGGGGTCCATATTCAGCTGCTGAGCGGCTAGATAAGTTAGTCAGATATACCTGTCTGGCTAACTTAACCAAGATATTCAGCAGTGTGACAGCACTGCTGGATATACCCGACTATCTTAAAACTTAGCTGGATAGGTATATTTGGTTTGGACCTGCCTGCAGCATGGCCAGAGTAAGCCAGTTAGATTCACCGGCTAACTTTAATTTTCCACAGAACGCCTATTGCCCACCTAAGGAATGATCCCAACATATCTGGCTAAATTATACCAGGATAAAGAGTTATCTGGCTAGAATTTAGGATGATAAATATCGTGGTTAAGCCATTCGACAGATAACTTTTCAGGTATCCATCTAAATGGCTTTTGAATATCTACCCCGAATTGTATACATGAGAACAATATGTACAATCAGGCTATTGAAGTACATAGAAGCACAATCTAAGACTTAAAAAGCTTCAGTCAGAACCTGGCCTCATTTCTTACATTTTCAAATGCATATATATCCCAAGAACACTGAACTCAGTTTCCTGCAGTAGATTTTGTGGCAAATTGGTTTATTTTAGCATAAAGTTTTAAAGATGTGAGCTAAATACACTAAATAAATAATAAATAAATAAATCACTAAGAGGTTAATATTGAAAGGCTAATTCCTAGGTTTTAATTTCCTACCCTACTAAGCAGCATAATTTAACTTGGAAAGCTATTACCCACTTAAAATTTTGCTAGATAAGAAAGAGGCATGAGAACGTTCCAGGGGCATAGCTAAAGTTTATCTAGCTAACTCTGGTTAGAAAAGTTATCTGATTAGAAAAGTTTATCTAGCTAACTCTGGTTAGAAAAGTTATCTGGATAATAAATAAAAAAATAAATTTGAAGGCAGATAAGGGCCCAATCCCCCTTCTTCCCTGCCCCCATGAAAATTAAAAATAAGTAGCGGGCAGTGTTGGATGTACACTATGCTGTACAAAAGTAATAGCATTCAGATACAATTAGTTCCTCTTCCGAAGAGCTTACAATCTGAGACCTAGATTTATCATTTTTCTATAAATATAGTGAAAATAGTGCCTATGATTAAAAAAAGGGGGGGGGGGCATGGCTAGGCTAATTTTCCTAACACCTTATTGGTATTTTCTGCAACACAGCTTACCAGCTGAGAGAGAGAGAGAGAGAAGGAGGGAGGGAGGGAGAGAGAGAGAGATAGACTCTATAGAGGTCCTCCAAAAAGTTAACTATTTATACCACAGTCACAGGGGGTACTAGTAACTCGGGGTGAGGTTTGTGGGGTGGGGTGAGCTTTGGAGGATAGTTTTACATGCACAGTCATACCTACAAAAAGCACAGTTGCCATCAGTGAAGATTTAATGTGATTTGGAATGATGAAAGGAAAAGGAAGAGTAGATTTGTCTCATTTACTCTCTACCTAGCTTGTTTTCAACTAGGTCGAGAGTGCATCAAGCTAGATAGAGAGAACACAATACAAATCTACTTTTCTTATACCTTTCATCACTCCATATGACAGTTACTGATAGTAACTGTGCTGTTTGTACATATGACTGTGCATGTCAAACTGTCCCCCAAACCCACCCCACCCCACAAACCTCACCCCGAGTACATAATGCCCCTTTTACAGTGGTATAAAAAGTTAAATTATAAGTGAGCCTCTATAGAGGTGCTCTCTTTCTCTCTCTCACTCTCTCTCCTCCTCCTTCCTTCCCTCTTTCCCTCTTGAACTAGCATTTGCGATAAAAAAACATTTTGTCCACTAACTCAGGCATAACGCACAGAAAAAAGGTGTAGTTATTTTCAGCGTTAAAACCTGCATTGCTCTACGTTACTTTATCACATGCCATGTTAACCGACCCTCATTTCCACTTACTCTGCCCAAACTCCTCCCATTCAAATACAAGTTTTAAATTTGCATACACATTTTGCGATGCGGTGCTTTATTGCATGTGTTATGACGTTATTGCGGCATTAGGGCCCTAACTCATGTGATAACACCCTAACGCATTTTGATAAATGACCCTGTAAGCTCAGGGCCGGTGCTAGCTTTTTCACTGCCCTGTGCGAGCAATTATTGTGCTCTCCCCCCCCCCCCCCATCACCACACTTCATTCATATTCTGTCTCAGGCCTACTAAAAAAAAGCCCAGCTCTTTCCAGCAACCTAAACTTTAAAAACTGTCACTCTCTTCCATCCAGATCTTCACCCCCTCCCCAAAATCCATTGCTGGTGCAAGAGTATTAGGTGCTCTAATAAATCTTATACTCTTCCACCCCTGCCTCCTGCTCTCTCCACATACACAGTTAAAATGTATACATTTATAATAGATTTTGCATGAAAAGGAATATTCAAAGGAAACTCTACTGAAATAAAAAAAAATATCATAAGTATTTGCATGCACTTCTTTAGTGCCAACCAGAAAATCCTAAAAAAAAAAAAACCAAAAAACACTTGGAACCATATGGCATTAGGACTACACTAATGCATGTTAGGTGTGGGTTTGACCCTCAGAAAGCCATGAGTAAATTACAATTACAATATAATAAACCTCCCATACCAAAACAGCACTAACTGCCAGCACTTAAAAAAGTAACAACCGTACACCAGGCCCTAAAGCACCAATACACCTCCTATTAGGAAAATTGAAGAAACCAAGCTGCTATAGATTTCTACATGCTAGAAGAATACTCCTCAACATCAAGCATGCAGAACACAGGCAGACCCTCACCAAATACAGGAAAAAGAAACCATAAAATATAAATAGAAACATGCAGGCAAAAACTTGATAGGAAAACCACAACAAGCCAGACACAATTCAATGCAACAATGGAAAAACAGAAATTGCCAATCCTCAGCCATTAAACATTAAAATCAAGAAAAATAATAAATATATTAATCATGATAGTATAAGCATACTAATAAAAAGAATATTTCAAAACAGATGGTCAATGGAAGACCCAATAATTAAAAACTCAATTTGTTTTAAATTTCTCAAACACCAATAAACTATTTCAAAACAGCAGACACATCAAACAGCATTCAAAAATTAAAACTAAAAACAATAAAATATTTCACACTCTCTAATATTTCACATACTCAAAATGCGTTAGGGTGTTATCACATGAGTTAGGGCCCTGATGTCCGCTATAACGCCATAACACATGCAATAAAGAACCGCATCGCAAAATGTGTATGCAAATTTAAAACTTGCATTTGAATCGGAGGAGTTTGGGCAGAGTAAGTGGAAATGAGGGTCGGTTAAGATGGCATGTGATAAAGTAACGCAGAGCAATGCAGGTTTTAACGCTGAAAATAACTACACCTTTTTTCTGTGCGTTATGCCTGCGTTAGTGAACAAAATGGTTTTTATTGCAAATGCTGGTTCAAGAGGGAAAGAGGGAAGGAAGGAGGAGGAGAGAGAGAGAGAAAGAAAGAGAGCACCTCTGTGGAGGCTCACTTATAATTTAACTTTTTATACCACTGTAAAAGGGCATTATGTACTCGGGGTGATGTTGGTGGGGTGGGGTGGGGTTTGTGGGGACAAACACAGAACATAGGCAGGCTCCCCATCAGGAGCAAAAGGGGGCACCTGTTCTGTTGCTGCTCCTTGTGTGCCTACCCATGGTGTTCAAAACTCTCAGGGCTAGCACGTCCTCTATGCTAATCTCACGTTGCAAGAGTACAGCATAGAAAACTTACTGGCCACATGTGTTCTGAATGCCACAGGGTCAGCACACATGGAGGAGACGGAGAATAGATGCCTTCCAGTTAGGGTTTTGTTTTCCTCGATCACTGGCCTCCTGGTCCTTCTCCTCTTCTCGGCTTCTGGTGGGCTGGGGTGCACAGGCAGCCTTGCAGGCCTCTTCCTCTTCTTGGCCACCAGGCCTCCTCTTCTTCTCAGCTGGCAGTGGGATGGGGGTCCACCAGCAGCCTTGTGGGTCTCTTCCTCATCTCGGCTACCACTCCCCTGGATGTGCATGCCTGGCGTGTCTGCTGCGGCCCTGTTATAGGGCCTCTTTTCTTGAGCTGCCAGGCAATGATGATTGGGTGGGCCTGAGCCTAAAGTGGGTGGGCCACTGCCCACTCAGGCCCATTCAAGGCTACATTACTGCCATCTACCTGATGGAACAGGAACTACCAAAGGTAAATAGTTGCATAACTATGATTGAAGGGCATGAGTACAGGAGTATGGTTGCATGTCTATATTAAAGGTACAAGTAGTATTTGTATGTGAGAAGATGTGAGGATAAGGTATGAATGGAAGAGGGACATGTGTAGTTAGTTGGCATGTTACCCTGTAATTTTATTTTACTGTTACTACTATAATTATGCACTTTATTTCTCTTTTTCCTTTAATTTTAACCATTTTATGTATTACATTGATAACAAATGCATAAATTGTCATGCTTATAACATTTCATGAATCAGAATCTGTTAGACTTGTTGAGTACCAAGCAAGGTTTGCTAAAGTGCTTTTAAAATAATAAAAAAAAAAAAAACACATGCCAAGATCTCTGACAGATAAATCAACACAGTATCCAGTGAAAAATGCAGCAAAAAAAGTACCTTTCAGATCCCTGTCCTGACTCTTCTTTGCTTTTCATGTGACTGGAATATAAAAGAGTAAAGGGAAAGAATGTGGCACAGCCTGACTTCAATGATTTTCAATGGGAGAATATAAAATAAAATAAAGAAGATATCAACATTTCACTTAGGTCATTTTGTCAAAATAATGGTGACTACTAAGAGAAAATGCTTGTGATTTTTCTCAAAACAAATATCTATCTCATATAATATGTACGTATATGGGGGCCACACAGATGTTCAGTTGTATTTTATAATGTTTGCATATGTATCTGCACAGATTATAAAATACATGTAACTTTTATAGAAAATGAACGTGCTTATGTTTGCTATTCATACAAATGTTTGCATGTTAAGGGCCTGATTTTTACGGGCTTGGGTTTTACTCGAGTAAATGCACTTTATTCGAGTATATGTGATTTTGAAAATTGCTACAATATATACCATTGAATTGCCCATAGGATTTACTTGCATAAGTGCACTTTACTTTACTCAAATAAATGGCTTTTGAAATAAATGGCTTTACTCAAATAAATGGCTTTACTCAAATAAATGGCTTTTGAAAATTGCCATTTATTTTTTTTTAAAATTTATATTTTATTAAATTATAACATTTTTTCACAAATGCAATAATCAAGAAAAGTAAAGAAATAATAGTATCACATTAAGTATTACACACATATCATTATTTATAACAATCCTAGTCCACTTCAAGGGTAGGAAGGAGGGTTTCCTAACTGCCTGCATTGTCATTAATTCTTATGCAACCCTAACTCCTTAACTGATTATCTACTTCTGAGATTTATCCTTTAAGAATCGCTCCAAGTGGATGGGGTCAGTAAAAATAAACTTATTATTCTGGAAAGTTATTAGGCATTTACAAGGAAATTTTAGAAAGTAATTGGCCCCGAGATCAAGAGCCTGTTTCCTCAAACTAAGAAATTGTTTCCTACGTGCTTGAATAGCACGCGAAACATCTGGAAAGAATATTAAATTTTCTCAAGACAAGATTATTGTCAGCAGTTGAATTATTCAATAAATATGTGATTGAGATTTTATCCTTTGAGAATGATAAAATACCAATATTATCAAGGTTATATTACTTACCTACAAGAAGGATTACTCAGGTACAAGAGGGGGGGATGGATACTTTGAATAGTCCTGGAATCTCCACTTTTTTGGAGGATTCCATGGATAATATTCATACTAGAGCTACTTTGTTAGTCTCGTTTTCCTTAAGGAAGGATAAAGATAGATTTTTCTCTAAATATTTTCAAGTCAAGGAAAATTGCCATTTATAAATGGCTTTACTCAAATAAATAGCTTTTGAAAATTGCTATGATAGCATCTTACATTTTCGCGCCTAACCCCTTTGAAAATGACCTCCTAAGTGAGCTCATCTGCGTGAATATTTTCGTAAAAGTACAAGTGTTTGCATGTATCTTTTTCCACATGCATGATCTTCTGCTTCATCCAGGGCAGGATCGTTCCAAGGTGGCTGCTCTGGCAAGGCATCAAAATTTCACAGCTAGGGATGTGTCACAACTGGCGTCCCTGGTGGTGAGGAATGAACATTTCTTGTTTCCAATCCAGATGATGCAAAGAAACAGCAGGCAGTGAGGCTGGTATGGAGGGGCCTATAGGAGGAGTTTAATAGAGGTGTTTCCTACTTTTGTAAGATAAGTATTCTGTGGGAACTTGAAAGTTGGATGGGGTACAAGTTGGAGTGGGAGGTGGGAGGTGGAGCAAAGTTGGGGTGGGATGGGGTAGAGGATAGGGAGTTTTAGGGGAGGGTTTGAGGACTTGGTCATAAGAGGACATTTGGAGGACTTTTAGATGTTGAGGTTAAGAGGCTTTAGGGATGGAGAAGGGTTATGGGTATGGGGTGCAAGGGGGAACATTGTGGGCTTGTGGTAGGGCAAGAGGCAACTAATTTCTAATATATTAATGGCATGATCTATGTATAGATGTTGTTAATATTATATACTGACAGTTACATAAAAGTGTAGGAAAAACAGATATTACTTTAGACTAAAGTCATAAGTATAGTAAATGTTCAGTAAGGGAAAGAATATTCTCTGGGACATATTTTTTATTTTCTTGCTGGACCCTATTGCAGAGCTTACCTGTGTCCCTGTTCCATAAGGGAGAAAATTGGACTATTTTTACTTATTTCCTGACCCCCCAATTAGTATAGTATCTGTAGTCTTTGATTCTTCTCTTTGAAATCATAATATATTAAAATGGGTTTGTCTAAATGCGTGTAGTGGTTTGCTATCTCTCTCCTCAAACTGGGTATTTTGACTGCTCTGAGAATATTAGGGATGTGAATCGTTTTTTGACGATTTAAAATATTGTCCGATATATTTTAAATCGTCAAAAATCGTTAGGGCCACGATACAATACCAATTCCCCCGATTTATCGTCAAAAAATCGTAAATCGGGGGAAGGGGGAGGGCAGGAAAACCGGCACACTAAAACACCCTAAAACCCACCCCGACCCTTTAAATTAAATCCCCCACCCTCCCGAACCCCCCCCCCCCAAATGCCTTAACTTACCTGGGGGTCCAGCGGCACACTAAAACACGGCACACTAAAACCCCCTAAAACCCACCCCGACCCTTTAAATTAAATCCCCCCCCCCTCCCGAACCCCCCCCCCCCCAAATGCCTTAAATTACCTGGGGGTCCGTAGCGGTGGTCCATAGCTTAAATTACCTCCGTAGCAGCGGTCCGTAGCTAAATCGGGGGAAGGGGGAGAGCAGGAAAACCGGCACACTAAATCGTGTAGTCTTCAGCCGGCGCCATTTTGCAAAATGGCCGCCACAAAATGGCGGCGGCCATAGACCTAAGCGATTTGATGCAGGAGGTCTTTCCGGACCCCCGCTGGAATTTTGGCAAGTCTTGTGGGGGTCAGGAGGCCCCCCCAAGCTGGCCAAAAGTTCCTGGGGGTCCAGCGGGGGTCAAGGAGCGATTTCCTGCCGCAAATCGTTTTCCGTACGGAAAATGGCGCCGGCAGGAGATCGACTGCAGGAGGTCGTTCAGCGAGGTTCCTGACCCCCGCTGAACGACCTCCTGCAGTCGATCTCCTGCCGGCGCCATTTTCCGTACGGAAAACGATTTGCGGCAGGAGATCATTTTCCGGACCCCCGCTGGACCTCGAGGGACTTTTGGCCAGCTTGGGGGGGCCTCCTGACCCCCACAAGACTTGCCAAAAGTCCAGCGGGGGTCCGGAACGACCTCCTGCAGTCGAATCGTGTTGGTCTATGGCCGCCGCCATTTTGCGCCGCCATTTTGAAAAATGGCGCCGGCTGAAGACAACACGATTCAATTGCAGGAGGCCGTTCCGGACCGCCGCTGGACCCCCAGGTAATTTAAGGCATTTGGGGGGGGTTCGGGAGGGTGGGGGATTTAATTTAAAGGGTCGGGGTGGGTTTTAGGGGGTTTTAGTGTGCCGGCTCACGATTTTCACGATTTTCACGATACTTTAAACACCCAAACGGCAACAATACGATTCCCTCCCCCTCCCAGCCGAAATCGATCGTTAAGACGATCGAGGACACGATTCACATCTCTAATAAATAGTATATTGATGAGTGTCATGTCTTAATCAAGTTGGCTTATATATGTAGATTTTAAAAGCATTGCTCAGACAAAAATGGCCCCATACACGTATCTGTGGGCTGCGCATGAGCAACGCAAATTTTGAGAAACCAGGAAGTATGTGCAACATACCTGTGCGTGCATCAAGAATAAGGAGGCAGTGAAGGGGCAGGACACGGGGATAAAGTGTATGCATGTAACCCTGGAAATTTGCAAGGCTCAACATGGCAACATGCACCATGTTACCTGCATAACTTTAGTACTGGTCCTGATGAGATGCAAGTCTGGAGATTTTGGGCCAGATGGATTCCGAACACGAGACTAGAAAAAGAGAAAATCTGACACTCTATATATCTCCCACTGTAAGAGCGGCACTTTCAACTCAGGGTGGGTTTTAGGGGGGGGGGGGGCCCTGTTACACTGGTCTACCTAGGGTGAAGGGTCTGTATACCCTTGTAGCATTGCCTCCCCTCTCCAAAACCCACCCTGAGTTGAAAGTGCTGATTTTATAATATACGCGCGCCGGTGCATGCATGTTATAAAATACATGGGCCGCGCACACATGGGCGACGGATTTTATAATCTGCATGCACATGTGTGGGCGGTGCATGCAGGGGGGCCTAATTTTGTAAAAGAACACGCAGTGACAAGATCGGTCCTCTCCTAGTTCCCTCCCATTCTGCAGACCGGGAGGGAACTTTTCAACCCACCTAACTGACCTTCTTGCCTTTTCCCCTCTCCTCTCCTCCCCTCCCCACCTCCTATCCCTATCCTATCTAACCCCAAATTTTGTATTTTACTTTTTGCTCCTCTTCAGGAGCAGTAGCAACTTGCATGCGCCGGCAGGTTGCCAGCGCATGCTTCCACGGCACGGCGGCAAATGGCCACTCTACCGGCTGCATCCAGCCACGCTCCTCCCCGCCTCCTGGACCGCTCCTTTCTCTGGGCCTGGCACTTCTGCACATAACAGGGGTTACGAGCATGGCCGGGCCCATTTGAAAATGTGTGCAGCACGCTTAAGGCCCAGCCACACATGTAACTCCTGTTTTTTATGTGCGTAGCCATTTTAAAATTTGGCCGTTAGAATGTTAGATTGCCTCTCTAACAGAGTTTTTTTCTCTCTCTCACAGTTGTGAGTATGAATAAAGGCTCTACACATATGCACAGTAGGGATATTTTAAATGATACGTGTGTACTTTCATGTACTACATAAAATAGCATATTTGTGCTCAATATGTGTGTTTATAGGTGCACGCACGCTCCTTTTAAAATTTACCTGTCAGGGAATAGCAAGCGCTATTAGTAGCATGGGATCTATTTAATGTTTGGGTACTTGTAACCTAGATTGGCCACTGTCTTAAACAGGAAGCTGGGCTCGATGGAAACCTCAGTCTGACTCAGTATGGCAACTTCTTATGTTCTTAATCTGCCAAATGCAGTGTAAACAACAGCTCTTTATCAAGTCAATGCAATATAATATAGCGAATGCCTGCTCTCCCGGCGTGCGCACAGGCGAGTGGCCTGTGCACGCGATTCTATATTTAAATGAGGCCCAGCGGTAGAAACAGGCAAAAGGAGGCGCTAGGGACACTAGCGCATCCCTAGCGCCTCCTTTTGGCCCGGAGCGGCGGCTGTCAGCAGGTTTGACAGCCAACGCTCAATTTTGCCGGCGTCGGTTCTCGAGCCCGATGACAGCCAAAATTGAGCGTCCGGTTTTCGACCCGAAAGCTGCGGGCCGACTTCAAAATTTTTTTTTATTTTTTTTTACTTTTTTTTACCCTTCGGGACCTCTGACTTAATATTGCCATGATATTAAGTCGGAGGGAGCACAGAAAAGCAGTTTTTACTGCTTTTCTGTGCACTTTCCCGGTGCCCGAAGAAATTAGCGCCTGCCTTTGGGTAGGCGCTAATTTCTGAAAGCAAAATGTGCGGCTTGGCTGCACATTTTGCTTTGTGAATCGTGCGGGAATACCTAATAGGGCCATCAACATGCAGGTTTGGCGGGTTGGACGCGCGTTTTTGACCCCTTACTGAATAAGGGGTAAGGGAAAACGCGCGTCCAATGGTGGGTTAACAGTACGCTCCGTCGGAGCGCACTGTACTGTATCGGCCCGTATGTTAGCCATAAAGACAGTTTAATATTGTATAGCTTAAAATTTAAATCACCAATTTAATAAAAATGTGTTGAATTGGAAGCCTGGATAATTTTGTAGTTGATAAAAAAATGTGTGCCATGGAACTCATTTATTTTCCATTTGGTATGTCCAAAAACAAATATGGGATCTGTAAAATACAGATTAGCATGCAGCTAAGGTAATTTAATATGTAGTAAAAATGTGCTATGCAATAAGTGCTTAGTATGTATGCCAAACTGGTGTCTGATCACTTTAGTCTGTATATGTGATAAAATTAGTATATATGAATCTATAAATGAAGAAATGTCTCATGCAAATGATGTTTTAGCATATACACAGGAAGTAACATAATATACTGTCATCTGCCCACAGTTTAGCATGTGCTCACTAAAGCCAAAAATGTAACACCTACTTCAGATCAGATACTAACTCAATAGCATGCTTGCTAATGAAAGGCCTCATTTACAAGCATGGCTAAACAATGATGGTGGTGAACATTCCACAGTGTAGAATGCATAAGGTTTTGCTGTTTCTAATAATTTCACAAAATCAAACAGCATGTCATGATTCAGATGATCAGTGCTGATATAGATATGGGTACTCTGGTCAAAAGACCATTGCAGACATTCTGAGTCTTGACCAAGAACAGTCTGGGCATTGAAAGCATCTGGCCTTCAGAACTAAACACAGTATTCCATGTGAGGTCTCATCAATGACATGTATGGAAGCATTATCACCTCCTTTTTGATACATTTTCTCTGTGTACACACTGACTTTAGTTTCTCCCTGTTCACGCTGCTTTGCTACCTTCAGATCATCTTATATGATCACCCCGAGTTCTCTTTCCTGCTTGGCACACTTTAATATCTCATCTTCTATCTTGCACAACGCTCTTATATTATTTCATTTTAAATCTGCTTTTTTTGCATTAAAGTCATTGTGATTTCATTGTCTTCTGGTCGGATCAAATCCTCCAAACCTCAGGCTGAGCTTACTCCTCTAGTTTACTTCTGCAGGAAAAAAAAATCTTTAAAAATTGGGGCATAGTTAGTCATGATAATTCAATTCAGCCCTCCATTTAAACTCTATTATGTCTAGTGATAACACCCTTTTATGCCCCAGTGACTGTCCTCGAAGGATTAACCTCAGTGCCTGGCTTTGGCTCCATAGTGAGGCCTTGCTATGCACTATTGCAGCTGATTCAGTTCTGTCTCATTATGGAAATGAGTTTGATAACTTATTAATGCAATTGTGACTCTCCTTTCAAGCCTATCACACTGCTTCTTTGAAACAAAGTCCAGTCTGACAACAATTCACTGATTATCTCTGACCCAAACTGAAGCATTCCTACTGTACCTCCTACACACTTCAAACAGAAAAATCTCTCTTAAACAAATTTCAATGTCCCTTCCCTATACTACAAACACAAATCTTGATCTTTTTAGGGTTTGTTTGCCCTGCCTCCTCACATTACCAGCAAACTTCTGTCATGTCCTGCTGCTTTTAACTCTAGTTGGAGTACCTCCAACAAACAAATCCTCTTCCTTTTCATATTTAGTCTCTGGTCATATCTGTAACTATCTCCAACTTTTATATTCTTCCTTTTCCCTCCTTTTCTATGTACATTTTTTTTTTTTCAGTGTAGACGGACCACACAACTTCCTTTCACTGGGGCATTCAGATTTGGTACCAGTAGATGGATGCATGCATGCCAGGGGACTTACACTGGAATTGAGGAAATATCCATTAGAAAATAGAATGATTTATGCTGTCTTCTGCCTTGTTTTGCACTTCCTGCATTCTGTTATCTCATTAAGCATCCTGTCTTATTTAACTTTGTCTTTCAGCTCTATTATAATATTCTCTTCCAAAAGTATAAGGACTAATTGGAGGAGGAAGAGGACACTTCTGAAGAGAGAATGCAATAGATAAGAAGAACTATCCTCTTGCTGGAAGAGGTAGCAACAAACATAACATTTAAACTTTACAAAAATAATTTTAAAATAATTTTTAATATCACATTTAATATTGCCTTTTTCTATAGCCTTAGTTGTGTATGAACAGAAGTGACCGATTGTACAAAAGTATGTTTGCATATGCACATGTGATTAAAATAAAAATAGAGGGGTAGATTTTTAAAAAAAGCACGTTCGCGTACTTTTGTTTGCGCACCAGGCGCAAACAAAAGTATGCTGGATTTTATAAGATACACGCGTAGCCGCGCGTATCTTCTAAAATCCTGGATCGGCGCGCGCAAGGCTGCCGATTTTGGGCAGCCGGCGCGCGCCGAGCCACGCAGCCTGTCTCCGTTCCCTCCGAGGCCGCTCCAAAATCGGAGCGGCCTCGGAGGGAACTTTCTTTCGCCCTCCCCTCACCTTCCCCTACCTAACCCACCCCCCGGCCCTATCTAAACACCCCCCCCTACCTTTATCCACGGATTTACGCCTCCCGGAGGGAGACGTAAATCCACGCGCACCAGCGGGCTGCTGGCGCGCCGAGACTCGACCCGGGGGCGGTTCCGGAGGGTGCAGCCATGCCCCCAAAACGTCCCGGGCCGAAACCACGCCGCCGATCCCACCCCCGAAACGCCGCGTCATCGGGTCCCACCCCCGACACGCCCCCTTCCAAAAACCCCGGGATCTACGCGCGTCCCTGGGCTCTGCGCGCGCCGGCAGCCTATGGAAAATAGGCGCGCCGGCGCGCAAGGCCCTGCTCGCGTAAATCCGGGCTTTTAAAATCCGCCCGATAGAGGTCCATATTCAAAAGCCATTTAGATGGATAACCTAATAGCTGTCTAAATGGGATACCCGGCTATATTCAGCCCTTATGTAGCTAAATAAGGGGCATTTTGATGGCATTCTGGGAAGGGGATGCAATATCCAGCTAACCTAGCTGAATATAGGGTATATAAAGCTAGGTTAGCTGGATAACTTCAAACCTGCTTCTGAGCAGGTCTAAAGTTGGCTGGTCTTGTGTGGCCAGATAACTTGCTACTTACCTGGATATCTTCAAAAGATACTTACAAACTTTGGGATTAGGCACTGATAAATGGCTGCTTCTGCTCCTCTCTATACTGCTGTGGTCTCACACACTCAAGTGCCAGAAAGAGAGGCAGCACACTGCTGCTGATTTTGATTTTTCTCTTCATTGGGGGATGATCAGAGTAAGAGACAGTATGGAGATTGCAGTTGTGGCAGTGCTAGTGATTTTTTTGTATTTCTATTGGTATGGACAGTGGACATAAGTGAGGTAAGCAGTGCACAATAAAAGACTGAATAGAACATTCTTAACAGGCTAAAAGTCTTTTTTGTCTTTTAGTGTTTAAAAAATATTTTATGTGTGGAGTCAGTGAGCACTACTGTACACAGCACAGCAGATGCATACTATATATGTCAGGGAGAGTGTGTGTGTGATAGTTTTGCATACAGTAAGGGATATAGTTATAGTATCAAAATATTCATTTATTTATTTATTTATTTATTTATTTATTTATTTATTAATTTCTATACCAGCTTTCACGACCAGAGGTTGCATCAAGTCGGTTTACATTTAACAAGTCGTGTAATGAACATAGAACTAGGGTAATTGAACTGGTGCAGAAAATAATAGTTACAATGAACAAGGAAATTACCAACTGGGATAGGAGGAAAAAAGAGAAAAGGGACAGGAATATTTACATAGTAAAACGCATTTACAGTGAATATTTACATAGTATGCAATAAAGGATCTGTGTCTAGAGGATGTCGAGGGCTAAATGAAGTCAAGGAAGGGGCGCCGGCAGGAGATCGACTGCAGGAGGTCGTTCAGCGGCGGTCCGGAACCCCCGCTGAACGACCTCCTGCAGTCGATCTCCTGCCGGCGCCATTTTCCGTACGGAAAACAATTCACGGCAAGAAATCGCTTCCTGAACCCCGCTGGACTCCCAGAAACTTTTGGCCAGCTTGGGGGGGCCTCCTGACCCCCACAAGACTTGCCAAAAGTCCAGCGGGGGTCCGGAACGACCTCCTGCATCGAATCGTTTTTGTCTATGGCCGCCGCCATTTTACGGTGGCCATTTTGCAAAATGGCGCCGGATGAAGACAACAGGATTCAATTGAGGGGGCCGTTTCGGACCGCCGCCGTTCTGGACCACCGCTGGATCCCCAGGTAATTTAAAGCATTTGGGGGGGGTTTGGGAGGGTGGGGGATTTAATTTAAAGGGTCGGGGGTGGGTTTTAGGGGGTTTTAGTATGCTGGTTTTCCTGCCCTCCCCCTTCCCCCGATTTACGATTTTTTAACGATAAATCGGGGGAATTGGTATTGTATCGTGGCCCTAACGATTTTTGACGATTTAAAATATATCGGACGATATTTTAAATCGTCAAAAAACGATTCACATCCCTACTGAGGACCACTTCTGCCACTCCAAGTAAAAGCCAGAGGAAAGAGGTTGATAAGGGGAAGACCTTTCCCTAAGCTAATCCCATAGCCCCTTCTAGCAGTAAGGTGGTGGACCAGCAGTTCTCAGCCAAGTATCTGAAGTGGAAACCTACCACTCAAGAAATGGGCTGGTGCTCTGTAGCACTGTCCTGGGGCAAGAGGCAGGCAGCACCTAAAATATTAACAAGGAGCAACAGGGAAATGATTATCCTTGATGACCATCCCCTGCAGGTAGTGAAGAATGTGGTCTTTAAGAATCTGCTGTATGTGTTAGCCCCCAATTACAAAGTGCCCTCCAGGTCTATATTTATTTATTTAGTAGGAAGGTCACCCTCATCCTGACAATTAGTGTTGTAGTCACTTGAAGAAGCAGCTGACTAAGGCAGAGTGTAGTAGCAGAGTGTAAAATTCCAGTGATATTTGGATCAGCATGAATGCTATTCACTCTTACCTTACCTTGATGGTACACTGGTAGTTGCTAGTTGAGGCAGGAGCTGGTAGCATCTCTAGTGTGATTGGAGCATCAGGGTGCAGGTGTGTTTTGCTGCACATCCAATTGATGCACAGCCCCCATACCTCATACAAAATTCTATCAGCATAAGTAAGATGCTTGAGGGTTGGCAGCTAGACTGTAGAGGCATGTGTTTTCAGGCAGGTTTATTTGTGACATACTATAACACAAATATGGTAAAGGCAATTAAAGATGAGGGGTTTCAGGCACCAATGGAATTCCAGCTATATGATGCTGTGGAAGTTATTTGAGCGGCAGACACCTCTTCATGATCTGTCTCTGGCAACAGAGATAGATGTGGCTCTCCACCCTAAGGCATCATGATTGGGTAGTGATGGGGCAACTGTACAAATCCTGAAGCACTGCAAGGATGCCACAGAGGATCTGGGTTCCATAAGCACTATTCTGGATGGGGTTATCCCTATAATAAATATTATGATAGAAAAGTTAAAGGGCTTCCATGAGCAACAAGGAATGGAAGCAGAGGTGATGCAGTTTCAGGATTCTTTGCAGCAGCAGCAGGTACAAGAGAGACTGAAATATATCACATAAAATAATACATACATGTTAGCTACACTGTGTGATCCACGGGTGAAAGGGAGTCTCACCCTCCAGTTCCAGTAGTTCACATTAATGAAGGAGATGCTTTTAGCTAGAGTGTGTAAACAGGAGCACCAGAAGCTAAGGCATATTGGGGATGTTGCACAGGCAAGAGTGGTAACCTCAGAATGTAGTGCAAGCAGGAGCAGCACTCTTATCAGCTACCACTTTCTCCCCACTTCAATACACCAAAGGCACATTACCAGCAAAGAACCATCTATACTGACACAGGCCATAAATAAACCAGCTGACAAGAAAGTCCCTCAGCACACCCCAGGGCAAGAGACCCCAGCACAAATTTCTATTAGACTCTATCTCGCAAAGCACATTGGGGACATGGACACCGATGCACTGGGATATTGTACACATAAGTCCGCAATATGGCCAATCCTAAACAAAGTGGCTCAGCACTATCTTTACTGCCCACCTACCAGTGTGCCCAATAAATGTGTTTTCTCAATGACATGGGACACCATGAGCCCTCATCGCTCAAGGCTGGTGTCAAAATTGATAGAAAAACTGGTCTTTTTGAAAATTCAGAATTTCCATGCAAGTGTCAAGATTACTGAAAGCACCTTAAAGGTCTTGCTGTATCTCTATATACCTGCCTCACCTCTTATGTACCACCTTAGTGGTCTTGTTCCTGCTCTGCCTTCCTTCCATGCCTCTGATATACCATCTTAGGGATCTTGCTGCTACTGCACTGCCTAACTGAATTGCCCCTGATATACCTCATTGGGCATGCTGTTAATATATCTACTTGTTATGCCTATTATGTATCATCATGGGAGTTTGGGTTCCTCTGATATTTGCTGTTTGGATTTCAGCCTAGCTCTCCCACTAGGGGTGTGCATCCGTTTTCCACATATTTGTGATCCGCAACGTATTTTGTCCTATCTGTTAAAAACGTGGGGAGGCGAAACGCATCGCGACTCCCCACGTATTTAACGGATTTCTGTTTTATTCGGCCACCTAAATTAAAATTTAAACAAAACCCTCTTGACCCCCCCCCCCCCCAAGACTTACCAAAACTCGCCGTATTAACGCATTGGGGCGCCATATGGCCGAATGCAACGCATTTGCTCCCCAACGAATCTGAATCACGAATGCAACGTATGACGTCCCTCTGCACATCCCTATCTCCCACCCTATTTGTTTGTGTTTTGGTTATACTCGGGTGTTTTGTCCTCAAAAAAATAATTGAAAAAAGAAATAAAAATACAATGTTCTCCTCCTAATACACCTATTTTGTGATTCTTCATTTTCTTGTCACTTACTACAATCCTAGCCTATTTATCCCACCCTGTTTCTTTGTTGGTTATACTGGGGAGGGGGGAGTGTTCCCAGAGAAAACATTTAAAAAAAAGAAAAATATGTTTGTCCTTCCACCCCATCTCTTTTCTGGTTGTCTACTTACTGTTATACTGTTTCTGCTGGTATTCCTTTTCTCCTTTAATGTGCCTTAGGCTATTTATGCCACTTTTGTTGCCATGTAGACATAGTCTTGATGCACTGGCATGCATTCACCCTTCTGATGTTGTCTACCCATTTGTTTTATTAGAAGTGATAGGAAAACTCAAATCTGGTGCCCAAAATAGGTAAACAAATGGCCAAATAAAACAAAGAAACACAAATTATTTTTGTTTTAAAATAATAAACTCAATGGAGGTGCCCTATGAAATGAATGAATGAATGAATGAATGAATGAATGAATGAAACAAAAGGAAAATGTTTCCACTGTATTCCCTTAGAATCAGCTTGCCTTATAAAGTGTATGTGTGGTAAAAGAGAGTATTAGAATGCATGTGTAATATATTAAATGTGATGAAACAATTTTAAAATCATGAATATCTCATTCCCTTGCAAAGTATGTAGTCTTGTTTCTTAAAAAGAAGCTTTGAAGGGTTCTAAAATTTTCTCTGTGGAATCTATTCTGACTCTTGTTTCACATTCCATGTGAATAGATAAAAATAGAAAAAAAGCAAAATAAAACCCATTTAAGTATAAAGGTGACTAAACCCTTGTGAGTTATTGGAGCATCAATACTGACTCTAACTTTTGTGAATCTATTATCTTTTTTTCAAGCCCTGGTGAATGCATTTTTGCCAGTTTCAAATATGTCCCAAATAAACTCTTTCATTACAGTTGTTATTCTGGGAAATCCAAATATCTCTTACTATTATTTGTCTAAGGGAAGCCAAAGGACCAGACATGAATCAACAACTTTAGTTTTCTTAGAAAACTAAAAAGTCATGGATCGGAGGTGATATCCTTCTGTGGATTGTAAACTGGTTAAAAGACAGAAAACGGAGAGTAGGATTCAATGGTCAATTTTCTCAGTGAAAAACGGTATACAGTGGAGTGCCTTAGGATCTGTACTTGGACCAGTGCTTTTCAATATATTTATAAATGATGTGGAAAGGAATACGATGAGTGAGGTATTCAAATTTGCAGATGATACAAAACTATTCAGAGTTGTTAAATCACAAGCAGATTGTGACAAATTGTAGGAGGACCTTGCAAGACTGAAAGATTGGGCATCTAAATGGCAGATGAAATTTAATGTAGAGAAGTGGAAGGTGTTGCATATAGGGAAAAATAACCCATGCTATAGTTGCACAATGTTAGGTTCCATATTAAGAGTTACTACCCAGGAAAAAGATCTAGGCATCATAGTGGATAATACATTGAAATCGTCGGCTCAGTGTGCTGCAGAAGTCAAAAAAGCAAACAGAATGTTAGGAATTATTAGGAAGGGAATGGTGAATAAAATAGAAAAAGTCATAATGTATCTGATTTGTTCCATCGTGAGACTGCACTTTGAGTACTGTGTACAATTCTGGTCCCCACATCTCAAAAAAGATATAGTTATACTGGAGAAGGAACAGAGAAGGGCAACCAAAATAATAAAGGGGGTGGAACAGCTTCTCTATGAGAAAAGGCTAAAGAGGTTAGGGCTGTTCAGCTTGGAGAAGAGACGGCTGAGGTGAGGATATGATAGAAGTCTTTAAAATCATGAGAGGTCTAGAATGGGTAAATGTGAATCGGTTATTTACTCTTTCAGATAATAGAAGGAGTAGGGGGCACTCCATGAAGTTAGCAAGTAGCAAATTTAAACTAATCAGGGAAAATTCTTTTTTCACTCAAAGCACATTTAAGCTCTGGAATTTGTTGCCAGAGGATGTGGTTAGTGAAGTTAGTGTAGCTGGGTTTAAAAAAGGTTTAGATAAATTCTTGGAGAAGAAGTCCATTAATTGCTGGCTTAGGGAATAGCCACTGCTATTTTTTGCATCAGTAGCATAAGATCTACTTGGTGTTTGGGTACTTGTCAGGTACTTGCTGCCTTGCATGCATTGGCCACTGTTGGAAACAGGATGCTGGGCTTGATGGATCCTTTGTCTGACCCAGTATGGCAATCTCTTATGTTCAACCAACTTTATAATGCATTGCTTACTCATTTTCTGAGTGTCAACAAGTAATTTCATTGTTGCTTGTCTTCCTTTGCTTCTTTCTAACTTTTACTCATTTTCCTGTATAGTGCATTGGATTTAATTACACACCAGGGACTTTGGTTTTCACACATAAATGAAATTAGCAATTAGTGGTTGTGAAATTAGTGAAATTAGTGATTGTGTTGCACTCCTCCAGAGAGTTTTCTTTTAGTTTATCTGCATTAACTTTAGTACCAAAATCAAGATTTGATTAAATCAGAACATCAACCATAAACATAAACCCCCTGGTGGGCAGTATTTTCTGACAATGACTGAAGAGGCCAATTCAAGCTATTATATATATATTAGAAGTGAATCTGTTGGTAGCCAGTACCACAAACACTAGCTCATTTGTCACTTGGTTTTCATGAGCCATCATTCGATCCCCTTTCAGGTTCCAACATCATATGTATTCATTTCATGTCCATCTCCAGGTATGCTATCTACATTTTGCAGCTATTGGAAACTGTTACCATGCATCCTCCTCCCAAGGCTAAATCTGCTAAGTATTATAGGAATGCTTTTATTGCAAAGAAAATGGTAGTAAATGGAGCTGGTATTCTCTTACCAACCAATTTGAGAAAAATATGTTCTCTCTGTCACCCTTTTCTGTTGAAAACATTTTTATAAATATATTATTTATATACTTTGCTTTCTCATGCAGTGCAATTTTCAAGGATGTACTAAAGTGCAAAGCTCAGACCATAAAAATGTGTATTCTGAACTGCAGAAAGATACTCAATTGTATATGTAAGAATAAACGAATATTTGCTAATAAGTCAAAATTAATAAAAGATCTTCTCCATCTATAGTACAACAAAACTATTTTTAAAGAGAAGAAAAACTATTAAATCTGTTTAAACCATTGCTTTTATTGTTTAATAACATAAAGTTTCATCCTTATTCATCCATAAATAATCTGTGAAGTGTCTAAAATGTGAAAAAGATCTGTAGAATATCTAAGTTTCTAGAGGATATGAATATATATGTATACTAAGGATATATAATAAAAGCATATTATGAAATATGAAGTACTGCTTATACCAGTTTTGGAAGCCTATTATAGTAACTTGCAAATGTCTTTCACAAATGGGGCATCACATAAAAAAAAAAATGCAAAAATACCCCAAACCACAAAATGCTGAAATTTGAGGGTTTTGCACATTTTTTTTTCACATGAACACTGCAGCAAATTTAGCAAGTTTACTTCTTTTTAAAAGATAAACATTCATATGTATTCCATGGGTAGTACATCAATCCCTTTGTTATGGCCATGAAAATATGTCTAGTTTGCAGTGAGATCATTCTTTCATTCAGTTGCATCCATGTATTTACATAAGAAAATAAGAACATAAGACTTGCCATATTGAGTCAGACTAAGGACCCTTTAAGCCCAGTATCCTGTTTCCAACAGTGGCCAATCCAAGTCACCAGTACTGGCAGGATCCCAAGTGGTAGAAAGATTCCAAGCTGCTTATCCCAAGAATAAGCAGTGGATATCTACAACTCCACCTTAATAATGGTTTATGGACTTTTCCTCCAGGAACTTGTTCAAACTATTTTTAAACATGGCTATACTACTAGTAGCTTTCACTACATCCTCTGGCAACGAATTCCAGAGTTTAATTTTGTGCTGAGTAAAAAAAACATTTCCTCTTATTAGTTTTAAATATATTACCTAGTAGAGATGTGATTTGGCTGAACCTTTCGGTTCGGCCTATGTTATTGGCCCGCCATCGGAAATTTCATTTTCCCACAGTTTGGTCTGATTTTATTTTGTCAGTCCCCCGAAACAAAGCCTGAAACCTGGGGGGGGCAGCCGGGGGGTTGTAAAAAAAACAACCCAAACCCATCCCAACCCTTCAAATGTAATTAATTGCAACCCCCACCCTCCCGACCCTCAAGACTTGCCCGATTGACCACACCAAGACTTACCAAAAGTCCCTGGTGGTCCAGCAGGGGTCCTGGGAGTGATCTCCCGCTCTCGGGCTATTGGCTGCCAGTAATCAAAATAGCGCCATGGCCCTTTGCCCTTACCGTATGATAGGAGCTATCAGTGCCATTGGCCGGCCTCTGTCACATGGTAGGAGCAATGGATGGCCGGCACCATCTTAAAAAATGGTGCAGGCCATCCTTTGCTCCCACCATGTGACAGGGGCTAACCAATAGCAGCGATAGCCTCTGTCACATGGTAAGGACAAAGGGCCATTGGCGCCCGAGAGGGGGAGATCGCTCCCGGGACCCCGCTGGACCACCAGGGACTTTCGGTGAGTCTTGGGGGGGTCGGGCAAGTCTTGGGGGGTCAGAAGGGTAGGGGTTGCAATTAATTAAATTTGAAGGGTTGGAGAGGGTTTGGGTTTGTTTGGTTTTTTTTTAATGTACCCTTTCTCTCCCCCAAAATACAATAAGAAAACCACATGCAATTTTGTGGGTTTTCTTATCGTTTTGTTGCCCTCCCGAACCATGATGAAATAGGAAATAGCATCTCTATTTCCTATTTCGTCACAAATGAATGCACATCCCTATTACCTAGTAACTTCATTATGTGTCCCCTAGTCTTTGTACTTTTTGAAAGAGTAAACAACTGATTAACTTTTACACTTTCCATTCCACTCATTATTTTATAGACCTGTTTCATATCTTCCCTTAGGAATGTCTTCTCCAAGCTGAAGAGTTCTAACTTTTTTAGCCTTTTCTGATAGGAGAATCATTCCATCCCCTTTATCATTTTTGTCGCCCTTCTCTGTACCTTTTCTAATTCTGCTATATTTTTATTGAACAACTGCACATAGTACAAAAACAATATGCTGGAACTCAAAGTACAATATGAAATAAAGCAGGGGACAATTTTCAAAGAGCCCTTCAAAGAGCTTTGTACTGGAGACCTTATACTCAGATTTTTTAAATTGTCTGAGAGTGCAAAAAAGGATTTTGTAGCTATGTTTTCTAAAGCCCAATTTTTGCTGGAAAATAGCAAACATGGATTTGAAAATCCAAACTATAGGGGTCTTTTATGAAAGTGCTATATGGTGTTCTTGCATGAGAGAGAGAGAGAGAGACAACCTAGCCATAATGCTCTCACACTAGATAGGTATTTATATCTCTATGGGAGGCCCACCTAGTAACTCGAGGTGAGGTTTAGGTATTAGTGTAGGGGTTAGGGGCCACTTTGACATTCAAAGTGAGACGTACGAACAGAACAGTGCTCTCTTGTGATGATTCGATGACATTCGGAGTGAGGAAACTCACCCAAAGATGAGATTTGTGCAATGTTCCCCAAACCTACCAGCAAATAGATGTAATGAAATAGCTAATTTTTTCAAGGACAAAATTATGACCCTAAAAACAAAGATTCCAAAATCATCAACACAAACAATCAAAATGCAAGAAAGAGATGTTAAACAATAGACAGCTTTCACTGAAAGTGCAGAACTAGAAGTAGAGTCAATGCTGAAAAAAGCTAAATCCCGCCCCACATACACAAGACACAATGCCAACCATAGACTTAAAAAAATTAGCCTCCATAGTCTCTCAGACTCTAACTAATATCATTAATCTATCCTTAACAGTAGGAACCATGCCAGATATGCTTAAAGAAGCAACAGTGAAACCGATTTTAAAGAAAAAAACAAAAAAACAGTGATCCCATTGTCCTTAGCAACTATAGGCCGTTATCAAACCTACCTCTACTTGCAAAACTAATAGAAAAAACTGTACAAAACCAATTAGCAGAACACTTAGAAACCAATAACATCCTATACCCATCACAACACGGATTTCGAAAAAACTATAGCACTGAAACTCTCCTGCTGGCACTAACAGACAACATCATGAAAGGGTTTGACATTATATACTGGTAATGCTAAACCTATCAGCGACATTCGATACAGTAAACCATGAAATACTGCTAAATAGACTAGAAGAAATAGGACTAAGCAATAATACAATTAAGTGGTTAAAATCATACCTAAATAACAGATACTTTCAAGTACAGAACAAAGATACAATCTCAAATAAAATAGAACTTCAAACAGGAGTCCCACAAGGGTCGGCCCTATCTGCCACACTATTTAACATATACATGCTGCCACTATGCCACCTATTAGCTGGACTGGGTATAACGCATTATATATATGCTGATGATATTCAATTAATTCTTCCCATTGACAATACAATCGAAAAAACTCTGGACCTAGCCAATATGTATCTAGATATTATCAAACAGCTTCTCAACCAAATGGAGTTAGTTATTAACATAGAGAAAACAGAATTCCTACATCTAGAAAGAAAAAATCTAGAAATCATCCAAAATCCTATAACACTCAAAAACAGCCAAAAGATTGAACTATCTGAGAAAGTACGCAACCTAGGAGTGATAATTGACACTGAACTGAATATGAAACAACATATATATCTTTCAAAATAAGAGAAGGTTACAACAAACTTAAGACTCTTAGGAGATTAAAACCCATGCTAACAACAAACAACTTCCGATCGGTGCTACAAGCATTAATCTTTGCAAGCACTAACTATTGTTATGCCCTACTCCTGGGTTTACCATACACAACAATTAGACCACTCCAGATACTGCAAAACACAGCAGCAAGAATTCTGACTGGAAAAAGTAGAAGGGATCATATCACTGACACCCTAATTGAAATACACTGGCTACCCATTGAACAGAGAATTCAATACAAATCACTATGTACCATACATAAATTAATCCATATCGAAAAAACAGAATGGCTAAACACTGCACTGAAAGTACATGTTCCCAACAGGAACCTGATATCCGCAAACAAGGCATTACTAACTATTCCCTCCATTAAAACTGCAAGACTAACTCAAGTAAGGGATAGAGCCCTATCATTAGCAGGGCTTACATTATGGAACACCATGCCATCAGAAATCAGACTGCAAAAAGACATCAAACTATTCAAAAAGAGCCTAAAACCATGGCTATTTAAACAAGCATACCACAAAGAGAATGGAGAATAGAATCCAAAGAATTGTAGAAAGCGATGAGTTTGTGCTTTGACACAACACACCTACTCATAATGAGTGTTTTTACTTTTAAGCAGTAACAGATAAACACAACCTCACCTAGCATCTTATAGCTATTATGAAACTCTGTACCGTACCTTACAGGCATCTGTCTAGATGTTAAAATAACAGTTAAACAACATTATTTTAAGTGCCTTATTATTAACTGTTGTGACGGCTTCTAGCTTAACGACAGTATAGAAAAGAGTTTAAATAAAATAAATAAATGTTCTCTCAATCTAGCTTGATGTTACCCAGGTAGAGAGTCCATCAAGCTAGGTTGAGAGAACATTGCACAAATCTCATCCAAAGCAGCTCTCATTTATTGTAGCTATAAAAGGCTGACATACTTGGATCAATGTAGGATAAATCATTGCTCATTACCAAAACAGTAAGCCTTTCCATAGAAAAACCATACCAAATGTTCTGGAGCCACCGGTCCATAGATGTGTTAAAGGAAGAATTCTCCTGAGGGGCTACATTGTATTTGGCTTCTAACAATATATAATTTACTAAGAAATACCCCCTTTTAGGTTTTGGAGCAATATTGTTTAACCAGAATCCCAACAATATAATAGTAGGACCTATAGCTAATTGGAACGATGGTATATAAACACCTAAATAAATAAATAGATAAATAAGTAAGTAAACAGACATTCCCACCTGGTATGAAAATAAACAATTCTTTCCAATACTTCAGTTTAGACCACAACCCCATTCTATATAACTAGTCGGGAGTGCAATACTAATAATAAAATAAATCATATTCATTGTCTTCTATATGGGCATTTTCTGCATTCTGATGAAAACCTGACATGTGAGGTCCAAATCATGTTTCCAATCAGAATTATAAGTTTCTGAAAGTATGGATATGTAACCTAGACAGCATATTGTATATTTTGAAAATGTTTAGGCCTATATTCCAAACCTTAAGCATATTTATTTATTTATTTATTTATTTATTAAATACACTAAGGACACTTATCACATCTATTCACATCTTATCACATCTATTATTTATTTATTTATTAAATACACTAAGGACACTTATCACATCTATACAATAGTGTAGGGATGTGCATTCGTTTTGAACGAATGTACAATCCGCAACGTCTAGGTCCCTATTCGTTGCATTCATGGGGTTCATAAATGTATGGCGAACTCCCACGAATGCAAAGTATCACTAACAAATAAAACACCCACTCTCCTGACCCCCCCAAGACTTGCCAAAAGTCCCTGGTGGTCCAGCGGGGGTCCTGGAGTGATCTATTGCACTTGGGCCGTCGGCTGTCAGTATTCAAAATGGCGCCTATAGCCTTTGCCCTTACTATGTCACAGGGGCTACCGGTGCCATTGGTTGGCCCCTGTCACATGGTAGAAGCAATGGCCGGCCGGCTCCATCTTGTGCTCCTACCATGTGACAGGGGCCGACCAATGGCACCGGTAGCCCCTGTGACATAGTAAGGGCAAAGGCTATTGGTGCCATTTTGAATACCGGCAGCCGATGGCCCGAGTGCAGGAGAATGCTCCAGGATCCCCGCTGGACCACCAGGGACGTTTGTCAAGTCTTGGGGGGTCAGGAGGGTGGGGAGTTGTAGTTAATCAAATTTAAAGGGTTTGGATGTTTTTTTTTTTAACTTTAATGGGAAACAAATACCATATATAACGGATGAATCGGGGGTTCCCTGAAAATGGATGTAATGGATTTGGATCCCGACAAATACGAATACCGAATAGAACGTATCCGTCCCTGCTGCACATCCCTACAATAGTGTGCCATGCACCAAGCAGTTGATTACCAAAGCCATCGATCCACCTAACTGCAGAGCTAGGTGGCTAGTACAAAAGCTTTGAAAATTTCACTTTGCTCAAACTCTAGGCAGGATAAGGTCAGAGGAAGAAAGTTGGTTTGTGCTAATTTCAGGACTAGCCTAATAATTTAGCTGGCCAAATCTAGAGGCAGGTATAAATGACTTAAATTAAGTCATTATTCTTGTGTCAGGACATAGAAGTATGACAACTAAGCTGGCAGCATTATCAAAGGACACCAGGAGCAGGATCGGAGGGAGACTTGGTCTCTCCTGCCTTTCTCAAATATGTCTTGCATCAGAAAGTGATAAGAAAGGGGGGAATTACTTGACGTGGCAGAATGGAAGGTGGACTATAGAGGCTTCTGATTTGCTGGAGAGTAGGAGGATGGAGAGAGGCCAGCAGGGCGCTTCCAATTTACAGAAGAGTATGTGAGATAGTTGGGGCCAGAGATAGGCTTCTGATTTTCTGGGTTGGTTGATAGGCCTGCAGGGGTCTTTATAGGAGGGGATAGTGGGATAGAATAAGCCAGTAGGTAACCAAAATTGCAGGAACAGTGCTTTTGTTCTGTTGTTGCTGAGTCTCTATCATTGCACACGTTGGTAGAAGTCCTATCTGAAGTATTCACTGTAACTGTCCATGGAAAGGAAATACTGTGGAAAATAACCTAAACTGGATAAACAAACTGGATTTAACTTTTTGCATAACTGTGAATGTTTGCAACCTTGATTGAAGTTATCTGTTTATTCATACCTGCAGTACATTATAAATCAGGAAGGGTTATGTTAGGAGCTTGTTTATTAGTAAGCCAACCATGGGATACAATACCATTCTCAGCATGGTTTGTACCACTGGAGCTTCCAATTGACAATGGTAGCATTGTGACCACCAAGTCTCTTTATCTTTTGGGCTGTGGTGGGGGAATTTCAGCCCTTTCAACCTTGTCCTTGGGAGGCGCATGTGCAAATGTGTGTGTGTGTGTGTGGGGGGGGGGGGGGGGGGGGGGGGGGGCAGGAGCAGGGGGTTCCCAGATTAAGCCACCCTTTCACTTTTGGTTGGTTAGCATGGGGGAATTTCAAGACTTTCCATGCATGGTAAAAATTTAACAGCTGGTCTTGGGCAGGTGTTATACTTGTAACCAAGAGCCATTCTTCAATTATCCATACACCCAGGCAAGCACTAGGACAAATAGGTTAGTGGATGAGGAAAGGATGTATTCAAATTCCAGTCCCTCCCTTTGAAGGGCCTGGGAATGTGTGATAGCATGTGGTATGCTTCCACACCCACTATTTTCTATAGGCTCAATAAAGGGTAAAAGTACGTAACCCCACTCTGGTGTGCATGTCCTGCATGGGTGGGGCCATAACATTATTTGTAAATTCTTTGGGGCAGGAACCCTCACTAGCCCTCTTCTGTGCCCCTTTTCCCAGGGTATGGATCCTTTGGCTTGGGAAGAAAGAGTTCCTTTAGGGTCCCAGTGAAGGGGGTGGCTAACTTCCATTTAGTTATCACTGGTGGTGGGGGTTGGGGGGTAATCTCTCTTCTCTGTGAGTGCTTTGTGCCCAAATGAAGTTGCTACTGAATAAGATAGTTGTAGATGGCATAATAAATATGTTTCCAGCACCCTCCACAAGCATCTCGCCCCACACCTTTCCCTCCCTACACAAGCATCTCCCACCACCCTTTCCCTCCCTATCACTACCTTCCTCCCACACATCCCTTCCTCTCCCCTCCCCCCTCTACACTCCCTGCTCTCCTTACCATAATTTATCCTCATCAACAAGCCATTTATGTACATATGTTATATACTATAGTCTAATGTTCCATGTACTCCTGTTAGTTCTGTTACAACTTGTTATATTTATTACCATGTTATAATGTAAAATATTCTTGTTATATTTATTACCATGTTATAATGTAAAATATTCTTATATCTATTTAATACCATGTTATAATGTAAAATAGGGCTGTTACCACCCTATTCCTTTAGTTATCTGGAAACCGATGTGATATCTCGATCGAATGTCGGTATACAAAAGAAATAAATAAATAAAATAAATAAATTACAGTTTTTCTGTCTATCTGTACAGGAATCTTGAAACCAAGAATTATGGAGTTGTAACTGGTGATTGCAACTTTTGAAAACACCAATCAATTTTACATAGCAGAGTTCATAGTAGGGTTAATCAAATCAGTCTGGATTAAATTCAAGCCCCATCCAAATCAAAGATATTGAGAAGCAGATTTAAATCATAATGGACTGCAAATTTATTTAACTATATCAGAACTGCTTGCAAATTTTAATTCTTAATTTATACTGTGTGTTTTTAACTGGAATCTGATTGCAATGATTTTATAGGTTTTATAGTTATTATAATCTGTCAGGGGACACATTGTTCTTATAGAGTAGAATATTCAATTTGACCAAATAAATAGACATGAAGGGCTTGATTTTCAGAATGATGCTCATAGAACTGTGTTTTACGCGTGTAGGTATCGCTTTGAAAATAAAGTAGAATGTTGTGTACATACCGGTACACATGAAACCCCATGCTGCACGTACTTTTACCTGCACTAGCAAAAGGCATTCCAGAGGGTGGAATCAAGGCAGGAAAGCATGTGCTTAAATTTACATGCTAAAGCTTTCAGCTTCTCTGGAGAAGGTGTTTGATGTGGCATTGTATATGTAAATTGTACTCCACATTGGATACATTTTTAGAATTGTGGATTATAATCAAATAAATAAATTAATAATTATACTAATAATATGTATGTACTCACATACCGGGTCAACCTGCTAATTTTCAAAGTGGACTTATCGGCATAAGTCTACTTTGAATATTTGGGCTTTAATGAAATTACTATTGAAATGTATACATTTCAACCAGTCATCATCACTCAAGTTTCCATATTTGCTTGATTTAAATCTTTTTTACTCAGTGCATATGCAAATATTCACAAAGGCTTGCTTGCATTTAAGATATTTGAAGAATCGTGCTATTTCAAATATTCAGACTATTATTCTCAAGATTTTTTTAGAAACCCAAGCCAATCCAAGAAAAGTCTAATTTATTTGGTTTGAATTGAAGCTGACTCTGATTATTAAAGTAAATCTGAGTATGATATTTTCATATCTAATCCTGGATTCAAAATAGATAGGAAGAGGTTTGCCCATTCATAATTCATTCTCTGTTCCAAAGTACTTTCATAAGCAAAGAAAGAACATCTAACCATTAATGCCCATTCCTTAAATAGATTTCCTACAAACTGAATATTGCTAGACCAGCAGTTTTTACTTTGGAAAATATATTGTGTTATCCATTGTTTTCCTACCTTGACATTCACTGATCTTTCACGTTTTACTTTCTCCCCACATATTTCCTGTCGTCATTTACGCCTACCGTAGACACCGATCAGACATGTTTCCTTTACTGATTTTGTTATCCTTTATCCCCTGCACTGAAAGACTCTTTTTCTATCTATTTCATGTATGTTTTCCTCTCCTGCCTTTTCCCATCACAAATCCGCTATCATGTATTTGCTAATTACTATCCTCTGTCACACATGAAAACTATTATGAATACAATTCTTCTTTGAATATAAAATCTGTTCTATCTGCACTGCTAATAAACAGCTGAACAAGAGACATGAAATCCTGAAAACTCATGTGAATAGGGATGGTAACTTTCAAACGAGTGTGTGAGTGCACATATATACAATTTTATATGTAGCCCCCTGCTTTGACTTCTAACTGGGCACAGAGGCTCACAGGGAAAGTCATAAGCAAGCCCAGGACTCATACTTTCCGGGGTGGGGGAGGTCCCATTCAGGGGGAAGGGAAGGATAACAGTTAATCTTTCAAGGCCCTTAGAGGTTTTCTTCTCTCCTTGAGCTTTTCTGCAAACAGTCCAGTCAAAATCCAAAGAATATTCTTCACGTAACAGATGTTGTCCAAAACAAAATAAAGTTGTTTTTTTTACTGGCTACTGATTGTGGAAACAAAATCCAGACAGTACACCCAGGCTTAGTGCACAATCAGTACAGAAAAATAAAGCCCAGCACAAAAAATAAACCCAGAGTCCCAGTAGCAAATGCAGCATATTGTGAACTAGAAAGCTGTGTGGAGCAAGAACACCCTCCTTCTGGGATCTTTCCTTGGTACTTGCTTCCTTGGTGCAGCTCTCTCTATATCTCAATATCCAGTTGGAACAATCATTAGATTAAGACAGGGATTCTGAAGCTAATGTTTCGCTGTAGGCAGCACCTCGGAAACACATTTAAGTCTGGCAGTCTTCACTGAATTCCAATATGAAATTACATTCTTTTCCCAAATTAGAAGCACTCTCCCTGGACAAATAAGGAGTAAGGATTTACACTCATCTTCCTTGAGACTACTACTGTGTCTTCTCAAAACTGTAGGAATTCATTCCTTTCTTCTCTGAAGAAATCCCTCTGAATCTGAATCCTTCTTGGACTCCTCTTCAGAAAATTCCTCTGTAATCCCAGAGTTCAGGCACCCTGACCCTGGGCCTCACCCACCCTCCTAGGATAGGATACTCCTTCAGCACTTTTCTGTGGGGAGATTCAACTTTCCACTACTACCTTTCCCTTTTGAAGGACAGACCATTAGCACCCCAAATAATCCTGTACTCAGGAGGACACATGAGGTTTGTTAAAATGCAGACACCTCCCACTGGGGAATGTCAACCTCCTACCACTTCTACTCTGACATCGATCTGTTGAAACCATGGATGCTACACTAGTAAGGAGCAAATCTGGGATCCCCTTACATATACTAATGAAAATGTACCACTTTCTATGCATATATATATTTATTTATTTACCAGGTATTTATAGCCTCCTGATCCAAAGAACTTATTCTCAGTAATGTACAACATGTAAATCCCCATCTACAGGAGGGGACCACATAAGTAACACGATCTCTCAGGTGTGTGATTTAGAATGGGCATATGCAGCATACCGACACTTCTAAAGGTTCTCCCAGGGATATGGAGGAGAGGGCGGAGCAGAAAATCAAAACATAAAATAAAATAAACAATATTACTATTGTAAGTAATATAAACAAAAACAGTGCATGCACATTTACATAATAAATAGGAGATTCTTGTAATCTATAGGAAAAATAAGCACATAGCATTATAGTAGAAGAATTTATAGCATTGGAAAATTTAAAAAAAAAAGCTTTTTTAATAATAGAAAACCACAAATATCTCAGTCCAGTTTGCTTCAAGCAAATTAAAAATTGGGGTTTCAAAATCCCCTTCCAAATTCTAACCAGAATATTAGCACAAGTTTTCAGTTTAATCTCTTCTGATTGTTGAATAATTTTAATGAATTTATCTGAAGCAGTAGATGGTAGGGGTGTGCATTCGGATTGACCGCATTAGTAAAACGCAACTCATATTTTTTTTTTACTTAAAAAATTGATTCGACATAAACGATCGGATTTCCCACATATCGAACATAGATATGTTCGATATGTGGGAAATCGCGATTGTTGAGCCAAAATAAAAATATAAACCCCCTCACCCTTTTTAATCCCCCCCCCCCCCGACTTACCACAACTCCCTGGTGATGGAGCGAGGAGTGAGGACGCCATTTCTGCAATCCTTGGCGAGAAGCATGTGACGTCGGCGGCACGTTGAGTGACGCCGGCGTCACGTGATTCCCGGCTCGTTCGCGCCGGACGGCTCGTTCGGCCCAAAAAGAACTTTTGGCCAGCTTGGGGGGGCCTCCTGACCCCCCCAAGCTGGCCAAAAGTTCTTTTTGGGCCGAACGAGCCGTCCGGCGCGAACGAGCCGGGAATCACGTGACGCCGCGTCACTCGACGTGCCACCGACGTCACATGCTTCTCGCCAAGGATTGCAGAAATGACGTCCTCACTCCTCGCTCGATCACCAGGGAGTTGTGGTAAGTCTGGGGGGGGGGATTAAGGAGGGTGAGGGGGTTTAAATTTTTTTTTTGCACATATGTACATATACCCAACTCATTGGATTTTTTTTATGTCCATATTGGCCGCAAGTGGGACCCCCTTTCGGACATAAAAAATATGAACATAAAATTTTGCTCTGCACATCCCTAGTAGATGGTGCATGGGAAGAGTTGTTTCCATTTTTCACGAAGTTCCAGGATTAACTTGCTTCAACCGATCAGATTTTAAATAAAATCCCCTTTCTATTCTAAATAAAAACATGACAAATCTTTAACCTGTAGGATTTCTTCTGTGAATGAGATGGCCGGTCGCCATTGCTCCTACCATGTGACAGAGGCCGGCCAATGGCACCGATAGCCCTGACACACGGTAAGGGCACAGGGCCATCAGCGCCATTTTGATTAGTGGCAGTTGACGCCTCGAGATGGGGAGATCACTCCTGGGATCCCGCTGGACCACCAGGGACTTTTGGTAAGTCTTGGGAGGGGGGGTCTGGCAAGTCTTGTGGGGTTGGGAGGGTGGAGAGTTGCAATTAATTAAATTTGAAGGGTGGGGTGGGTTTTTGGGTTGTTTTTTTTTTTTAAATCTGAAGGATTGGGGCGGGTTTTGGGCATCGTTTTGGAGGCAGACAAAATAAAATCATCTCGAACCGCGGGAAAACGAAATTTCCTGCGGCGGGCCAATAACGAAGGCCAAACCGAAAGGTTCAGCCGAATCACATCTCTAATTGGCACAACCTGCAGGGAGGAGCCCTACAGGTTCCCACCATCAGCAGGTGAATATGGATGAAGCAAATACCCAGCTGGAACTTCACCTATATCAGCCCTTGTTCCCCTCGGGTTGAGCTTTTGGGTGCCGGGGTCTTTTCTGTAAGAAGAAGAGGAGGTCCTTGGATATCAGGTCATAGGCAGAGGCAATCAGATGTGTTGAGAAGTAGGCAGTGGTCTGTGGCAGGCAACAGTCAAACGTGTCGAGAAGCAGGCAGAGATCAGTGTCAGGCAGCGAGCAACATAATCTGAGGTCAGGCCAAAGTTAATCCAGGTATCCATCCGAAGGGAAGAAGGGATGCATAGGCAGGGAGGTTCAGTGAAGAGAATTACAGAAGGTAAGAAACACTGAAGACAGAGCTGAACTGAAGACAACACAAGAGCTGGAGACAAGATGCTTGAGAATAGGGCTAGGCTGAAGTTGAGACACTGTAGGAACACGCTCTACTTGGAGTAGTAGGACCTGTTGCTGAGGCATGTTGCAGCTGGGAAGCTGTCATTTTATAGGCCAGAAACGGTGAAGTCATCTCCAGGAACTGCAGGGATTTTCCCAATGTGGTCCTTTAAATATTTCAGTGTGATGCACGCGTGCACCTAGGCAGAGGCTCAGCGAGCTGAAGTCAGCAGTGTCCTGCTATATGAAGGCCAAGAGGTTTCCTGGTGTGTACAAGAGTGGCATCCTGCCATGTGAAGGGACAACGGGGCCTTGCTGCAATGGAGGATGGTGTGACTAGTCCGAGACTGAAGGTGAGGATGGTGGTTTGTGGGATTAGCCTGCATGCCTATAAAATTTATTCAAAAGCAAGATGGAATAAATGAGCCTTAAGCAACTTTAAACTTTATTCAATAGGAAATAGGCAACCAGTGAAGCTCTTGCATTAGAGGGGTAACATGGTCATGTTTGCTATTTGAAGTTTATGAATTGAGGTGACTAGAAGGCTATGAAATAGCAAATTGCAATAATCTAAGTGACTCAGAATCAGTGAGTAGGAATATTAATTTGTTTTTTTTGTTTTGTTTTGAATTACTGCACTCAAATAAAATTAATGCATACTAAAACAGTGACCACTAAATTGAAATAAAATGTTTTAAATGGGATTTAGTGCACATTAAATAGCATTTAGTGAGCACTAAAAAAATTAGTATGCATTAAATTAAAATACAACAAAAACAAATAATAATTAAAAACAAAAATAACAAAATGAAAAATAAAATGGGGGATAATTATTTACCCTGTCAAGTAAAAGAATTTAAAAAATTGGAGAAAATAGTTTTTCATTCATTGCACAATCTGTGGAATTTGTTACTGGAGGATGTGGTCAAGACATCTAGCATAGCTGGGTTTTAAAAGGGTTTGACTCAGGAATCTTTGGTCCCTCTGGGTGAAATGCTTCAAGCTCTTATTGAAACACAGAGGTTCCTGCTTATTCCTAACACTGCTATGATAACAGTAATTCCTAATGGGGATTGGGATCTAACCACCTCAGCTGCTTTCTGTCCCATTTCCCGCATAAACTTTGACATTAAATTACTGGCTACGATTATGGCCAATCAATTAGGGAAATTTCTCCCAGAACTGGTGGGGACAGGGCAAATTGAATTTGTTCCCGGTTGAAATATAGTGACAAATATTCAGAAATTACTTGTGATTCTGATTCACAGCCAGCACGATTATCTCCCCTCGTTCCTTTTAAGCCTGGATATGGAAAAAGCGATTGATCACTTAGAATGGAATTTTATGTTTAGAATGCTGGAAATCTTTGGTATTTTGAGTTTTTTCTTATAAATGCTGTAGGTCTTGTACTGAGAGCCATACCTTTTGTACACGTTAATGGCTGTAAATCGAGTGACTTCCTTTTGGAGTGATGTACCCACCAGGGCAGCCCCTTATTGCCAATATTATTTATTTTATCTTTAGAACCTTTTCTGTGCCAACTTCGTGTGAATCGGGATATAGTTGATATCTCTATTGGAGAGTGGATAGACGCTAGTTTCAAACTTTCTGTTTTTGCGGTCGATATTTTGCTTTACATTTCTGATCTGCAGAGGTCCTTTCCAGCTCTTCTTAGAGAAGTACAGGACTATGGGTGGATAGGAGGTTTCAAATTGAACCTCGACAAATGCAAAGCCCTGCCGGTCGATCTAGACGTGAGGCACACCTGGCTTGGTGCTTTCCCAATGAAATGGGTCTCTGAGTCATTTTCCTATTTAGGAATCACGCTAACCACTGACTTGACTCATTTTGGGAAGCTCAATTTCCACCGGCTACACCAGCCAACCCAGTGTACCCTCGTGTTATGGCAGGATTTTCTGCTCTCTCTTTCTCTGGCCAAATTAGTTTGGTTCAAATGCTCCTTTTGCCAAAATGGCTTTTATTTATTCCAAACTATCCCTTGCCTTTTCACCAAACATGAATTGGATCATGTAGATTGTCTTCTGCATTGCTTTATTTGGAAAAATAAAAGACCTTGGGTGTCCTGGATGATGATCCACCGAAAGAAAGAGGGAGGCAGGCTAGGCCTTGCGGACCTGAAATTGTATAATATAGCTTGTAATTTACATCATGTTGCCAATTGGCTGTTGGAAATGTCTTATTTTATTCCTCTTGATTTTGAATGGGCTTTTCTCTCATCTGGCCTTAGCCTTCTATATTTTTAACATTCTTCTCCGCAGGCAGCCCCTAGAATTTTGAAAAATGGCCCATTGTATATTCCCTTGCTTCAGTCATGGAGTCGTTTTTGTAAGGCTCTCAGCTTGGATAGTACGGTTTCTCAAATTCTTCCTTTACTCGGCAACCCTAAATTTACACCAGGGCTCACTGGAGGTGTTTTTTTCCAATGGGCCATACACGGTTTGAAATGGATTGGACAATTTCTGTCTGAGGAGTGGAACATCAAAGCTTTCCCCACTTTAATCAAAGAATTTGATTTACCAGAGAAACACGCGTTTGCCTTTTTCCAAGTTAGAAATTACATCCGGTCCAAGATTGGAATGGTGATAAGGGAGCACTATTGTCTGACATACTAGACATGGACGACCCTTTTCCCCATTCCATCTCATACTATTATAAGCTTCTTCTAGGTCTGAAACCCAGCTTGAACTTTGACAGCTTGCTGGCACAATGAAAATGTGAACTCCCCTTAGACATGAATGTGGCCCAATATGCCTTACGTTTCAAGCGTATTTCAACAAACATAAGTGGCCAAAACCTCAGAGAGACCCAATATAAATTCCTCATGTACTATTACTACTCTCAGGTACAAGCTCACTATCTTAAAATTACCCCCTCACCCATTTGCGAGAAGTGCGCTCAATCTCCAGGCACGTTGGGTCATAAGTTTTGGGGCTGTCTAAAATCTTGGCCTTCTGGAAGGCCATAGTTGCATATATCTCTCAATTAACTGGGATATATTTACCTTTACAAACTCACATACTCCTTTTTGATCAACTGCATAGTGTAGTTCTGGGGCAGCAAAATAAGAGACTGTGGATTTGGAAGGTTCTATTGCTTGCAAAGAATTCTATTCTTTATTATTGGGTGGGCAAGGAACCACCAAACTTGACATACTGGAGGAACCAAATCCACCTCTTATGTGTCAACGAGAAGTTGGCAGAACAGATTAACATAGCTCGTAAATCTAAGCCTTTCTTATTAATCTGGAATGCTTATATTCGAACCATGCCCCATAGAGCTTGTAGTTTAATCCTAAATGATTTTTCTCTGCCCTATGTCCAGTGAATTTCTAAGCATCTGTGGTATAATGCCTTTATGTATTAAGCTGAGGCCTTGAGGGGGGTGGGGGGGGTCAGATAGTCTGACTTTTATGAGGGGGGCTGAGAAGATTCCACCAGCCTGCTCTCTGTTCTTGTTGCATACTGTTATTTGCCCACAGTTACAACAATATTAAAAATTCTTTGTTATTTCATCAGCGGAGAAGCAGTGTGTATTTGAGGAGGAGAGGGGGGAAAGGTGGTGATTTACTGTATGTGATTTTCAAACAGAGCCTCTGGATAATCCCAGTGTTCCCATCTTTATTTTGTATCTATAGCAGTGTTGTATTTGTGAAACTCAATTGTTGCGACCCCAGTCGCTTACGCAGCGACCAGGGCTCTTACCTTCCCCGCGGGTCTCCTCCCTGCGCCGCGAGCCGCGCGATTCCGGGCCGGCCTGGCCGCATGGCAGCGGCGTCCTCCTCGTGGGGATGCCGGCAAGCCCGAGGATAGCTCCGCCCCCTGCGGGGGAATGCGCACGCGCGAGGGCTGTCCTTTTGAGCTCCCAGCACCCAGATGTGCCGATCCGCCCTCCTTCTGACGTCAGCCCCGGAGGGGGATTTAAACCCGCAGCTTTCTTCTTTGCTTTGCCTTGCAACGTGGTCACTCCTTGGAGAGAGTTAGTTGCTGCTATCCTGCGTGTCTTGATCCTGGTTTGTCTCACGATTCTGCCTGCCTGCTGCCTGTCTTGATCCTGGTTTGTCTCACGATTCTGCCTGCCTGCTGCCTGTCTTGATCCTGGTTTGTCTCACGATTCTGCCTGCCTGCTGCCTGCCTTGATCCTGGTTTGTTTCACGTCTCTGCCTGTTCTCTGCCTGCCTCGACTCTGGCTCGCTTCTTGGAGCCACTACTTGCTGCATACCCAGACTCCGGCACACCTCCTCGTTCCTGTCTTCAGCTACCAGTCCAGACTTCTGTCCGTCCTCGGTTTTCCCTCACGCCAGTGACTCTCCTAAGTCCCAGCGGTCCGGGTCCCTACGGGCTCCTCCTGGGGGGACCTCGGACTTCCAGGGCGAAGCCACCTAAGTCCTAGCGACCCGGGCCCTAACAGCTCCTCTGGTGGGGTCACGGGTTTCCAGGTGAAGATCCATCCCGCACTGTGTGTGTCTGCCTTCCGACCGTCCCATATTGTCGGTCGGCCCAAGGATCCACACCCGGAGCACAACAGTTTGCAAGGCCATGGATCCGGCAGACCTAGCTGGTCTACAGGCCATTCCCGGACTGGCTCAACGTTTGGTTCAACAACAACAGGTACTGGACACCCTGGCGGCCACCGTGGAACGGTTGGCTACCCGTATGGACGTTGAGCCCGCTGCACCGGTTCCGGTAGCCATACCTGCCCCAGTGGTGACGCTTCATACTCCCACGCAGCTTCCAGCTCCCACACGTTTTGCTGGGGACTCTAAGGCTTGTGCGGGCTTCCTGAATCAGTGTTTTGTACGGTTCGCCCTGCTACCCAATCAGTTTCCCTCAGATGGAATCAAGGTGGCTTACATCTTTTCATTACTTGATGGTCGAGCCTTAAACTGGGCGTCTCCCATGTGGGATAAGAATGATCCCGCCCTGAGTGATCTGAGTTTGTTCGTGGAGGAATTTCGAGCAGCATTCGATGAACCAGCACGTCAGGCCTCCGCAACTTCTGAACTACTCCAGCTTCGGCAGGGGACACGAACCCTAGCCGACTACGCTCTGGAATTCCGCACCCTTGCCCAAGAAGTGGGTTGGGCCGATAACGCCCTTCGTGGGGTTTTTCTTGAAGGCCTGGCGGCTAGAATAAAGGACGAGCTTGCAGCTCGGGACCTTCCTGAGGACCTGAACTCACTTATTAACGTGGCTGGGCGCATCGACCGACGCCTGCAGCAAAGAGCGAAGGAAGGGCGTTTCCCTCGCCGTCTGGTCCCCGTACCGTCAGCTACCGCTAGATCTTCGAACTCCGGATCTCGGACCACCGGCTCCTCAGCAGAGTCTTCTCAGGAAGAGCCTATGCACCTAGGAAGATCCGCTCTGACCCTCGAGGAGAGGCAACGCCGCCGAGACTTGCGTTTATGTTTATACTGCGGAGGTAAAGGCCATTTCCTGGCCCAATGCAAGGAGCGTCCGGGAAACTCCCGCACCTAGGGGTAAGTGAGGAGGTTCCCCTAGGTTGTCTGAATGCAACTCCTCATTGTACCGTACCCGTAACCCTCAAATATCCGGGGGGTACTTTCAACACAAAGGCCCTCATAGATTCCGGCGCAGGAGGGAACTTTATCACTCAGGATTTGGTACGACACCTTCAGCTCTCCACGCAGCGTCAGGAACCTCCCTTACGGGTCACCTCCATTCAGGGTACACCGCTCGCCGGCAGTATAACTACTAGTACCAAGCCCATCATCCTTCAGACTGGTCTGCTTCACACAGAGAGGATTTCGTTCCTGGTTTTGGAGAAATCGGTATATCCCGTGGTCCTGGGGTTACCCTGGCTCCAACTACATTCCCCGGAGATTCGATGGGACGATTTCCAGATTGTCCGTTGGGGTGCACACTGCTCCCATTCTTGCATCCAGCCCTGGAGGGGTCCGCAAACGCCTCTGGCGCAGACTGATGTCAGGCTTCAGCTTCCGTTTCCCTACCAGGATTTTGCTGACGTGTTCTCTAAGGAAAAAGCGGAGTTGCTTCCACAGCATCGTCCATTTGATTGCGCGATTGACTTGCTTCCTGGCTCCACTCCCCCCCGTGGGAGAGTATACCCACTTTCTCAGCCTGAAACCCGAGCCATGTCTGAGTACATTTCGGAGAATCTCGCCAAGGGGTTTATTCGCCCCTCTAAGTCGCCCGCAGGAGCGGGTTTCTTTTTTGTGGCTAAGAAAGATGGGTCTTTGCGGCCCTGTATAGACTATCGTGGACTTAATGCCATAACCAAGAAAAATCGCTACCCACTGCCGTTAATCCCGGAGCTGTTGGACAAACTCCAGGGGGCACAAGTATTCACGAAGCTGGACTTGCGAGGGGCCTACAATTTGGTTCGTATCCGTCCCGGGGATGAATGGAAGACCGCTTTCAACACCCGGGATGGACATTACGAATACTTAGTGATGCCATTTGGCCTATGCAATGCTCCTGCAGTGTTCCAGCACTTAATGAATGAGATCCTCCGGGACTTCCTACAATCATGCGTTATAGTATATTTAGATGACATTCTTATCTACTCCTCGGATCTAGCCTCTCACCGAAGACATGTTCGACAGGTACTCCAGATTCTGCGGGATCATCGGTTATATGCGAAATTAGAAAAATGTCTCTTTGAGCAGAATTCCTTGCCCTTTTTAGGGTATATCGTTTCTGCAACTGGTTTTCGCATGGATCCCAGCAAAGTATCTGCCATCCGAAATTGGCCCCGGCCGGTGGGCCTGAAGGCTTTGCAACGTTTTTTGGGCTTTGCAAATTTCTACCGCCACTTTATTCCACGGTATTCCCAGCTGGTGGCACCTCTCACCACCCTAACCAAGAAGGGTGCGGACACTCGAATCTGGCCTTCCGAGGCTTGCAAAGCTTTTGAGGACTTAAAGGAGGCTTTCCTCCATGACACCTGTTTGCGACATCCGGATCCCACTCAGCCATTCTTCGTGGAGGTAGATGCCTCTAGTGTTGCGGTAGGGGCGGTCCTCTCACAAAAGTCCTCTTCTGGCCATTTGTTCCCTTGCTCCTATTTTTCTAAGAAATTCACTTCCGCCGAAAACAACTATGGGATTGGCGACAAAGAGCTATTGGCAATCAAGTTGGCACTAGAAGAGTGGAGGCAATGGTTGGAGGGGGCGACTCATCTTGTGACGGTCTACACCGATCACAAGAATTTGGAATTCCTGAACCAAGCCCAGCGGCTGAACCCCAGACAAGCACGTTGGTCGCTGTTTTTCAGTCGGTTTGACTTTCTCCTCAAGTATCGACCTGCCGCGAAGAACGTCCGGGCGGACGCCCTCTCGAGGAATGATATTCCGGAGGAGAAGGAGGAGATCCCTCAGTATATTATCGATCCAGCCAAGGTCTAGTTAGCCAATACTATCGTATCCTCTGTTGAACGTGTTGTAGTCTCTCGCAGGGACCGCAAAAGAGTTCTTGCCTGGGCTCATGATTCCCTCTCTGGTGGTCACGCCGGTAGGGAGAGGACCCTCAACCTTCTCAATCGCTATTACTGGTGGCCTAAGGTGCGCCAGGATGTACGCCTGTACGTGGATTCTTGCCCAGTTTGCGCCCGGCAGAAACCTCTGAACGGTCGCCCATGGGGGCTTCTGCAGCCTCTTCCCATTCCCACGGAACCCTGGACCCATATCGCCACTGATTTTGTGGTGGATTTACCCCCTTCCAAGGGCAATACGGTGATATGGGTAACAGTAGACCGCTTCTCCAAAATGGTTCATCTCGTACCATTACCCAAGTTGCCATCAGCACCAGAGTTAGCCCACCTGTTCACACAGCATATCTTCAGGGCTCATGGACTTCCGCAAAGTATCGTGTCTGATCGGGGCCCACAGTTCACGGCTCAATTTTGGTGGGCCATCTGCCGGAAATTTGGGATACAGTTGAACCTATCTACAGCCTTCCACCCACAAAGCAATGGGCAGACCGAACGCATGAATAGGTCCTTGAAGACGTTCCTTCGAAGTTTTGTCTCCGAAAGAGGAGACAATTGGGTGTCCCTCCTTCCCTGGGCCGAGTTTGCCTACAACAACCACACCCACTCGATAACAGGACAATCACCTTTCCAGACCGTTTTCGGTCGCCACCTGAAACCTCCGGTGCCCATTCCTGTTACCGTGCCTTCACCGGCAGCACTAACGGTGGCCCAACACATTCATCATCTATGGAGGTCGGTCCAACGCCGACTCACTTCCTCAGCCGAAAAGATGCAGAAATATGCCAATCGCCACCGTCGACCAGCACCCATATTCTTACCCGGTACTAAGGTATGGCTAAGCACCAGAAACCTCCATTTGCCAGGTCGCTCCAAGAAATTGGCATCAAGATACTGTGGCCCTTTCACTATCGCTGAACGCATAGGGTTGGTCTCTTATAGACTCCGTCTACCCTCCTCTTTACGTGTCCACAACGTGTTCCATGTCTCTCTACTGAAGCCAGTGGTACTCTCCCGTTTCCATCAACCCTCGACTGATGCTGTATCATCCCCCTCTAATGAAGAACCTACCTATCAGGTACGCGAAGTACTAGATGTTCGTTTCCGGGCTCGTCACTGGGAATACCTATTGGCATGGGAGGGTTGCGGTCCTGAAGAGGATTCCTGGGAGCCAGCTCGGAATATTCTGGACAAATCGCTGTTAGCCCGCTTCCATCAGGACAATCCCGGTAAGCCGGGTCCCCTGAGGAGGGGCCGTAAGAAAGGGGGTACTGTTGCGACCCCAGTCGCTTACGCAGCGACCAGGGCTCTTACCTTCCCCGCGGGTCTCCTCCCTGCGCTGCGAGCCGCACGATTCCGGGCCGGCCTGGCCGCATGGCAGCGGCGTCCTCCTCGTGGGGATGCCGGCAAGCCCGAGGATAGCTCCGCCCCCTGCGGGGAATGCGCGCGCGCGAGGGCTGTCCTTTTGAGCTCCCAGCACCCGGATGTGCCGATCCGCCCTCCTTCTGACGTCAGCCCCGGAGGGGGATTTAAACCCGCAGCTTTCTTCTTTGCTTTGCCTTGCAACGTGGTCACTCCTTGGAGAGAGTTAGTTGCTGCTATCCTGCGTGTCTTGATCCTGGTTTGTCTCACGATTCTGCCTGCCTGCTGCCTGTCTTGATCCTGGTTTGTCTCACGATTCTGCCTGCCTGCTGCCTGCCTTGATCCTGGTTTGTTTCACGTCTCTGCCTGTTCTCTGCCTGCCTCGACTCTGGCTCGCTTCTTGGAGCCACTACTTGCTGCATACCCAGACTCCGGCACACCTCCTCGTTCCTGTCTTCAGCTACCAGTCCAGACTTCTGTCCGTCCTCGGTTTTCCCTCACGCCAGTGACTCTCCTAAGTCCCAGCGGTCCGGGTCCCTACGGGCTCCTCCTGGGGGGACCTCGGACTTCCAGGGCGAAGCCACCTAAGTCCTAGCGACCCGGGCCCTAACAGCTCCTCTGGTGGGGTCACGGGTTTCCAGGTGAAGATCCATCCCGCACTGTGTGTGTCTGCCTTCCGACCGTCCCATATTGTCGGTCGGCCCAAGGATCCACACCCGGAGCACAACACTCAATAGAGATATTTAAACATAAAATGGTTTGAACAAGATCTCTGAGAAAATGGCCATAAACCATTATTAATCAGATAGACTTGGGAAAGCCATCTTTTATCCCTGGGATTGAGCAATAAGAATACATCTACTTTTCGAGATTTTCCAAGAACTAATGACCTAGATTGACCATTGTTGGAGAAGGATGTTGCATTTCATGGACCTTTGGTCTGACCCAGCATAGCACATCTTATGTTCTTATGTGTCTTCTTGAGACTAATTTGTTTTGCATCCTTTACAGCTAATTGTATATCAGTGTTGAGGAACCATGAACATAGAGATGACCTGTGCAATGTGTAGTGCTGAAATGCTTTTGATGCTGTATCTATATTAATGGGTCTCATATTATCTGGAGAAATTCATTGAAATTTGCCTGCTGTTTTATAAGTGAAAAGGTTTGAGAGCTCTCTTCAACTGCAAATAGTAGAACTGAATGTAGTTTAGAGATGCAGGAATGTTCAGAGATGCAGAGTAGATGAATATGGCAGATTTAAACCCTATTTGGGGGATTTCCATTTGTGTCTAACAATCATTAATGTTTCTTGTTTGTTTCATAGGTTTGTGTTTCATTCACTGAGAAGGATGCTTTCCTTAGCTGCTTGATGTACTGCTTTGCCATGGGATGGAGTGGAATTAATTATGTGATACAATCAAGGCAGGATGAAAGCACCAGAGAGAATGACATTCCACATATTACAAGAGGATCTATAAATAATCCTGGAAAGTGATAAAAACTGAAATGTTGCTGTTTTACTTACTGTAAGAAAATACTGACATTGAGTGCACTGCTGCCAGTTTCTGAAAATTGGAACTGGAAATATAAAAACATTTTAAAAAACACCCATTGATGCTAATTGAAATTAAGTGGGTGTGATTGTGCTCTTGCTGGAGTCATGGCATCCTCAAATAGAAGTAAATATATTTCTGTCTGAAAGCTGCTAGTTATGAATAAAAGGTGTATATGTATTTCGGTGGGCAGGTCTGTGGATGATATAGAGGAACATCTATGATGTCTCTTCCTGTACCTTCTCAATATTTTTCTTCAATCTATAACAAATATTCTCTGTCTTTTTTGATTGCAGAGTAAGTAAAGATAAGAAAATTGGTTCTTACCTGCTAATTCTCATTCCTATAGTACCAAGGATCAGACCAGAGAAGTGGGTTGTGTATCCCTACCAGCAGGTGGAGTCAGAGAACAATTAGAACTTTGGGCACTGCTACATGAGAGTGCCACCTGCAGTCCCTCAGTATTGACCTGTACCCAAGCCAAACAACCAATACTAAAGGGCGAAGGGGCGACCAAAAACCACTGTTCCCCACTTCGCCCCAAGAAAACAACATGAGTAAATAAACCATTAGAAAAAAACTGCTCCAACAATTGTAATCTGGAAAAAAGGAGCCCTATGAAAAACTAGGCAAATTGTAGCCAACACAGTCTTTCGATAACTGAAGTAAGGTGTGGGCCTCTGGACTGATCCTTGGTACTCTAGGAATGAAAATTAGCAGGTAAGAACCAATATTCTTTTCCCTATACACACAAGGATCAGTCCAGAGAAGTGGGATGTACCCAAGCCACCCTACACTGGGCGGGAACCCGCAAGACCCACGCGTAGAACACTTGCACCGAAGGATGCCTCATCAGAGGCCTTAACATCCAAGAGATAATGCTTAGTAAATGTGTGCAAAGAGGACCACACCGCCGCCCGGCAGATCTCTTGAGGTGATAGCAACTGACACTCTGCCCAGACGTAGCCTGAGCCCTGGTGGAATGAGCTTGGAGATCCAAAGGCACTTGGCGGCCGCGGACCAAGTATGCTGATGTAATAATCTCTTTAATCCATCAAGAAATGGTCGCTTTATACACCTTGTCCCCTTTCTTTGCACCCCCGAAAAGAATGAACAAATGATCAGAGTGTCTGAAGTCATTGGTAACCTTTAGATAACGCAATAAGACCCGACCACATCCAAAAGAAGATCCTTGTCCTGAGGCGACCCCCTGGAACCCTGCGGGAACCCTGGAAGCTCCACTGTCTGATTAACATGAAAGACCGAAACCACCTTAGGAACAAAGGAAGGAACCGTGCATAACGCCACCCTATCGTCGTGAATCCACAAAAAAGGGTCATGGCACGACAGGGCCTGCAATTCAGAAATCCGATGCGCCAAGCAAATGGCCACTAAGAACACCGTCTTCAAGGTTAGATCTTTCAGGGAAGCGGTGCGTAGATGTTCGAAAAGAGCGCCACAGAGCACACGCAATACAAGATTTAAACTCCAATCTGGACACACTGCACAGACGGGAGGTCGTAAATGTTTGACCCCCTTGAGAAATCAAACAATGTCAGGGTGTGCTGCAAGCAAACCACCGGCAAACTTTCCCCGCAAGGCTCCCAAGGACGCTACCTGGACCCGAAGAGAATTGAACGCCAAACCCTTCTTGAGCCCCTGTTGCAGAAAATCCAGTACCAGAGAAACCTCGACAGTTAAAGGATCGCAAGAGTGCTGATGACACCAGGTTTCAAAGAGCCTCCATATCCTCACATAGGCCAGGGAAATGGACGGACGTCTTGCCTGCAATAGAGTGAAAATAACTTGTTCAGAATAACCACTCAATCGTAAACGTCGCCTCTCAAAAGCCAAGCCGCTAGAGAGAAGCGATCCTCCTAATCCAAAAAGATGGGACTTTGACGAAGTAGATGCGGTAGGTGAGCCAGCTGCAAAGGACCCTTTAGGATCAAGCGAATCAGATCCGCGAACCATGGGCGGCATGGTCACTCTGAAGCCATCAGCACCACCCTTCCGGGGTGGAGGTCTATGCGACAGAGAAGCCGACCGATGAGAGGCCAGGGGGGAAAGGCATACAACAGAATCACCATTGGCGAGGGGCACACCAGAGCGTCGAGACTGACTGAGCTTTGTTCTTTTCGACGGCTGAAGAAGCGTTCTGTCTTCGCATTCTCCTGCATTGCCATCAGATCCAACTGTGTGACCCCCAATCTGGCACAAATGCGGTTCCATGCTTCAGGAGACAGTTCACACTTTCCTGGGTTGAGTTGTCGCCTGCTGAGAAAATCTGCCTGCACGTTGTCCACGCCTGCGACATGCAACGTGGCAATTCCCCCGAGATGACGCTCCGCCCAAGCAAACAGAAGACATGCTTCGAGTGCCACCGCGGGACTTCTCGTCCTGCCCTGTCGGTTGATGTAGGCCACCGTCGTTGCATTGTTGGAGAACACTCGAACCATGCGTCCCTGAATCCAGGGTAGAAACGCTTGTAGGGCAAGACGTGCCACTCTTGTCTCAAGATGATTGATGGACCACGAGCCCTCTGTTGGATACCAAAGCTCTTGACCAGATCTGGCGTCGCACACAGCTCCCCAACCTGACAGACTCACATCGGTGGAGACTACCAGCTAATTCGGTGGGTTCAAATCCACCCCCTTCTCCAGATTGTCGCGTGAAAGCCATCATGACAGACTGGCTTTGGATTCTGGAAGCAGAGACAAGGGTAGATGGAACTGCTCTGACACCGGACTCCACCTCGAGCGACAACAGCGCACGCTGTAGTGGACGTAAGAGGGAAAATGCCCACGGAACCAAGTCTAAGGTGGACGCCATGGATCCTAGCACTTGCAGATGATGCCACACAGTGGGTGTTTGTCTGAGAAGACGTGCCTGTATCTGGTTCTGCAACCTGGCTACCCGATCCGATGCCAGAAAAACTCTGCCTCACAAGGTATCGAAACGGGCTCCCAAATAGGTCAGCTTTTGGGTGGGTTCCAGGTGACTCTTCTGAAGATTGATTACCCATCCGAGCAATCTCAAGGTGAATATCACCATACAAACCGATCTTTCGCAGTCCTCCCTGGTCTTGGCGCAAATCAGCCAGTCATCCAGGTATGGATGGATCAGGATCCCCTGCTTGCGAAGGAAGGCTGCTGCCACCACCATGACTTTGGTGAAAGTTTGAGGAGCAGTCGCCAGACCAAATGGAAGGGCCTGAAACTGGAAATGTTGTCCCAAGACCTTGAAGTGTAGAAACCTCTGGTGGCATAGCCATATCGGAATATGCAGATAAGTCTCCATAAGATCCAGGGACGCAAGGAACTCCCCCGCCCGACAGCAGCCAGTACCGTCCACAGGGTTTCCATGTGAAAATGAGAGATTCGGAGACAACGGTTCACCTTCTGTAGGTCTAGGATGGGACGAAACATGCCCTCCTTTTTGGGAACCACAAAGTAAACCGAGTAACGTCCACGACCCTCTTCTTCCTCTGGAAATGGGACAATGGCCTGTAGCTGGATCAGGCGCTGCAGCGTCTCCCGGGAGGAGGTGTGGCGCTTTATGTCCGGGATGGCATAGAGTCCAGCAGGATAAACATCCTGCATGAGACTAAATACAAAATTGAATCTTTATGGGTAGAAATCCCATGTGTGTCGGGGAAGACTATAGTGATAGGAGTATACTACCGTCCACCTGGTCAAGATGGTGAGACGGACAGTGAAATGCTAAGAGAAATTAGGGAAGCTAACCAAATTGGTATTGCACCACTGCCAACTAGGGATGTGCAGACCAAAAGTTTAAGTTCATAAGTCCATAAGTCGAAAGGGGGGGTCATTTGCGGTCAATATGGACATATGGAGAATTCCATAAGTTGAGTCTATGTCCATATGTGCAAATAAAAATTTAAACCCCTCACCCTCCTTAATCCCCCCCCCACCAAGACTTACCAAAACTCCCTGGTGGTCGAGCGGGGAGTCAGGATGCCATTTCTGAACTCCTTTGCGAGGAGCACGTGACGTCGGCGTCACGTCGGAGTGACGCGGTGTCACGTGATTCCCCCCGCGTTCGCTCCGGGACCCTCCTTGCACCCAAAAGGAACTTTTGGCCAGCTTGGGGGGGTCAGGAGGCCGACGTGACGCCTCCGACCCCCCCAAGCTGGGGGGGTCGGAGGCATCCTGACCCCCCCAAGCTGGCCAAAAGTTCCTTTTGGGTCAAACGAGGGTCCCGGAGCGAACGCGGGGGGAATCACGTGACGCCGCGTCACTCCGACGTGACGCCGACATCACGTGCTCCTCGCAAAGGAGTTCAGAAATGGCATCCTGACTCCCCGCTCGACCACCAGGGAATTTTGGTAAGTCTTGGGGGGGGGGATTAAGGAGGGTGAGGGGTTTAAATTTTTATTTAGGATCAACAATCGCGATTTCCAACGTATTCAACATAGCTATGTTGAATAAGTTGGAAATCCGATCGTTTTCGCCTCATCACTTTTTTAAGTTAAAAAAAAAAATAAGTTGCGTTTTACATTTAAGTTCAAAACGAATGCACACCCCTACCTCCAACTCCTGTAGTGGTGTTAGAGGCCTGATCCCAGCACAAACATACCCTCTGCATGAGGCTGGCGCAGATCGTGGCCCAAAGACTCAATGCAGCCACTTCAAAGACTCGCTTCAACTGGATCTCCAGCTTACAGTCCTGCATATCTTTTAAAGCGGCAGTACCCACTACCGGAATAGTGGTCTTCTTTGTCACAGCCGAAACCGCCGCATCCACCTTCGGAATTTTCAGAAGATCCAAGACATCTGTTGAAAGAGGATAGAGCTTGGCCAAAGCTCTGCCCACTTTGAGCCCCACGTGGTGCATCCCACTCGCAGGTCACCAGCGTGCGAACCTTTTTAGGCAGTGGAAAGGACAAAGTGGGCCCCCGTATTCCGTCAAGAACCAGATTAACCCCATCACTGTCTGATTCTTCCTGAGAGATCTTAAGCCCCAGAACTTCCAACACCTGGGGAATAAGGGGTCGTAGTTCCTCCCACTTAAAAAGGCGGACCACGCTGGGATCATCCCCTTCTGTGGGTGGCAAATCATCATCATCTGCAGCATCTTGATCAGGGTCCCTAAGATCAGGAACCAAATCCAGAACCTGAGCCGAACCCAGATCCGGAACTCCGGAGGGTGGGGGAGGGGTCTGCGGCCCCTGGGGACCATCACTTTCCCCGCGGGCCTGCTGTTCCTCGAGTCGACCCTTCTTGAATGGCGGCTCGGAAATACCCACTGACTGAATTTGCCTCCTGAAGCCCGCCTGCTTTCTGGCCAGGAAAGCCTGGTGCATTAACAAGACAAACTCCGGCAAAAACCCCTCTGGGTCTCCATCTGCCGGAATGGGATCCTGAGGAGCCGGTTCACCTAGTCCCCTAGCGCTGTCCTCCGCCACAAGGGCTAAGACTGGATGGGATCCATCCTCCCTTGAGCCTCGGCATGAAGACTCCCCGTCCCGGGGGAAGGGCTCAGTGTCCGACGAACTCTCCATTCCTAGGAAGGATAAAGGAGGTAAAAAAACAAAACTAAATTCTACCTTCACGTTCACATGCCTGACAGAGCGCTGAGAGAAAGTGAGGGCCCCTTGAAAAAAACCGCGTAGCCACATGGCCCAGGAGCTGAGGGGAGGAATGGAAAAAATAGAAAAAAATGCCGACAGGCCCGTTGCAACGGGTCGCGCTGCCGAGCGTGGTGAGCTACGCCAAAAACTGGCCGGCGAAGAAAACACTTACCCCGTCCCTTCAGAGCAACCCAGAGCCCCGGGAGTAGAGGGAAAGGGGGCCAAAGGGCTGCCAAACACCCCAGAGTGCCTGCAGGGCTGGCTGTCCCAACCCGACTCCTTACCTCAGCTTGAAACCACAGAGGAAGTCTCACTCAGTTTTACTTTTTTTTTTTTTTAACTTGACTGAGTCCTGTAGAGCAGAGAGGGTCGAAGAAGCAGCTTTGGGGGAGCAGCCTCGGAGGTGAGTAACCAGGAGCCCCTGGTCTTTACACTCCGAATGGTGACGGACGAAACCCAGAAGGAGGTAACCAACCCCCCGGACATCCGGCTTCCACTGAGGGATGGCCCACGAAGGTGCCTAACACCTCAGGAAGCAATCTTGAAGAAAAAAAAACCGGAGAAAAAAATCTAACTAAACTGAAAAATTAACTAAGACTGCAGGTGCCTGTCTTCCAGCTGCTGGAGTCAGAGAAATACTGAGGGACTGCAGGTGGCACTCTCGTTATGTAGCAGTGCCCAAAGTTCTAATTGTTCTCTGACTCCACCTGCTGGTAGGGATACACAACCCACTTCTCTGGACTGATCCTTGTACGTATAGGGAAGAGTATTTAACAAGTATTTTCATATGTTTGTAAGCGGATATGTTTTCAAACCATAACTTCTGCATATGTAAAGATGTAAAGATGAGAATATGCTTTTTTATGACTGTTGATTCTGGATTTTCAGCAGGGGGGAAGGGTTGCTCTTCAGGGACTAAAAAAGACTTGCATGAAAAAACCCCATACTGAACAACAAAATGCTTTTGAATGAAAGATATGTTTTTCAGGAGCTCACACCATTAAACAATATTACCCTCTATAAAAACTGACCAACATCTTATATTCCTTTACATTTACTTTTTCATTGGATGGTCAATTTAACATTAAGCTGCCCAGATCCCACTAGAAAGGATTAAGGGTCAACACGTTTTGAGCTACAACAATTATATATCTACGTCAACATGCCAGGTAAAGAAGCCAGATCTAGGAATAGAGTTGAGTCCACTATACAATCACTTGCTTGAATTACGGAAACTATGTATATTTATATTAATTTATATGGTTTTAAAAGGTCTATATTACCCACATGTGTATAACCTCTATGCAGTTTATTTGTATCTAATTGTCTTTTGACACACATTTTATCACTTTACTAGGTATAATTTTATACTTTCAACACTTTTACTTTTTGTGAAGCCAAGATGGCCATGACCCTGAGTCTACCTTCTTTAATGTGAAAGCAGCAGGGCATATCTGCCTTTGCAAGCAAGATTAAGAAAAGTAATAGCAAAATAGCATTACTTCCTCCTAATGATGTGCATTGTCTAACATAGTCTAATAGCTTTCAGGCAGTATCAGGTGGGAGTCCCATAAAGATTTACAGCTGCATTGGTTCATTATATCATGCCCTTATCTTAATGAAGCACACTCTGTAAAAGTCTGAAAGCTCATCTAAACAATTTGTTGTTTATTTAAAGATAACTAGAAATTTGCCATGGAAATACAAACCCTTTTAACCTCTTGTGTCATGGAATTAAAAATCCTTATCTGAATTAGGGATATGGAATGATTTTATGTTGCAGAGTCAAAAGTAGCCATGATTGAGGCCAAAAGGCATGAAGAAGAGCAATTTCATTGGCTGAAAGCTTGTTCTGACCCTCTTTTGGCAATACAATGGTAAATAAAGGTCCTATGAACAAAAAACACCTGTGAATGAACTTGGACATGATTTTTTGACTAGATTGAAATGGCATCCTAGTCCAAATTCAACAGGGAAAGCAGATTTTTCCTACATGCTATAGGAAAATTTTCTTTTCCAGAGGATCTGGCAAAAAGCCAAAGTGGATCTAAGAAAGTCTGCATCGAGTCTAAAAAACTGTAAAGTGAATCCACTGATCTAATGAAATCTGTAGTAAATTTACATAGTAATGATAGTAGATGTACATAGTAAATGTACATTTGGCCCACCCATTCTATCTTCATTCACTGCTCTAATTATTATAAAGCATTTATTCCAGCTATCAGACATAGCTTTGGACTTCTTGGTGGTGGACTTTTCAGGGAATATGGGTATCTCAGCCTTGGGCCTAGCTAGATTCCTTGGCCCTTATATTTAGGCTGTCTGGATTGGATTTGCCTTCTTTGTCTGTTATCCTTGCTGTGTCTCATCCTCTATTCTGGCAGGTTTTTCTCCATGTTGCTCCTTTGAATGTTCTCTCTCAGACCTCTCAAATTGTCTCCTCCTTTGCCCCTTCCTCTATTGTTTCTCTGACTTTTCCGGCCCTTCCCTTTGAGATAATCACTGGGGAGGAGCTCAGTCCCTCTCTCTTCTTAAGATCTGCTTGCGAATTTCCTTCTGTCTGCTGGGTTATCTTTTGACATTTTCAATACATTTTATCAAACCATAACTCTCTTCTGCCTATAGATCACTATACTGCCTTTTTCCTTCCTTCCTACTTGCTCTGACTAATTTTGGCTATATACACATGCCAAATCTAGGTGTAGAGATCCGGTTAGATCTCTACCATAAATCACAGAGAATATTCTATTTTGTGGGGAGGAAACAGAGTAATAGAGTGGGTAAATAGTTCCGCTATGTGGGAGAGTGCACATGGTGAGTTCTTTTGATATAAATATTTAGACCACCAGCTTATATTGTAGATTTCCTGTTTCCATTTCCAAGGGCAGCAGGCCATGGGTGTCCCCTGAATTTTTCTGTTGTCTAAGTCTTAATGCCTCCATCTAGTCTGTTAATTTTGGATGTGGTAGTCTCTTTCCACCATCCCTATCCCTTTTATATTTTTTGTACTAATTTCTGTAAATTGAGAATCCATTAACTAGGGACTCAGTTATTTTCTATTTTTCTCTTTTAACTACTATGGAAGAGGTTCCCTTTACCAATGAGAAAGCTGAGATCATTGGAATCTGTGGAGAGGGATGATTTACAGGCATTCAGAGGAGAAGAAGGAGAGAAGGGAGAAAGGAGTTGAGAAAGACCCCAACGGGTCCCATGAACATCTACTGGAGATTTTGAGGAGAAGAGAAGTAGCAGCAATAACAATATCGCTATTGTGAAGAGATTAGGAAGCGTGAGAAGACAGCATGGAGAAGTAGGAGATTGAATAGTAATCTAAACCTGGATTTCAACTTTAACATTTCACCAACATTGGGAGGGAAGCATTAAAATTTGCCTTATAACAGTGGGAAACGTGAAACATCATAATAATGACTGAATCAATAGGCTTTACCATCTTAAATTTTAAACCAGACATTGAAACGTCACAAATATATTGCAAAGCTTCAACTGTACCATCTTAAAATTAATCAACTAGCTGTAAAGATTATTTCATTATTGCACAACATTTCAGTAAAGGTAATGCTGGAAACCAAGTCAGCTTCCAGTATGTTTTTTACTATTTAGCAACTTTGACACATATCAATGCCATTATCATCACTGCTGTCTATCATCACTTTGAACAGAGACTTAAGAGTTCGCAATGCTGATATCTTTGCCCCGCTCAGGAAACACTGGATATTATTGAAGTAGAACATGAAGGGAAGTGTACCATTTCTGAATATGTGTGGGTTATGCCCTCTGTGACCTTATATCCAGGACTACAAGCTCAGGGGTTACTTAGGGGTTCTGCTACCTTCCCCCTAATTATATCTGACAATGCACTAGAGCTCTCTTGCTGCTGCTGCTGATGATGACGATGATGTTGTTTGTTGGTTGACCTTGTCTCCTCTTTTTGGAAGCTTCATGCAGCCACACTATTACACTATATAAGTTGATAAAGTCATTGCCTCTTTTTGGCCCCCTGCCATTCTGGGTAGATTATCATATATGTCTTTATATGCAGACCATCACCCAGGGCCCCCCATCCCTTATCTTTTTGCCTCACCTCTCTCTAATCTCTTCTCTTACCAATGCCCTCTCTATCTGACCTAATAATACTTAAATTTTAACATGACTTCATTTACTAGCATCACAGCTTGAAGGCTATTTTAGACAATTACCACACTTTTAGAACAGAAGTATTTCCCCCATATCATCTTTCTTCTTCCAAGTGCACATCATGACCTATTTTCTAGGGATGTGAATAGTTTTTTGATGATTTAAAAAAATCATCAGATATTTTTTAAATTGTCAAAAATCGTTAAGAGTCGCGATACAATAGAAATTCCCCCGATTTATTGTGAAAAATCGTAAATCAGGGAGGGGGGAGGATGGGGAAAACCGGCACACCAAAACAACCCCTAAACCCACCCCGACCCTATAAAATGAATCCCTTACCTTCCCCCACCCTCCCGAACCCCCCCAAAACCTTTTACGAGTACCTGATGGTCCAGTGCGGGCGTGGGGACCGATCTCCCGCTCTCAGTCCATCGGCGCCATTTTGGCTGCCACTCAAAAATGGCGCCAATGGCCCGATAAAAAAAAAAAAACCACCGACCCTTTAAAAAATGACCCCTTAGCTTCCCCCACCCTCCCGATCCCCCCAAAACATTTTAAAATTACCTGGTGGTCTAGTGGTGGTCCCGGGAGCGATCTCCCATTCTCAGGCCATCGGCTGCCACTCATAAAGATGGCGCCGATGGCCCTTTGCCCTTACCATATGACAGGGTATCCGTGCCATTGGCCAGCCCCTGTCACATGGTAGGAGCAATGGCTGGCCGGCGCCATCTTTAAAAATGGCCACCGCCATCTTTAAAGATGGCCACCGCCGTCGTAAAGGGCAATTCTGTATGTTATTGAAAATTTCCCCCTAAATGTGGGGAGGAACTGAATGGTAAGGAAACTGCCTGGTCATACCAGTAGACTTTTCATAAACAACATATGACCTATTCAGTACAGTTCATGACCACATATCAAGGAACTAGAAAGATACAGAGAAGGAAAGCAATCAATTAAATGCATGGAGGGATTGTACTAGGAAAAAATGGCTTATAATACCAAGTTTCCTTATCTTTAGGAAAATTGGTGTATAGTACCTCTGGGCTTAGTAGACATTCTCCTGCCGGCTCTTGCTCTCTGGCTGTTCCTTTCCTCATTGGCTGTTAGGGATGTGAATCGTTTTAGGACGATTAAAATTATCGTCCGATAATTTTAATATCGTCTTAAACCGTTATGGAACACAATACAATACAGATTCTAACGATTTATCGTTATAAATCGTTAGAATCGTGAGCCGGCACACTAAAACCCCCTAAAACCCACCCCCGACCCTTTAAATTAAATCCCCCACCCCCAATAACTTAAATAACCTGCGGGTCCAGCGGCGGTCCGGAACGGCAGCGGTCCGGAACGGGCTCCTGCTCCTGAATCTTGTCGTCTTCAGCCGGCGCCATTTTCCAAAATGGCGCCGAAAAATGGCGGCGGCCATAGACGAAAAAGATTGGACGGCAGGAGGTCCTTCCGGACCCCCGCTGGACTTTTGGCAAGTCTCGTGGGGGTCAGGAGGCCCCCCACAAGCTGGCCAAAAGTTCCTGGAGGTCCAGCGGGGGTCAGGGAGCGATTTCCCGCCGCGAATCGTTTTCGTACGGAAAATGGCGCCGGCAGGAGATCGACTGCAGGAGGTCGTTCAGCGAGGCGCCGGAACCCTCGCTGAACGACCTCCTGCAGTCGATCTCCTGCCGGCGCCATTTTCCGTACGAAAACGATTCGCGGCGGGAAATCGCTCCCTGACCCCCGCTGGACCTCCAGGAACTTTTGGCCAGCTTGTGGGGGGCCTCCTGACCCCCACGAGACTTGCCAAAAGTCCAGCGGGGGTCCGGAAGGACCTCCTGCCGTCCAATCTTTTTCGTCTATGGCCGCCGCCATTTTTCGGCGCCATTTTGGAAAATGGCGCCGGCTGAAGATGACAAGATTCAGGAGCAGGAGCCCGTTCCGGACCGCTGCCGTTCCGGACCGCCGCTGGACCCGCAGGTTATTTAAGTTATTTGGGGGGGGGGTCGGGAGGGGGGGGGATTTAATTTAAAGGGTCGGGGGTGGGTTTTAGGGGGTTTTAATGTGCCGGTTTTTCGATTTTTCGATTTTTTAACGATTTTTAACGATTTTTCACGATATTTTACCCCCCCAAACGGCAACAATACGATTCCCTCCCCCTCCCAGCCGAAATCGATCGTTAAGACGATCGAGGACACGATTCACATCCCTATTGGCTGTCACCCACCTCTTGCAGACTCTTTGCTCCTCTTTGCTGTGTCTCTTCTAGTAGGCTTTTCTCCTATCCAAAACCACACCCTTATTAGTAGGGTGTGGTTTTGGATAGAGGAAAAAACATTGCCATTTCCTAATTCATTTCATATTAGAAATGAAATGAAAGAAAAACAAATAAAATGATTTGATTTTCATTTGTTTCACTTCCTACATTCTTCTTCCCCCTCTCACAAACTAAATGTACAGGCAAAGATTTTAATAAAGTCCCCCAACCTCCCACCCCCAAGCTGTTCAGATCCCTTCCACCTTTCCAGGTCCCTCTCCCCAGATCTTCCCTAGCATTTTACCCCATTTGTGGGGTTGAAAGGGGGAAGGAGTGATCCTCAGTCACCCCTGCCTCACCAGTGATGTCATTCAAAATGGCTTCAGTCAGCCTGCCCTGAAAAGGTGCAGGGCTTGGGGTGGGGGAAGGATAAAACAGGCTGACAATGCACCCGGCAGTGAATATCTAGAAAAACCTCTAATGCATTAAGTAGTTAACATACAGTACAGGAATTCTATACAGTTTCTTATATTTGTTTTCATTAAAGGTTTCTTATATTCAATTTAATCTAGTCCATAATAAAAGCTTTAATTCATTGAATAAAGATCAATTAATTTTTTCTATGAAACCAGTTTGTGAATCTAAAAAATTCCATATGTTCCATTCTCTTGTAAGACCACACTGATGTATTCGAAGAGGAATTTATTCATAAGCAGTTTAATAAGAAACTGTGGGGTTTCTGCTAATACTCACGGTTAATTAATTTCAGCATTAGGAGTTCTTTCTTCAACCTAAGCAGCATAATTCCCTATCACTTTCAGGGTTTTTCCTTACTGTAACAGCCTTCTTTCACTTTCATTGCCTATCTCAAAAAAAAAACAAAAAAAAAACAAGCAAACAAAACAGGGGTGGGTAAGGGGCAGGGGTGTGGCCTGCTGGTTGCAGTGGTTGCTACCCCTGATTGAGCTGGATGTTCACTAGGATGGCGCTGCTCTCTGCATTGGTGGAGGGGTGGAAGGGAATTGGGGCCGGAGGGTGCTGGAAGCCAATAGAGACGGGTGGGAGGGAGAAAAAAGGGGGAAAAAAATGCATAAACTGCGTAGCTTGCTGGGCAGACTGGATGGGCCGTTGGTCTTCTTCTGCCATCACTTCTATGTTTCTATGTTTCTATGTATCAGTACTCTCTTGGTTTCCTATTTGAGCTCCGGTCTGCATGCAGGCACTTTTATGCTCCACTGACCAAGGAATAGTGCTTTTAATTGACTAAAAGACATTCTGTTAATTGCCATAAATATAACTGATTTTGTCAAAGCTTTAAGCCCTTTCTGTTTTTAAGAGTGATGCAAATTTATTGACAGATCTTTCAGGCCAATTTCCAAACGAAGTTGCATGCCTGACATAGACATCATAGTTTTAGTGGTCTATAATTCAGTGGAATTTCATCTGCGCTCAGGACCCTAGGATGTACATTTATTTAACTGAAGGGCTTAAAAGTAAGGCATCTAATTTAGGCCTGTAATTCGGTCATCGAAATGATGGTGTTTAAGTTAGGCACCTAATGCTGAAAATCAGCGATGACCATCTATTTTTCTTTCCCCGCCTCTTCCCATACCAACTTTTTAAGTGCCTAAATTTTGTGCCTTGGAAAATAGGTGCTCAGTCCTAGTCAGTTTTCAAAGGGGCAAAATTAGGAATTTAACTCTCAAAGAGGGTCATTTATCAACTGGAGTTATGGCGTTTTCGCATGTGCTTCGCATGCGGAAAATGCCTTAACACATGTGAAAAGCACCATAACGTATGGTGCGATGCTAATTTTTAAAAGGGAAGGGATTGGGGTGGAGTTGGGGGCGGTAATTTTGTAAAAGTGGGCAAGCTTCGCAAAGCCATAACGCACAGTTTAACACTGAAAATAACTACACCTTTTTCATTAGCGTTAAACTGTGCAATATGCCCATAATGCAAATTGTGATTTTTTTGCAAATTCTGTTTTGGGCATTTTTAGGCTGGGGAAGGACCTGAGATGTGGGAGAAGGGGAGGGAGGGAGGGAGAAAGAGAGAGAGAGCGCCTCTGGGGGTGGCACCATAGCAAGCAGCTATTTATGCTAAGGCCCACCTAGTAACTCGAGGGGCAAGGGGCCACTTTTGCATTCAGAGTGAGACATACGAACAGAACAGTACAGTCTTGTGAAGATTTGATGTCCTTTGGAGTGAGGAAACCCAGACATTGATGAGATTTGTACAATGTTCTCTCAACCTAGCTTGATTTTACCCAGGTAGAGAGTCCATCAAGCTAGGTTGAGAGAACATTGTACAGCTTGTGGCAGCGGGTTGTTTAATATGTTTATAAACGCTTTGCAGTACATCTGAAGGTCACAAGAGAAGTCTATGGGTCACGGAATTTCGGCGATTACCCCTTGAATTTATAGAAGAATTGAGGAAGTGTGTTCTATTGGATGTTTGTGAACTTTCTCCAATGAATGCCAAAAAAAACACACATAAGAGTACAGAGACACTGAAAAAGTTTTGATTGTGACTGGTGGGGAATGCTCAGGGAAACGCCCAGTAAGGGCGAATGAAAGTGCTGGGGTTTTTTTTTAGCAGTTTTTATTGTACATACTAATGTGCAGTGAAATCCAAAAAAAAGGGGGAGGGGAGTTTTAGATATGTTGCGAATGTAGTTGTGATATGGAATGGATGTGTTGATGTTGTGAGATGGATGTGGTGATGTGAGAGGTATGAGAGGGATTTTTTGAGTTGAGTATGTGAGGGTGTGATAATATAGGGTGTGGGGTGTATTTGTGATAAAAATGTTTAAAATGTTTTTGTGTTTGGATAAATACATGAGTAGCAGAGGTTTGTCAAACTTTATAATATAGATATTGTATTGTTCACCAAGTGATGAATAAAGGAATATGATTCTCAGAAAAGTGGGTTGAGAATGTAGACTGTCTCCTTCTAGGGGAGGTGGCTTAGTTGAGGAATATTCTGGGGATCAGGCTACTACAGTACTGCAATCCCAGTGGGAAAGGGGGATGCAAAAACCTCCCCACTCCCCTTACGTTTCAAAAATACTTTAAATCTTAATCTGACTAGCTTCTCTGCCCTCATTGTCTTTCGTAGCAGGATCCATCACTGGTGCTTGCCTACCTGTTGAGTAAAGTAGGCTACAGGTCTTTAGTCCCTAAAGAGAGCCCCTTGCCCCAAATTGGTATCAAGCTTAAAAGTCTATCTCACTGTAAATTATAAGGACCCTCAGGCAGGGAGAGCACAGTGAGGTGTCTCATCTAAAAGAAAACTCCTTTGGGCAAGGCCAGGAGGCCCTACCAGAGTCTGGAAAAAATACATGTTGCCTTAACAGCTACTCTCTCTAACGGAGCCCGCCAAGTGTTAAAATTGCTGTGCTAAATCAGAATCTCCAGGTGGGAGGGTCTGAAGGGTATGGATGGCTCCCGATCTAAGTGTGTTCTAAGGACAGGGATACAGGAATAGTGGAATCTAGTGGCCAGACCCGATAGGGATGGCATGCTCTCCCCCCCACCCCCCAAGAAAAAAATGGCCTGAGGAAGGACACTTACAAACATTTCACAAGTAACAGAATACAATTACAAATATTAAGTAGGTGGTAAATAAATATTCCCACCACTAGGGGTGCATCTTCCCATAAGAAACAATGACCAGCATGGCTGGGTGGAATGTGTGGCTTACATGAAACCCAAAATACACACTTAAAACACCACATTAGGAAAAGACGTACCCTTCCATATTCCTGCAAATTGAATAGTGGTTAATCTGAACTGAGGACCAGCACTGTCACTGCTGGAACAATACGGGTGCTGCCACCACCCATTTTGAGGAAGACTCTCTTACCATCTGTAATGAAAATAATTTACACAAATGACATAGATATCACTCCATTAACAGCATATCAATCCACTATCCCTGAAATGGAAAGCCATTTAAACTTCATTGTTTTTTCAACAATTTGCCCAGAGTTACTGGTGCACCCCAGAGGTTAATACCACTCAACCCTCAAATACATTGTAATACTTTATTATCTCATCAAACTCCTTTCCCTAGTAAGATACTTTATGGTACAAATCAAACTCTTTTTTCTCCTTCCTGTCACATAGAGAGCAACAAAATTCTTTAAACGCCGGAACACTGGATCATCATTTTATTTTCAGTGTGACTCTCCTGTAAATTTATTTATTTGGATTTTTGAATTAGACTGCAAGGTGTCGAATATTATTAGGAGACTCCACCTGAGAAGGAAACTAATAGTTAATTGCAAAAAATCACATACATAAATCAAACACCCTTTTAATGAAGCTGTATAGCTTTATCAACCCTGGCAAAGCAGTATAACATTTAGCACATGTAACAAGTGAATAGGGTAGTCAATACAATCATTTCAGAGTAAAGAATTCCCTGCTGTGACTGTAAAACCATTTAAACTAAAGACCCTATCCTGAAGGGCTTATTGCAGTTCAATGTCTGTAAAGTCTTCTCCCACCCCCCCACCCCCCCCCCTAGGAAGGCAAGCTAACAATCTTTGACATATAGTGGAAATCTTCCCCCTCCAAACGAGGCTAGGCAACAGTGTTTAAATCGGCACCCCAGCCCATGGGTCCAACCAGCAATTTGACATCCTGCAACAAAGCAGAGACAAATAACACAAGAGAAAAGAAACACACATGTCCTTTCTTGTAAACTGGCACAGGAGCAGTTCTCTTATTGTAGCACCCCTCCTCAAAGGGAAATCAAATGCTCACTGGCTCCTTCTTGGGGAAACTTCTCCTCTCGTAGTGCTCTGGGCTATGTTTTTTAACCAGGACCCCATTGGGCAGGAGAAAGTTCACAGAATAGGGCTTCTGGTCCCCGCTCTTTAAATAGTAGTTCACAGCATGCTTAAATATATTCCTTCCCAATTGAAGGTCTGCTATTGTCCTGTCAAGGGTCATTCTGTAGTCAGGATGATCTCTGATATATTGAGGATTTTTAGACTCCTTGACTATCACTTTGTCTACATGTTCTGCAATCCATGCATCTGTCTTTTTCAACAAAGTTTATAACATACACTGTGACATATGGGTACTGAAGTCCAAAAATGCCTTGCACCCGGCGAATGATAATGTGCCTAGTCTGCAAATGTTTTGTAAATTTTGGGTCATTCTCCCAACACGCTGGATACCACCCATGACTGGTCCCGCACAGCTAATGGCAGTGGCTGATGCAGGAGATCCCCATCAGGTGAAATCTCCGAAGGTATCCATGGGTACAGGTCCTCTGGGACTAATGGTCTTTTCCCCACAGGGTATTGTGAATCGCTGCTAAGAGCAGACTCCCCTCCACTAGATACGCCTGAGCTGGAAAGTCTGGATGGCACCTCCATAACCATCCAATAGAATTCCCTAAGCCTCTTCGGACCTCAAGCCATAATATTGCATTTTGGTGATACTACTCCATAAAGTTCTTCCACCTGTTCTGAGTTAATTGCTGTAACCCACTCTCGGCATTCCATTTGCCTTTGCTGAGATACTGTCCAGTACTATCCATATGAAGTTCCTGAGCTGGTTGACCCGGTCTCTGCCATAGCTGTTGCTGCTCGAGCAAACTGAGGTGACTGCGCTGGCTTAAAGTGGGAAATTTTCATTGAGGTCGATAGCTGCCCGGGTTCAGACTCAACTGACTGTGAAACACACCTACCTCGCCCAATCATGGATAGCACCTCGGCTTCTTCCAATTCCTGCTGTCCCTGGACCTTCTTTGACTTGGCCCAAGAGAACATATTTGCATCGCCGCTCGCCCCTCCCGCTGCGGGGTTTTCTATGATGGCCTCCCCTACCATATCCAGGGTGTCTCCACTTGCTATCAACTGGGTCCACGCCAGTTCAGCCTTTGCTACCGGAGCAACTTCCTGGCTCAGTGACGCTGCTGGTGATGGAAGTTTTTCCAATGAAAATGTCTTCGGCCTCACCATACTACTCTCACTTTTCTTGGATCTATTGGGGAAATGTGGCCCTCCTGCTGGAGCATAGCTAGACAGGGAAAGGCGCCCAATGCCAATAGTCCCTCTTGCCAGCCTACGGTGAGGCCTGGGCCCACCCCAATGTCTTGACAAAGGGGCCCCTTGCAACAATAGTAGTGCATGAAAAAGTGCTTGGGTCTCTGCACCACACTACAAGCAGTGCACTCGAATGCAGGGATGCCTCTGGTACCGATGAATGACCTGCGTAGGCCCACACAATATTGAATGGGTCTCGCTGCCTGTGTCAAATCAAAGTATTGGCCAGGCCTTCCAATGGCGATAATTGCCTTGCTTACCCACTGGCCTCCAATTGTCTGCATGGCAAACACCTCCACTGGCGGTGATTTAGGCAGGCTGCCATCACTCGAACTGGAGTTCTTGCGAGTTGGTTTCTCAGCCATTATGCCTGACAACTTCAACTTTTTCGCCACACATGTAGCGAAAACTGAAATAACTTTGATAATAAGTCAAAATCGGATAATTCATAGAATGTTAAGTGAATAGCCAAATTTATAAAAGTTTTAGCTCCAAATGCTCGCTTAGCAATCATATTAAACTAGGAATCATGGCCTTGCTCACACTCGAAACGTGCCACACCTGCTCTACGCAATTCCTCATGCTGAGGGTGACATTGATGCATGGACTGCCATTTTTATGCTAGTTTATTGGAGTTAAGTTGCATACGCTATGGTGACATCAGATGCACATTTCACACGTGCATTTTCTTTGGCGCACCGTCTTCCCCGGCAATCCAAAAATGCAGGAATGGGCACCATTTTGTTACATATATCACAGTTAATTTTCTACTTTTTGTATATTGAACAAACGCTGAACTTCACATTTTACTTACAAACAAACTGTACATATTTTTCCGCCATCCTCCAAGCTCCATAACTCTTGGGCACTAAACTATGTAACACCCCCCCCCCCCCTTTTTTTTTTTTTTTGTATAAGAGGTACTCCTAGGGTCACACAATCTTATTTATATCTTCAGGGGCTGCTCTGGCTATCCATTCCCACACTAATTCTTAATCCCTGGGGAGGGAATTCTTTTTATGGGAGGAAGCTCTCACTTATGGCCCAGACAATGAAAGAAGGTCGCCAGTGTGGGTGTTGTACGTTAAGGGCTTCTATGAGGTGAGAGGCTGTAAGTACTCAAACAGGATCAGGTCTGGATGTTAACATTAAGTTTACTGATTCTTAAAGTCAAATTAAATTCCAGTGTCCAAAATTGATGAGTGCACATCTGACTGTAGTTACAGTGTTTTTTCTGTGTAGGTAGGTGTCCTTAATACAGACCTCTGGGTAGAGCCCATGGTGACTTTAAATGTGCTTACTCTCCCAGCAGCTGTGTTGTGGGAATCCTGGTGGAGGGGTCCCCTTTGCTTTGCAAAAATCCTACCTTTAGAAATCTTCTCCTCATGGACACCCAGCCTGTCCTGTTTCCTTGGGGGGAAATCCGGATGGGATCTCCTTCTCTTGCTCTTCCTTGGATTCAGTTGTTCATTCTCCTTATCTGTTATTTTAGGTGATTTCTATGGTGGAAAAATCTGAGGACCAGACAATTACAGCACTGCAATCCCAGTGGGGAAGGTGGATCAAAAAACCTCCCCACTCCCCTTAAGTTACAAAAATATTTTAAATCTTAATCTGGATATCTTCTCTGCCCTCACTGTCTCTCGCAGAAGAATCCATCACTGGTGCTTGCCTACCTAGTGAATAGAGTAGGCTACATGTCTTTGTCCCCTGAAGAGAGCCCCTTGCCCCAAGGGGTATCTCAGTGTAAATTGCAGGGAGAGCATGGAGAGGTGTCTTTTCTAAAAGAAGACTCTTTTGGGCAAGGCCAGGAGGCCCTCCCAGAGTATGGAAAAAAATGCATGTTGACTCTGCAGCTGCTGCTCTCTCTCTAACTTAACCCCCTGAGTGTTAAAATGGCTGTGCTAAACAGTATTTAGTCTCCAAGTGGGAGGATCTGAAGAGTATAGATGGCTCTCTTTCTAAGTGTTTTCTAAGGACAGGGATACAGGGATAGTGGCATCTAGTGGCCAGACCTGATAGGGGTGCCACATAAGAAAAAGGAAAACAAGAAAAATCTATATTGCAAGCATATGTTCAGTCTACATATTTGGGTAGGGACATGAAAACAAGAAGAAAATATCTCTTACATGGAAACACGGATACATATCCCACAAGCAATGATACAATTATAGCAATGCCTTAGCCCAACCAAATATCCTAATAGAGAATCTTGACCATCATGAAACTATAACGAAGAGAATTCTCTTATTCCAAAGCGTCAAAAATGCTGTTCCTATTCTCTTGATAACTGATTAGGCACTTGCAAAGAAATTTTTTAAAGACGAGGCTCCTAATGCTAACAATTGGGCTTTCCTGTCTAAGAATCCCTACCTCCTCAAATGAGTATCACATCAGGGATTGTTGTCACCTTTTGACCACACAAAGAAATATTATTAAATGTTAAGTATAGCACCAAAATCAAGTTTTTGTCCATCTTGGAGCAAAAGGAGACTAGCAGATTCGTTCTTTGTAGTAATCTCATTCTAAGAAGATTCCAAGAATTCCAAAATATTCAGGCTGCTCATTGTTAGAATAGGATCTAAAGCCCCTTCTCCCACATTCTCACTGTGTGAACCAGATGGAGCATAATAGAATTTGGAATCCTCATTTTAAGGTGAATTGTAAAAGCCCTATTTGCACATTAATTAGGGAATGCACAAATATATCAGGCTTGTGAGCACTGAGTGGATTTTAAAAGCCGCCGAGATGGGCGCATATCAACCAGAGCGCGCACATCTCAGAAGATTTCAGAAAGGGGCAGAATGTAGGCGTGATCTGGATGGAGCATGGACATTTCGGGACATGAATCTGAGATGTGTACATAAATAATTAGGCAATCTGGCATGCACCAAGGCTCTCTGCCACATAACTTTACTTCTGCTGTGAATAAAGTGTAAATTAAAAAATAAAGAAAAATAGGCAGATCTGCATGGTTTTAAGGGTCGGGCTAACTGGGGGAAGTGAAGGCTATTAAACTAGGGGGGATTTGGAGGATCTATTACTTAACTGGGTGAACTGGGGACAAATTTGTAAAACTGGGAATAATGTCAGCACGCACCCCTTTTAAAATCCCCCGATTTACATGGTGGAAGTGGCATTTGCATGCACTTGCATACACCTACTTAAAATTTGGCGCACAAGTGTGACTGGCCAGACTATTTTACAACATGCAAGCATATACTCGTGCAGGTTATAAAATAGTCACGTTCCTGGGCACAGGCTGACGCATGCGCGCACATGTGGGCCCACGTACTGGTTTGAAAGTTACCTTCCCTGTGCCCACATCTGAAATTTAAAGGACTTCCCTCAGATATTTCCTGAGATGCACCTGCAGGGATAACAGTCTGGCCTTGGGAAAATTAAGAAAATGAAAGTTCTTAGCCCTAGCTGCATTCTCCAGTGCTTCTTCTTGTGAGTGTAAAAGCAGGTTCTCTTTCATATAAGCCACATTAATGCCTTGCAGGGAAGAGATATGAGTGTCCACTCTGCAAGATTGCTCTTCTAAGTCTCCTCTCCTTAGCTCCTCTCATGGTCATTCAACTTGGCAACTGAACCTTTAGAGAAGGAGCATAATTGTAACTGAGAGTTTGCAAACGTTTTCTTGATCCTAGTAACAACTTCCCATATATCAGCCAAGGAAACCTCCTTACTAGTAGTCACAGTAATTTGAAGATAATGTTCATGTTTATAGCCAAAATCAACTTCCAAAGGTAATAGAACCCTGCCAGAAGGAAGAGTACCCCAACTGACTAGAGCAGGACCACTATCAGGCACAATATCATCCTGCCAGAGTTCTCCTTCTCAAATCTGGGAAGACTGGAGTAATGTTGATTCTTCTGGGGGCTGCCCTCCTAACAGGCCAGTTCCCTTATTCCTCTCTCAGCTCCTTCCTCTTCCTAAAGCAGCATTGACTGCCAGTTCTATGACCACTGCAAACACTGAGTCATAAGTGATAATGGGGTGATTGGGGTGCCCGAGCTGAGAGAGGCTTCTGCAGCCAGGGAGCTCTCTTTCTCCACTCTGCTTGTCCCAGCACCAGTCCATGGGTCCTGACTCTAAAGATATGTATCCACTGAGTCTCATACTGCACCTCTGAACTTCCCTTCGCATTTTCCCATATTCATAGGAAAAATGGAAGCAAAATGTTGCTAGCAGACTAGGCACCTTCTGCATCCTCTCATGGCAGTCATCTCGCCCCCTTCCCCCAGGAACAGGAATTGTAGACAATATTGCATAGGATGGAATATAAAAATTTTTAATAAATAAGCAAACTTTGGAATTTCTCTAGGTAACTCAAATTTACCTAGACAAACCCCTTTGAATAGACCTCTCTATTATTTATTATTCATATTTAATTAACAAAAAAATTCTCAAACAACCCACCAGTTTTAATAAAATCATCAGAAAATACTGTATTCAATATTTTTCTGTGAACCAATGGCATACAACTTTCCCTGTAAATCAAATGTATACATTGTCAAAATATCATATATCAGATAAAAATTAATTTCTTCTTTAATGAAACCTCAGGGTTCAACTCTCTGGTAAAGTCTGTAGGCACACAGTAAGATGGCTTGCAGGTCCACCATTTCCATCCTTGAGGCTGGGCTGTTTCAATCTTTACATCAGTGTTTCCCAACCTTTTCAAGCCCAAGGCATCTGTTAACAAAACTGTTGTGAGCAGGCAGTGAAGACATGGAGAGAACTCATATGGACAAAAGAAAGGTTAGGGCAGTACTGAAAGCCCCGCTAGTCTCTCTTCCAAATTTTAAAACAAAGGGAGAGAGGGGGGTAGAGACTCATATGTACCCATCACAATGGATCAGCTCCCTCTATATACAAAAGCAAGATAAGGGAGATGCTACTGTGGTGTAGGCAGCTAGCAAAGGCCAGGATTTATCATTCTTCGCAGAATGATGAATCCTGCGAAAACGGGGGGGCGGGCCTGCAAAATCCCGCAGCCTTCGCACCACAGTGGTGCGCTAGCTGCCGGCTTTCGCACTGAATAGCGCCACCGTGAAAGGTGGTGCTATTTGGCACGCTACTGCCGACGATAATGTTAGTAACATTATCGCCAGCAGCAAAGACACCGCCGACTCCATCCCCTCCCCACCCCGACTCCTCCCCTCCCCTAATTTGCATGCTATTGCATGCAAAAAGGCCCATGTTGCATGCGATATGGCCTTATCACGTGCGTTAGGGGCCTAACGCACGCAATAACACTTTAGTGAATGACCCCCACAGTTAGTTACCTTGGCTGCTGCAAGTGGCTACAACAGCCCCTTCACCGCTGCTTGTCCCAGCACTCAGAGTAAGTCACATCCAGTGCTCAGTGAATGATTTTCCCATCTCACTCTGCCCAGGGATATGAGAGAGGCTGTAAGGACTCAAAGGAGGAGGCTCAGGATGGGGAAGATGAGGCGATGCTGTGTACAATGTATGTGCTTCACAAAGCAGGGCCCAGATATCTGCGCCCTGCATAATGTCCATTAATTACCATACTCTGGGTCTCATGCTGTAGCTGGGATGAAGACTGAAGAGGCATGTCACTGATTACTGCTAGGTGCTAAAAGCAGATCCCAGGTGCTGACCTGGATCTGAGCATCAGACCATGGTGACATTTCTACAGCATACCAGATCAGGAGTGAGGGCACACTGCTTGGGGAAATTGCTTTAGTTTGCTGATAGAACCCATGCAGCTAGCAGCAGTTAACACTCAGGAACAGGATAGAGAAATAAAATGATTCCTCAAAATTAAAATGTGCAAAGATTCTTACAGAAGGCTGTTCCAGTGGCAGAAAAATAATCATGGTCTTCATTTAAATATGGAAAAGGTTAATAAATGACTTTAAGTTATGGAAGATGATGTATGAAAGAAAATGGAACATTAATAGTGTGAAAAAGAGACTTTTCCAGACTGAGGAGAAGTAGACAGAATGCTGGCTATGAATTACTAGTTCATTTTAAAGGTTTTTTTTTTTCAGTGAGATTATAATTAATGTCAGATTAACAATGGATTTTTCTTAGACATTCGCCAAAGGGGATAAAGATAAATGAACCCTCTCTTGGAGTCTGACATATATGCCTTACTCACTGGCGTATGATACTGTGTAATAGATGGAAAAAGATGCAACTCAGATACATGAATTTCTTGCCATTTCCTTCCAGAGCGAAATCAACACCAGATTTACACAACAGTGTATGAAAGACAAGCTTCAAAGACATAACTGAAACACACAGGAAGAAAATCAATTTGTTTATTTTATGAAATGCTTGGATAGCTTGTTGGACTTCATGCTAATTAAACTAGTATATATTCAGTTTATGTTGTCTAACTTTGTTTTGAATGCTTGTTTTACATATGTCGGAGTTCTACACTTTGCCCAGTGGTTTTATGATTTTACATTTTCACAAATAAAATATTGGGTCATCATTTTAGGTAAATATATTTGTGAGAGACACTGACAGGCATATTTATGAACATGATTCTATTTATAATGATATACATTTACATTTGATCATTATTCTAACCAAAGCATAATATAATTGTTGCACTGGAGGTGGACCCTTGGCCTGGTGCAGGGTTGGTATGGCCCTCCAGTCGGACCCGGAGGGCGCCTGCCACCAGGAGGCAGAGTACAGGAGGAGACGGTCTTAGGTGGGCCTCGCAGGATCTCAGAAGAGACAGTTCAGAGGAGTGCCCACCACAACAAGGGTGCGTGGTCGTCGTCCAAGGAGGAAGGTCAGAGGTCACGGGAGACCAGCAAGGAGAGTCCAAAAGGATAGCAAGGGTCAAAAGCCAGAGATCAGTCCAGAATAGTTAGCCAAGGCAGGGGTCAGTTACCAGAGATCAGACCGGGAAATTCAGGTCAGGCAAAGGTCAAAATCCAGGTAGCGATCCAACATTGTCCATAGACAGGCAAAGGTCAGTACCGAGAGATCAGTCCAGGGGGTACTACCAAAGAAGACGAGCAACAGGAAACACTAGAACAGAAAACGCTGGGACAGGGGACACTAGAACAGAAGATGCTGGAACAGGAGATGTTGGGATAAGAGATACTTGGAACAGGAGACACAACGAGGGTGCTCGATGAAGGTCCCCGCTACCTGGAAAGGAGCCAATGGTCGGAATGGTACTCCGGGAACAGTCAGCAGAGAAGATGATCCGGGGCGAGCAGCTATCAGGCAGAAGTGACCCATGTCCTTAAGGAGGAACGACCTGATTCCAAGGCGAAGGTAAACTGACTACCGAGCCCTTTAGTAGGGCTAAGGAGACAACTTCCTGGGAGAAGCTACAGGGGGAGTCCAAGGGACCGCACCTTCACAGTCCCTTTAAGAAGGGGAGAGAGGTGTGGCCTTGCCTCTTAGGAGGAGCTGGAGCAGGGAGCAGGACCCTGGACAGCGGCTGTGCTGCCGCTGTAGCAGAGCAGCAAGAAAAGCCGGAGGAGGGCTGCAGGCCCTGACATCATCGGCAGCGTCCTGCCATGAAGGGAAAGACCGGGGACGGCTCAGCCGTAGCAGTGGTCCCAGCTTCAGCGGCCTCTGGGCTGCGAAGCGAATGGTGTCACCGGTGACCTCCTGTAGCATTGGAGAGGCCCGGCAAGGCTCCTGCTGTGCCGGCAAGATAGCAGCTGGACCGCAGGGATCCACGGCGTTGGTGGCTCCAGCCACGAAGGTGAGGAGTCACTGGGACGGTCCAGGGGCTGCTCCTGCAGTAAGAAAGGCCCCAGCTTCTGCGGCCTCTGGGCCACGAAGGTAAGAGGCGGCTCGTGGCTCCAGCCACAGGCCGCATTGCAACAATAATAAGGTGAGTCCTTGACAATTATTGCTTCACATTTGTCAAATTTTTCTTTTAACAGAATATGAAAAGCAGATTTGAAACTAAAGAATGAGTTGATGATCAGTGCATTATCAATGCGTAGCACATTGGCTGAAATATTCATCTAAGTTGTAGGTCAATTCACAATCTTCATCTCAGTAGCCAAATTCTATGTTTTTCAGCACATATGTGGGGCAAAGGCTGAAAGGAGCATATCAGGTCATCCAATGTCATTTTGGCCATCAAACCAGTAGCCATTTTGGCCATCAAAACAGTAGGGTATGAGGGAGTTCTGTGTTTTGTCCCCTTTTCATTTGGGACTAATCAGATAAGATAGGCTGCTTATTGGTGAGCTTGGGAGATCAGGCCATGGGGCCCTGCCTTGTACATTTAGAGGATTGAGGATGGAATTTGGTGGAATAGGGAATCAGGCTGCTGGATCCTTCTTTGCTCACTTGAAGAGGTGTAGTTATCAAGTTTTGGTTGACCCAGTAAGTTAGCACAAATCACATTGCTTAATGCGATTTGAGCTAACCTACAGTAATTATTCATGGGCTCCTTAATATGCATTTGAATGTTCCACATTTTATTTGAATTTTTTGCTTGATCCTGTTAAGTTTGGTATTAATGTTTGTGTACACAAACATACTAAAGTGGATTAAATAATTTGAGTGTTGATGCACATTAAAGCGTGTTTAACATATGTTTATGCATGTTATTAAACAGAGCCTAAGTAATTATATAATTTGACAATATAAGTAACAAATGAAAGATGGCAAAAAGCAAAATGTTAATGAAATGATAGATGTCCAGATAAAAAAAATATATATATGTAAATCAAGTAAATTGCTAGAGCAATTTAATGAGAGATATTAATTTAATTTATTTTAAAATACTTATTAATTGCTTTCCTGATACTTATCTGTCAAGGCAATTTACAATATTTTTCATAGTAAAATAATAAAAAACAATTCAAACAAAAAAGTAATAGCATTCTTTAAAAAAATTATAAAATAATTAAAATAGCAGCTTTATATGTGGGATCAAGAAATCTAATTAATGGTAACAAACAAATAATATTAACCTTATGTTCTTATGTTCTTAACCTTTAACTTTTCCCTAAATTTCAACATATCCTGTTCTTTGTTCAATTCTTGAGACAAACTATTCCAGAATCCTGGGGCAGAAGCTGAAAAAGATCTATTGATGACAAAAATATTTTACCCCAGGAATCTGAAAAAAATGTTTTAAAGCTGATCACAAGTTTCTGATTCATACCACCTTAGTTTACCTTTCAAATGGGAGGACAACTGGACATACACCTCACATCATCTTAAAAGTAAGCAAAAGTATTTTAAACTTACAACGTGCTTGCACAGGCAACCTATGTAGTTGTGGCATTAAAGGGGAAGCCGGAGTCCTTCTAGAACTCCCTGTGACTATATACCGTAAGCAGTTGTGTTCTGAATCAACTGCAACTTACAAACCATATTTATGGATAACCCCAAATATAGCACATTGTAGTAATCAATGTGTGATAACACCAAAGCATAAGCAACAGTTTTTAGCTTAGTCAAATCCAAATATAATCTTAACTGTGTAATCAGTTTTACTTTAAAATAAACACTGCATACCATTTGTGCAATATGTTTTTCCATATTCAAACAGGAATCCAAGCAAACTCCCAATGATATTACTTCCTCCTTCACAATCAACTCAGTCCCAATTGATTAGTTACTTAGCATCCAACTGATAAAAAAAAATAAAAAAATCAATGAACTCTTTTTATATGGTACAACATTGTTAATATGAAACACAATCTGTGTATTTAATCAAATGTATCTATGCAGCATACTCAGAAAATAATGCATGAACATTGGGAGACATAACAGTAGTAAACAGGAGTTGCAGCTCCAAATAAAATTACCACATTGATCAGTTAAAAAATATTAATATTCATGCAATTAGTTAAATCAGATCAAACAGTAGAATATCCAGAAACCAATACATGAAAATTAAGATACAAAGAGAAAGTGCAAAAACTACTGAAATTGTAAGCTCAAAGGAATTTCCCAATGTTGCCCGAATTTTTGATGTCCTACGCGTGCAAATACCAGGGGATACACGTGTGGCTGGGCGTTGCATGCACCAAGTGCATTTTAGAAAGTTATCTTCCGGTGTACGCAGAAGTGCCAGTCCAGTGAAAAGGGGTGGGGGTCAACCAGGACAGAAGCCATTAGGACCTGTCCAGGGGAAGCAAGAGCCAGAAGCTGGCCAGTGCGTGGTACTTACGTCTCCGATGAAGAGGAAGTAAGTACTGAAACCAAAACATATAGAGTAGATAATAGAGATGTGAATCATGTGATCGATCGTCTTAACGATCGATTTTGGCTGGGGGGGGCGGGAATCTGATCGTCGCGGTTTTGTTTTGTTTTTTTAAATCGTTTAAATCGTAAATCGGGGGAGGGCGGGAAAACCGGCACACTAAAACAACCCTAAAACCCACCCGACCCTTTAAAATAAATCCCCCCCTCTCCCGAACCCCCCCAAAATGTTTTAAATTACCTGGGGTCCAGTGGGGGGGTCCCGGCGCGATCTCCAGCTCTCGGGCCATGGCTGCGTTAATAGAAATGGCGCCGGCGCTACCTTTGCCCTGTCATATGATAAGGGCAAAGGTAGCGCCGGCGCCATTTTGGTTCCTGTCCCCCGATGTCACGAGCACAAGAGATCGCTCCCGGACCCCCGCTGGACCTCCAGGGACTTTTGGCCAGCTTGGGGGGGCCTCCTGACCCCCACAAGACTTGCCAAAAGTCCAGCGGGTGTCCGGGAGTGACCTCCTGCACTCGGGCCGTATTGCCATATTGCAAAATGGCGCCGGCCATAAGGCATACGGCCGGCACCATTTTGCAATACGGCCCGAGTGCAGGAGGTCGCTCCCGGACCCCTGCTGGACTTTTGGCAAGTCTTGTGTGGGTCAGGAGGCCCCCCAAGCTGGCCAAAAGTCCCTGGGGGTCCAGCGGGGGTCCGGGAGTGATCTCCTGCGCTCGTGACATCAGGGGACAGGAACCAAATAGAAATGGTGCGGTGCCATTTCTATTAATGCAGCCGTGGCCCGTGAGTGGAAGATCACACCGGGAACCCCCACTGGACCCCAGGTAATTTAAAACATTTTGGGGGGGGGGGGTTCGAGAGGGTGGGGGATTTATTTTAAAGGGTCGGGGTGGGTTTTAGGGTTGTTTTAGTGTGCCGGTTTTCCCGCCCTCCCCCCTCCCCCGATTTACGATTTTTGACAATAAATCGGGGGAATTCCTTTTGTATCGCGCCTCTAATGATTTTTGACGATTTAAAATATATCGGACGATATTTTAAATAGTCAAAAAACGATTCACATCCCTAGTAGATAGTTAGTTTAGGGGTTGGGGAGGAGAGGAGAAAAGGGAGGAAAGGGAGGTAGGGGAAAGGCCCAATCGTGTCACTGCATGTACTTTACAAAATCCCCCCTCCCCCCCTGCGTGCTTGAGTATGCATGTACACATGGCTCCTGGTCTAAGTAGGAAATCTGGGTCACCTTCTGTCTTGTCTGATGCATTCCAGGCCCAAGGTGGGGACTCTGGCCTTGCATCTCTTCCACCTTGTACGCGGTGGGGAAGTTGTTCCAGTTTTCCAGATCACCTGGATGCACACTTGCAACCTCCTGATGACTGAGCATTGGTAGAGGGATTACGAAGGCAGTGTGCACCCACATCTGAGCTATTTCTATGATTGGGAGCCTGTGGGGACCTCCTGGCCATTTTGGCCATTATGGAAGTTGTTTGATCCCCCTTACTGGTACAATGCTCGTCCGCCATGCGACCAAAGTGAATTCCACTAACCCCACAACAGTGGGATGTGGCTTTGGCCCTCTACACTTGGGCTTTCCTAAGCTATGTATCTCCCCTTTTTGTGTTGTAGATCACCATGATGGACGTAATCCTCTGACCATCTTAAATGGTACATGCAGTTCATCACCAGAGTCCATGCCATGCAAGATTCCACCCAGGCTTCCTGACCAGGAAATTTCACATTCCCACCTCTCGGAGGGGTCCCTTAATGGGACGGCTGTGGCGGAATCTATTCATCATCCAGAAGTATCACCAGAGCTGATATGTCTCAAGTGAGCTTACTTAGATGCCATCCTGGGGGCCTACAAGCAGTATGAAGGCTTTGCATGACTTAATTATGATGAAGCACTTAGGGAGAAGATGGCCGGGAACGTTGAGGTCTCCTGAGGAATGTAGGATACCAAATGTATGGTTGACCCATATGTCAAAGCAAGCACATGATGCACAGAAGCCTGACTGAAGGTCAGGTCTGCTCCCCTTTTATGCCTTTTCCGGCAGCATCTGCCAGAGTAGGGTGAGCTCTGCCTTATCAGGCGTTTGCTGATGATTCAATAGGAACAGTGTTTTGCACCCCACCTCTTCCTCAGATGCCCTAAAAAGGAGATCTCACTCAGGCCAAGTCATGAAGAGGTAATTTCCAGAGTGCCCATTACTGTGGGCTGGGAGACAATGGCACCTTGGCTGGAAATGTATACCATTAAACAAGCAGTGGAAATGTTGCTGACCGATTTCAAAGAAGGCTTATTGATTCCCTCAGTGGTCTATTTATGGGGTCTCACCAGTTAAACCCCAGATCCGCCAGTCATCTTACAATAATCATCAGAGAGAAGCTAGACAAGGAAACCCAATTGGGCCAGGTAAGAGGCCCTTATGCTAAGCACCAGTTTAAATGAATAATCATTTCCCCACTCTCAGTGGTGCCTAAAAAGGAAGAGGAGAAGTACAGGCTGATACACCACCTGTCCTACCTGGAGATATCCCTTGTTAATGGCTTCATTCCATGGGATGAATGCTTAGTAACATATACTTCCTTTGACAGCGCTCTGTGAATTTTGATGAAGTGCAGATGGGGTTTCCTTATGGTCAAGGCAGACATTTTGCCAGCTTTTCATATGCTGTCAGTTCACCCAGATTGCTTCCCCATCTTGAGTTTTAAATTCATAGGATTTTACTATTACAATTGGTGCATGCCAATGAGCTGCTCAATTTCATGTGCTTATTTTGAGATGTTCAGCTCATTCTTGCACTGGGTGGTAGCTCAGCATAGAAAGGCTGATTCAATAGTCCATTGCCTGGATTTTTTAGTTCATCAGCCCAGGTGGGTCTCCCACATGCGATGTCCTATTCCATCTTTTTCAAACAGTTGCAAAACATTTCAGTTTGCTGCTTACCGCCGATAAATCTCAGTCTCTTTCGATGACATTGACATTCCTGGGAATCAAATTGCACTCCGTAGCCATGGTTACCAGGCTCCTACAGGAGAAACTGGAGGCAATGATGTGCATGCTGGAGGTTGTAAGCTTGGCTCCAAAGTTCTCTCTCAAGCAAATGTGCTCCCTAATTGGCAGCCTGGCTTTTGCTACCAAGGTCATCCCCAAGGGCAAAGTCTTCCATTGGCAACTTATTCTCTCAACAAGAGGTGACCTGAATGATCACCATCACATCAGGGTCAGTAATAGCTATGTGTGAGGACCTCAAGATGTGGTCTGTGTTCCTCAGGGACTTCAATGGGGTCACGGCCTAGTTCCCACCCACACCCCACCCTCCCATTTCCAGCAATGACCTTAGGCTGTTCTCTGATGCAGAAGGTTCCACCAGATTTGGGGTGTACTTCCAGGTTTGCCAGTGACTGGCCATCGGACTGGGTACATCACTTTCCTATAGCTATTTCCTATTGTGGTTGCTCTTCATATCTGGCAACTTCAAATGAGCAATCGGAGAGTGGTGTTCTAGTGTGATAACTCAGCCTTGGTGGAGGCAATTAACTCTCAGACTGCTAAATGCCCCCTTGTGTCAGAACTCCTGCATGAGTTAATGCTATCATGCCTTAGGTTGAATATTGCTGCTAGTGCTTGCTGCGTCCATGGGGGACATAACGATATCTCGGATTCCTTTTCTCATTTCAAGTGGCCCCGTTTCCACAAGCTGGCCCTGGAGGTGGATGTGATGGGGCAACCAGTGCTAACATACTTCTGGTCTTACGGAATACTGATGCATTTGAATTGCTGCATAGGTCCATGGCCCCCAGGATATGGAGGTCCTATTCAAGAGGCTTTGAAGCCATGACTGCCTTCTTGTACAGTAGGGGTTGGATAGGAGATCCAATTGCTGAGGATTCAGTGGTGGATTACATTCTCAAAGCTAAGAGCACTGGTATATCATGTGGCACTGTTAAATACTATTTGGCAGGGCTGGCCTTCTTTGCAAAACTGTGGGGATGGCAGAACCCTGCTATGTAATTTGTGGTCAAGTGCTTGTTGGCAGGCTGGGCCCAGGGTTAGACCTTTAGGCTGGATGGCTGGCACCCAGTAACGCATAACCAGCTGCTGCTGCTGCTACTATGGAAGGCTATTCTAGGTGACCTCTTCCCCCTACGAGGCACTCCTATTTCAGGCATCCTTTAGTCTGGCTTTTTTTGCAGCACTGATAGTGGGATAACTGTTGGCGCCATGCATTGCTCTTCCGAACAGACTGGCTTGCCTATGTCAGCGGTGGTTGTATCCAAAGATCAAGACGGGCCAGCTTGGCAGAGACCAGCACCTGGTCATGTCAGCGGTCCAAGGATTGTGCGCTTGCCCCATTAGAAATGCTGCTGCATACCTGCCAGCCCAGCCATCTGGTGGCTTCTGTTTCTTGATACATGATGACCTTTCTCTGCTTAGCAACTTTTGGTTTACAGCTGTATTCCATAAGACTATTGAAGTGGCAGATCTCTATGGCAAGGATTCCTTTAGAATCAAAGAATCAAGTAGCACAGTGGCTTCTGGACTCCCAGTACAGATGATTCAGCAGCTTGGCAGATGGAGGTCCATGACCTGTGCTTCAATTATTCAGTATGAGGATGGCACTCTAGAAGAACTAGCGTCTAACCCATGGTGGTGTTAATCTCCACAGACGTCCCTAAGAGGGTGAAAGTGGTGTGATTCTTAGGCCACTCCTTCATTGCCAGGGCTGAAAGAGCATGCACAGGCTTCAAGACCTGGGTTGTTGGAAAACCAACCTGCAACTTGCAAATGCTCGGTGGTGCAGAAAGCCTGGTTTGTGCTGGACAGAGTTGGTTCTATTTCTGCGTCAATTGCCAGGATCCTGGTAATCACAGTGATGTTCTTGTTTTACACCTGGGGGCAATGATGTAGGCCAGTACCCCACATGTCGAAATTTTCTAAAAACTATGATTTGTAACCTAGCCCTCATCACATCGTGGCTTCCGCGAGTCACTCTAGTGTGGTCTGAGATCATCCCTTGATACAAGTTTGCGCATCAGCCATTGTGGACAAGAGGGGTGGCCAAAGTTAACAGTCAGGTGGGCAAGTTTGTGTCCCTGTTAGATGGCAGCCACATTCTCCATGACTGGGTGATTGTCTCTTGCTCCAACCTCTATGAGAAAGATGGGGTACATTTGTTCAACCTGGCCATGTTGTTGTTTTTAAATTCTTTGGCTAAGATGCTGTCATCCATCTTGGGATGATTTGGTTATGTTCTTCTGTTCCATAAAAAAAAAAAAAAAAGATAAAGTGGTTGTGATGGGGGGTTATGCAGCTTAGGTACTGGGAGTTGTACCTTCTTTGCTTGCACACATAAATGGCCAGGTGAATAAAGCTCAACTTTTGCAGGTGTCTGAGCTTCGAGGGAGGTAAATAATTCTGTATGGGCTGGGCTGGGCTCAGATTGATTTAGATCACTTATTAAGAGCACGGGTGGGAGCTAGGGCTCAGCAGAACACCAGCAGGGCCTTAAGAGACACGGTGGGCCCTGGAACTTTGCCTCAGGGCAGTTTCATCCCCTTTGCTAGATGTGGACTGATGAGAGCTTGCTAATGGTTGTACAGGGCTAGTGGTCTTGGTTGCAACTCTGGGAGACAGTACAAGGGTTTTAGCTCATCCTAGCCCCAATGAGGGGAGAGGGGGAGGGATGTAGTTGGGGGGGGGGGGGCTGAGGCTGAATTCCAGGATTACAGTTGTTATTGTTAATAATAAAGCTGTGACCATACTATTCCAAAGTGACTCTGGTGTCTACTGTTTCTTGGTATTCGACATCCTGGTGGGAGCAAGCGGGAGCAGGGAGGTAAACAGCTGTCCTGGTGCCCAGGTTAATACTTTCTTTCCTTTGATTAATTTCATGCTACTCCAATTTCTATATTTCAAGTATATTCTTGGAAACAATAAGTGAAAAGTAAAAAAAAAAAAAAAACCTACGCAGGTGATTTTTCAAAACTACATGTTTATGTACCTTCCCTGACCTAATCCCACATCAGAAATGCCTCGTGGTTAAAGTATCCATAGTAAAACAGATAAATGCAGAGTATATAAAATAGAGTTGGAAACACTTGGTGTGATTTGCTGATATCAGAAGCCCTTATATACAGTAGAAAGGCATAATAAGTTGGTATGGCTCATCCACTTGAAAATGTATATACACTATAACATCACTGTACCAGAAAAGCACTGACATCATGACCCTACAAGAAATGTAGAAAATGAAGAAGTTGAGATCACCTGGGACATTCCTATTTCAAGCAACAAAAGGTTCAATGCAAATAAACCAGACAGGTGGTAAAGGAGAAAAACATGAGAAAACAGTAATGCTAAGCTAATAGAAATATCAGTACCAAGTAATTATCCTGTACAATATATGGGAAGAGAGAAAATTCAAACAACAAAAAGATGCAATCAGAGACCAAGAAAATGTAACAGTCTGATTAAAAAGGAACTTCCAGGCACACTTTGACAGGGTATTACATCTTATAAACTCCAGAAGGAGGCTTTTATTGACACAGTGCAAATACTGAGTCAAGCATTATCAGTAATTTTGAAAAATTGAGATCATGCTCAACATACCATCACTTATAAGTAAATTTCATTCTTATCATGATGTGCAAAAAAATCCCATTTGGATTCAATACCCACCAGGAAAGTGCAAACAGTAGCATCAACATCCCCAGGCACAGTGTGCATATTGAGGCATCAACAGGACTGGTTTCAATGCAGCAAGGCACTAGGAGAGGCAGGAGTGTAGGACCCAACAACACAAAAGCATTGAACCAGAAGAGAGGCAGGGTATGAGGAGTAAGCCTGGCGAGAGGCAGCAACAGCATCAAAGAAACAGGATCCCAAGATATCCAGAGAAGAGCAAGAGAGGAGAATGTTTTTATTTGGGGGCCAAAACACTCCAGTATAACCAAGAAAGAGGCAGGATAGGAGAAGCAGGTTGGGCATTGGCAGCAAATGTGACAACCAGCAACAACACTGCAAGCTGCTGAGGGTAGAATGTGTGAGCTGTGCTTTCACTCCTCCTGCTACTCACATGGAAATTCAGGGAACTCCAGCAGATGGTTGTTTGAAGCAGATACAGATGAACATGAAAATATAATCCCCATGTGTACTTTCCTTCCCCCCACCTTCCCCCAATTCCATTTTTGCCACTGGTAAAAGTACCCACACTGTGAACTGTGTAGGCATTTTTACCTGCAGAGTGAGTGTGTGAGGGGGTTAATTTTCAGCTGCCCTTTCTATGTAAGTAAACAGCTGTTGATCAGCACAAAAAGTTCAGAAAATTGTCCTCTAATTCATAAAAGACAAATGTATTTCCAAGCAATAAGTTACCAGAGGACAAATTTCTTTGATGCCATTCAAATTGTGAATTTGGCCAAAGATCATTCTGAAACTTGAGACCAAGAACAATCTGAGACTCAAAAGCTTCTTTGAGCTTACAGATTATTTTGGTTTGAGTACAGAACTCTTTTCTTTCAGCTTTGGGGCCCTATTAGACTGTGTAATCCAGTCATTGCAGTGCCTATGCTACAGGGTGGACTTAGATGCCAGTTTTCTTTTGTGTCAAGATGGTCATGGTCCTCTCTTGGTCAGTCCCTTCTATGCCTCTTCTCTCATTGATCAATGAAGACCCTTACCAGTACAGAAGAAAGATGATTATAAACACATACTCAAGTTAGTTTTCTGTTCTCCTGGAACTCAGTTCTTTCACCTCCTCTCCTGGGATCTAGTAAATCACCATTAATCTACTCAGCAATAACAAAAAATCCTCATGTGCCAAGGTTACTTTTACATCCTTTGGCAGCAAGCAGGAGTCTCTACAGGAATGTAGAGATGTGCATGAAAAAATATATTTTGTGGCATTATATCATTTGGGTTTTATGCCATTATGTCATTTCATTGAAATGGATGATGTTTGTGTTGTTTCCGTTGAAATGAATGGGAGAAGTGTGGCAGACTCTCCTGGTCTGGCCACCGGATGTTACTGCCCCTGTATTATAACATTCTAGTTAGACATTTACAAGAAAATAGCGCTCGTTCCTGCATTCAAGTATCAGCATGGAGAGGGGCGCGCTAAAGAATATACATGCAATGTATGTGTCTGACATCACTACAGCTTATGTGACATATAACCAGTAGCGAAGTATAAAAGTGGCAGCATATTTGAGATGTCATCCTCAGCATGAGTGATTGCATGGTGCAGGTGTGGTGCTAAGTGATCTGTGAGTGAAAACCATGATTCCTAACTCAACCAGGATAGCCAAGCAAGTGCTTGAGTTCCAGAATCCAACCGATTCTCCTATTTATTGAATTACAGACATTCCAACTTCGGCTACAACATTCCGATTATTAATGCCTTTAGCGAGGCAGCAACTAAAGTGGTAACGTTTGTCGAATCAGCATGGCTGAAAAGCTCACACCAAATCTTTCTGGCTCCAGTAAGGGTAGCCCTCTAAATTGCCCACCGATGAGGCCTACGCAGTACAGACTGTCGGCGGACAGTGGATGAGTGAGGCAATTATCCCAATATGTGGGCCAGGTCAATACTTCAGCCTTACGCAAATGGCAATACCAGTGCAGTAGACATGTCATTTGCAGGTGCTAGCACAATCTTGGTGGTCGAGTCCGTTGACTATAGTGCAGTACAATGTCCTGAGCACGTCTTCACCCACTGCTAATGCTGCAAGGGACTTTTGTTCCAGGATATCAGTGTAGGCCTCAGCATTATTATAGGATGATAGGCTTATCCATCTACATCAAGTGTGTTCTGCTGCCTGGTGCTGCCTCAGCGAGAAGGCCCAGTTTCCACCAAGGATCAGATGCTAGCAGAAACAGCACTGTACTGAATAAACCAGTTTCCACTGAGAAGCCCCTATCGTTAAAAGTGTCCTCAGTACCTGAAGTGACCCCTGCCGCAAAGGCTGTGACTGAGTGGGATCAGACCCATTCTAGCAGCGAAGACCCAGACGTGGTGGTGGAAGCAATCCTGGAGGAACCCCCTGCAGGTGGGGCCAGTAGAGTTCCCATTACTCTCTCCTGGGCAGAGCAAATGGATGTCAGGAGCAATGTGAGCTGGAAACAGAAATGATACTTTCTGTAATTAGGCAAGATCGGTGGTCAGTGAAGTCAGTGAACCTGTGCGGCCAGCGACCTCAGTGTAAGTCTATCCCCGACATCTTAACCTAGTGTTACCATTCCATTTGGCTCAAGGCAATCACAAATCTGTGGATACTGCATCAACCAGGACAGTATCATCAGGCCATTCATGGCCGGTATCTTCACAGCAGCAAATGGAACGAAAAGAATGGACAACGGTGATTACTCCACAGCAAGTATACGAAGTATAACCTCATGGCTAGAGGGCTAAAGACTTTTCAAGAACTGCTGGATGGCAATGGAGTTGCCATCCTTACCATCAAGTTCAGGAATCTCATCCTGCATGGTCAGTGCTTCGGAGTGAGTCGCTGTATGCAGTTAGCAGAAGGACGCTGAAAGCAGAGGGCCTTTATTCTTGGCTACCTCCTGCCCTTTCTGCTGATGGGGATCTCTTTGACCATCCCGTACCCTTGGTGGTAAGAGACCAGTCCTGGGTAGTACCCAGTGTCCTTGGAGAGCGGCCTAATATTTACAGATCTTTCAGGGCCAAAGGGTCATTGACTGTAGAGTTCAAGGCATCTTTGGCCTCCAATATCCATATTTCCCAGTTTATGTGATGAACTATAGGGAGGAGAACAGGATGCATGGCTAGCAGAGCATGCCGACAAGTCAATTGATAAGAACTCAACAAATCCTTTGGAAATATGGGAGCACCCTGACTACTATCAGGCACTGGACAGGAAAGTAGCAGACCTGCAGCTTGGTCAAAATATTTACAAACATGCAGTAATCTACCAACTGTGCAATGGAGAACAGAGGCCCTATTTAATGAATTGTCTCCTGCCTAATGGCAGGACCATTAAAAAAAAAAAAAACAGCCCTGAACACTATGAGCGCCAAAGAAAGAGGCCCCAAGTGAAGACTTGATCTCCCTGTGAGATCGGGTAAAGAAGGACTTAAAAAAAAAAGACTGTTCCAGTTTTGAATAAGGGACTCTTTTTTTGTCTCTTTTCTTCTTTGTTTTGTGTCTTCTGCTTTGTTGCAGAGCATCCTGTTGCTGGTTGAAGCTCCAGTCTCAGAGGCTCTGTTACTGTTCCTGTTGAAGAAACTTTTATTTGCTCTCCATGTGAGGGTGATGATTGTTTATCCCTTCTGAAAAGTTGGACTGTACTCCATGTAGAGATTATGCTTCTATCAAGGAGATGACCTGGCTTGGACCAGAGGCCAAGATGAAAAAAAGGTTCTTCAGTTCATGAACTGTCAGCCCTTTGAGGAAGGGACATATATTTAAAATTACTCTCGGAGAGTCAATTATGCCAATTTAATTTCATTGCTAAGGTTATTCTTGATGTGACATATTTAAATGGTTATTCTCTTCTAAGTCTATAAAGTTGGAAAAACTTCATAAAATGGGTGTTTGATTTATTTATTGCCATTTTGTGATTGACTATTGCTTTCATTTACAGGTGGAGTTTCCTAATAAGATTTGATGCTGCTCAAATGAATGCTTTATTTATTTACAGGAGAATTACTCTGAAAATGAAATAATAATCCTGTGTCTCCATCACTAAGCAAAACCTGTCACTTCACATGTGATGGGCAGGAAAGAAAAAGTTAAGAGGAAGAGATTTCTAATTGATACTAAAGTATTGTAATGTATTCTTTTCATTAGTATCAACTCTTTGGGATGCTCTAGTATTAACTGGGCAAAGTTGAGAAGGAAAAATTCTAATGGCTTTTTATATCAGGGATGGTGGATGGAGATGTTGTCTATTCAGTGTTGAGTAATCTGTTCCATCCCAATTGATTTTGAGAGCGTCTACCTCATTCTGGGTGGTGGCAGCACCCCTATTTTTTTTCATGAGTGGCAGTGCTGGCTTCCAGTACAACTAAGCATTATTAATTCTACAGGAATAAATAACCATAGGATGTGTTTGTTCTATGAAGTATTGATATATGTGTTTTAGATTCAATGTAAGACACGTGTTCTCCAAACCATGCTGGTCATATTTCCTAGGGAAGGTGCACCCCCTAGTGGCAAGATGGAATATTACATCTACTTACATTTGTATTTTTGTCTGTGCCTAACTATGCAAATTGTTCATGAGTAAATGTCCTTCCTCAGACAGATTTTTTTTGGGAGGGGGAGAGTATGGCAGACCTTCTCAGTCTGTCCACAAGATGTCACTGTCCCTGTAATTTAACATTCTAGAAGGAGCCATCCATATCCCTCAGTCCCTCCCACCTGGAAGATCTAGATTGGATGCCTGAACACTACTTAGCCCAGCCATTTTAAGATACTTTGGGTTCAGTTTGAGGATGCAGTCAAAGAGTAAGGATGTCTGATTTTTACATTCTGGTGAGACCTACCAGCTTCACTCAAATGGAGTTTATGTTAGAAGTGTTAACTCATCATGCACTCCTGCCAGAGTTTCCTTCTTCTATTAATTTGCAGAGAGGTAGATTTTTAAGCCTAATATACTTTAGGGGTAAAATGACTCTCTACAGGGGACCAAAGATCTGTGAGCCTACTCCGAACTCTAGGTGGGCAAGCACCAGTAATGGATCCTGCTGCGAGATCCAGTGAAGGCAGACGATATATCCAGTTTAAATTGTTGGACTTGAGCAGAGTGGGGAGGTTTTTGGATCGCCCTTCCCCGCTGGGATTACAGTGCTGAGAACTTGCCTGATCCCATTGACTTCCCAAAGAAAAGTACCCCAGAAATATTAATAAATAAAGTATGGAAGAACAAGAACAGGTGATCCTAATCAGATTTCCACACACCAAGGGAACCGGACGGACTGGGTGTTGAGAAAAAGATGACAAAAGGAAGGATTTTTGCAGTAAAGTTGGGGACCCTTCCACTAGGATTCCCTCACAGCCACTGGGTATGCTGAGAGAATTAAAAATCACCATGGGGCTATACAGATGCCTGAAAAAAGGATGCCTACCTACCCAGAACCACACATGTACCAACATTCAGATGTAACTTCGATATTATGGATGGATGGATTTTAATTGAATATTAATCTGTAAACTTTTATTTAACACCCAGACCTGGTCCTATCTACTCATTGCAGCCTCTCACCTCATGGGAAGCACCAACACAGAATAGACACCCTGGACACTTTTAACATAAACTGGGCCAAAGTGAGAGCTTACCCCCATAAATAGAACACCCCCCCCCCCCAGGGATTGAGAGTCAATTGTGGGCTGGAATTGCTAGCCGAAGCAGCCCCTGAAGAGAAATAAATCAGTTTGTGTGCCCTTGGGACTAAACAACCCACTAAGGGTTACATAAGCAATGAGCATATTTTTGCTTATAACTGCATGGGGAGATGTGGGGAAAGGGAAAAATGACAGGAAGAGAGTGATTGGAAATCAAAGTTGATTTTCAGTTTTTTCCTTTGTCTGCATAGCCTCACTCCTCCCCTTCTGTTCTCTTCATTGACTAGAAAAGTAAGGGGTAGGGGAGAACAGCAAGAGAAGAAAGGCTAGATTATTGAGCAGAGTAGCTTCTTCTGTTTTCTGCTCTGTCTACTCCAATCTCTCCCCTTTCCCTCCACTTCTCTATACAGGACAGTAGAGGAGAGTATGGGGGAACAATATGAATGAAGAGGCTAGATTAGGAAACAGTGTATCTCTGCTCTATTTTATCCTGCTTAGGTCCTTCTTGTTGTTTGCACAGTAAATGAGATAGGGACCATCAGGATTTGTAGTTCACTTTAGCAGCCTGAGTAGACCACATTAATTTGGGCCTATAGTTCCAAGAACCCTCTGACAATTGCTGCCAAACCACCTAATACCTACCCCTCTCCTCAAACTATCAATGGACACAGGACTTTCTTGATACTGCCCCACTCTCCCCCAAGCTATCTCTAGTCTTTGGACCTTCCATATCCCCACTTCCACAAAATGACAAGGGCTTCTACTAGGCCTATTCCAAAAACTCTAACTAACTACAGTTCTCCATAGCTATGCAAGTCAATGTGCCAGTGAAGTTATTTTAATTTTGGCACCACAGCTGGAATAAAAGAAACTGACTACCTTCTGCTGGCAAATTTTTGTTTAACTTTGGGAAAGAATTTGAACTGAGGGTACTGGATGAGCCATAGTGGCCATTCTTAGCTTGAGTTGGTAGTGGGTTTGGATTGAGAGAACCTGAAGGTCAATTTGGGGAGTTGGTGGGTGTTATATTGCCAGTGTAGGTCTTTTCCAGCTTGGAGAGAGGTTAGGATGGCCTGGAGGCCCTTATACATTTCGGGGGGGGGGGGGGGGGGGGGGGGGGGGATTAAGTGAGTCACAGAGACTATTGTTAGCTTGAAATGGGAGGTAGGAGTTTTGAAGGAGACTAGATGTCTTGGTCAGCTTTGAGTGTTGATAAGAAGTATTAGAAAGCCAGAGAAGTATATATTTGAATTGCGTGGTAGGGGACATTCCCCATGCTAACCATTTCTTTCATGATTAACCTGGGAAAAACATTACTGCTGAACACGGTGCTGTTTGCATGGCTATAGTGTCTTTAACTCAGCTTTGGTAATGTTGTCACATTCTACATCTCATTACTTTAATACAGGGGTCCCTAAACTTGGACCTCGAGGGCCACAGCCCATGAATGAATATGTATGAAATATGTTTGCATATAGATCTGCTACATATTCATTGTGGAAATCCTGAAAACCTGACTGGGTTGCGGCCCTTGAGGACAGAGTTTTGTGATTCCTGTTCAAATATAGTGGGTGTTAAAATGCAATGTACCACCGGCCTAATAACTAGCAGGTAACTCATGTAATCATGCCAGTTTTAATGCTGCTTAGTACATACATTTCTGTGTGTCCACCCATTTTGCCACTATTGACTTTTATGAAAAATCATAAATGTAAAATCCAAAACAAGAGCAACTGTGTCCCCAAGTAGTTGGCAATTATAATGTACTTTAATACCTTTTGTATTTGCAGAACTGATGTTATACTTTCCCAAGCTTATAAAGAACTGAATGCATGTTTACGGACTTTATTCTCTAGAATAGCTTTTAAAGGAGTCCTAGTCAGTCTATTATTTTTTACATGGTCTGATGATTTGAAGTACAAGAATCTGCTTAGTGTTCACTTATGAAGCTAAGACCAAGATACGCTTACATGCAAGTAAGACAGTTGTAGGTATAATATAATTAATATTATTTGTTTATGCCAAATCAAAATAGATCCTGAAATGCAGAGGAAGCATAATACATGATTTATTATATTATCACTTGTTTTAGTTGTATGTTTTAAACACTTATGTTCATTGCTTTTTTTATTTTATGCATATCAACTTTGTAAACCACAGTGATTGTAAACCAGAATGACGGTATATATATAAATAAATAACATCAACGTGTTAGAGAATGCATCATAAATGAAAAAAATACAATAAAAAGTTAACTAATAAAAGTATGTTATTTTCATTTTCCACCAACAAAACATTTTTATATTTCCCACATAAAAAATGTGTAATGAATATCTGATAAAGTCATAAAAGAATGTTATTTTTATTTGTTGCCAACAAAGAAGTATTTATCTTTCTCACATAAAACCTTCTTTAATGAATATCTGATAAAGTCATAAAAGAATGGAGATTTAAAAAAACAGTTTTTAATGCCAGCCTGATTATCACTAAAGAAAAACAAGTTTTCCGAATAAATGAAGCACATGCATGAGGTTTCAGAAGCAATGCACAGACTTTATGCCACGACTTTATTGCCAAGACAGAGGCAAATGGATTTACCTGTGAGTCTGCTTGCAGATATGAAATGTGTCATGGTCAGGCAGGTTGGAATTTGGGATCACCCCTGTAGAAGCAACACAGAACTTAAAGGCAGGACTTGAGATGTCCTTCTGCCTAACCAGCCTTCTCCCCCACAGGTTTTGCTCGTGTTCTAGGGGCCGTTAGGACTTTCCTTCTGGACAACATCATGGTGATACAGGCACAGGCTGGGAGCTAGATACAGGCACAGTCTGACAGCTGGATATAGGCACAGACTGAGGGCTGGATACAGGCATAGGCTGGAAGTTAGATGCAGGCACAGGCTGGAGGCAGCAGATGGAAACAGGGGCCAGGCTAGGGCTGGGGACACACAGGGATTGGCTATAATTCTGCAAACGGAGGCAAGGTAGACTGACCTGGAGGCAAGGCAGTCTGGATTAAACTAGACAGGACAAACAAGAACTGGACTAGACAAGGATAGGACAAGACGAGATCTGGACTGGACAAGGACAGGGCAAGCAACAGTAAACAAGAATCCCAAACAGGGCAAAAGACTGGCTAGGCAAACCTAGAAGGCCCGAAGGCTGAAAGGCAGGACAGGGTAGCTCCGGAGGCCACTGAGTAAGGCAAGAAGGCCCAAGAGGCCACAGAGCAAGGAAAGGATGCCTGGAGGGCTACAGAGCAAGACAGGAGTCCAAGGTAGGCTACAAAGAAAAGCAGGAGGTCTAGGTAGGCCACAAGGCAGGAAAACAAGGCAAGGAAGCATGGATGGCCAGGTCAAAGAACCAAGATGATTCAATGAAGTGGCATAGAGAGAATGGACAGACGAGGTTAAGTAGGGCTGGAATTGCTGCATCATGGAATCAGCAAGGAGGTGGCTAGAGCAGCTGTGAGCGAGACTTGCTGATGACTTCTGCTGACAGGGAAGCTGTATAGCTGGTGGAAATGTGACAAGTTGGGTTCAACCAGAATTTTTTCTCGCTTCACCAATTAATTTAAATATTACTAATGTGTCCCACCCTTGCTTCAGACTATGAATTACCCCTATGCTTGGGGTGGGGAGTAACACATGAGTAATTATATTTACTAATAGAGATGTCATTCAGCTGAACCTTTCAGTTAGGCCTTCATTATTGGCCCACCGCGGGAAATTTTGTTTCCTGCAGTTTGGGTCGATTTTTTTTCGGCTGTCCCGAACCGAAAAAAACCCCACCCCAATCCTTCAGATTTAATTAATTACAATCCCCCACCTTCCCGACCCCCCCAAAACTTGCCTAAAGTCCCTGGTGGTCCAGCAGGGGTCCCAGGAGCGATCTCCCGCTCTCAGGCCGTCAGCTCCCAGTAAACAAAATGGCGCCGGTGGCCCTTTGCCCTACCATGTGACAAGGGCTATTGGTGCCATTGGCCGGCCTCTGTCACATGATAGGAGCAATGGACGGCCGACCCCATCTTAAAAAATGGTGCGGGCCATCCATTGCTCCTACCATGTGACAGGGGCTGGCCAATGTCACCGATAGCCCCTGTGACATTGGCGGCATTTTGATTAGTGGCAACCAACAGCCCGAGAGGGGGATATCGCTCCCAGGACCCCACTGGACCACCAGGGACTTTAGGCAAGTTTTTTGGGGGGGTCGGGAAGGTGGGGGATTGTAATTAATTTAATCTGATGGGTTAGGGTGGGTTTGGGTTTTTTTATTTTAATTTTATGTGCCCTTTCTTCCCCCCCCCCCCTGAAAATAAGAAAACCACATGAAATTTCGTGGGTTTTCCTATCATTTCAGGGACCCCCCCCAAACTGCGACGAAATAGGAAATATCGTCTATATTTCCTATTTTGTCGCAAATGAATGCACATTCCTATTTATTAATATGATTTACCTTCAGCTTCATAGCCTGAGTGGGGGATGAGACAGGGTTGCGGTCACCCCAATACCACAATTCTGTAGCCTTTCCAAACAACCTCTATCTTGTGGCACCATAGACTTGATAAAATCATCACACCAGAATAAAACAGTAATTAACCTTTTCACTAGCATTATGTAAGTAGACAGTAAATTCAACCAGAACATTAAATGGGAAAAGTACAGTAGTGAAGTAGAATATAAACTTGTAGTTTTCTTATTTTAAAACAATGTATAAATAACACTGGATATGGCCTGTTAGTCAGGTCAACTAACATTCATATGGACAGTAAAAAAAATGAGGAATCCTAATACAGAAAGGTTGTAGGGGAAAGCAGTGAAGTACACAACTTTCAAAAATTTTCTTTACTCCTTAGTACACAAAAAGGGGGAAAAAACAGATCCACCCCAATGTCACAATTTTGTAAAGGGTGCCCCTATCCCAAACACAAAATTGTGTTGCAAAAAAAAATCAAAAAAATTAAGACATCCCTCTTGATGGCGGAGCTAGCTAGATGACAAACTAAACAGATGAGCACTGCAGTGTGTGGAAGATCTCTCTCTCCTGGGGATCTTCCCCAAATGGTTTTATTGGTACTAAAAAGAAAGTACTCCTGGTTAAGTCTCTTACAGAAAGACTACGGTCCATCAGCTTCTCTTTCCCTGCCCTATCTCATGAGACTTTGGCAAGGGTCTATGCTTGACTTCAGCTAAAAGGTTGAAGCAGTTAAGATGAGATACCGAACTGCTGACAAAAGGCAATGAAATAAATCTTCTCCCTCTTCTAAGAAGATACTCTTTGTGCAAAGTTTAGATTACTTAATTCACTCTCTTAGGAAGGTGATCCAGCCATGTTCTCCTGGGCCTGGATATCTTTTGGCCAGCTTGGGGGGGTCAGGAGGCCCCCCCAAGCTGACCAAAAGTTCCGGTTGGGTCCAACGGGGGTCCCGGAGCGGAGGCGTGGAGGAGCACGTGACGTCCGCGTCACTCCGACGTGACGCTGACTTCATGTGCTCCTCCGCGCCTCCGCTCCCGGACCCCCGCTGGACCCAACCGGAACTTTTGGCCAGCTTGGGGGGGGTCTGGAGGCCCCCCCAAGCTGGCCAAAAGTTCCGGTTGGGTCCAACGTGGGTCCCGGAGCGACCTCCTGCCACATGACCTACCTGTCACGTGGTAGGAGTACAAGATGGCGCCGATGACCATGTGACAGAGGCTGACCAATGGCACGGCAGCCCCTGTGACACAGGCTATCGGTGCCATGAGGAAATCGCAGACGAGTGCAGGGATGGCTTCCTAACTCCCCGCTGGACCACCAGGGAGTTTTGGTAAGTCTTGGGGGGGGGGATTAAGGAGGGTGAGGGGTTTAAATTTTTATTTAGGGAACAGGTGAACATATGGACAGACCCTCAACTTATGGAATTCTCCATATGTCCATATTGAACGAAATCGACCCTCAACTTCAACTTATCAACTTATCAACGTAAACTTTTTGTCTGCACATCCCTAATAGCCAGTACTTAGATGATAACTCACATAAGGTCTAGAGAAGCTCAGTAGCTGGAAAGGGTTAGGCCCTCGAGCAGCGAGTACCTGGTTCCAGGGAAAGCTCTGAGAGAGCGATGGTAAATGACAATAGTCTGTATCTGTAATAGCTTCCAGGCAGTTGAGAATCTTCAGTGTGTTCAGGAATATGGGCCCTCGAGGAATGAGTACCAGTTCCTATATGCCATCTGAAATAGTAACTCACAAATGTCTGTACCTGCGATAGCTTCTAGACAGTAGAGAATCTTCAGAGTGTTTAGGAACATGGGCCCTCGAGGAGCGAGTACCATTTCCTATCTGTAATCTGAAATAGTAACTCACAATGTCCGTATCTGCGATCGCTTCCAGGCAATAGAGAATCTTCAGAGGGTTTAGGAACATGGGCCCTCGAAGAGCTAGTACCTGTTCTTATCTGTAATCTGAAATACAGAAAAGAGAGTGAGGCCCCCGAGGAGCGGGTACCTCTGGTAAGTCCGAGGAGGCAGAATAGCTTGGACGAACTCGTAACATTGTCCGAGTCCGAGTCCGTGCTAACTCAAATCGTAAGCATAAGTGAAGACCTTTTATGTTGGAAGCGGATGACGTCAATACAGGGGGACGCCCCTGAGGTTCGCGCCCTTGCTGGTACATACTTCGGAGCGCGTGCACGTGCGCGTCCTACGTCATCAGGAACATGGCGGATCCGCAGCGTCGAGCCGGTCCGGGGACACCGGAGAGAAGCGGCATGGAGACGCTGCGGCAGCAAGCCATCCATCAGGCCCGGAGGGAGTCGTCACAGAGGTAGAGAGGGTGGAGCAAGGGAGAAGAGCAGCCACGAACGCAACAGGTGCCCCGCTAGATTCTGCATGTCCATGCATTTTTGCACTGCCTGAAATCTTACCTGCCCCACTCATTAGCTCAGTCAGAGGTTTGGGGGTCCTTGATGCTGTGGTTCATCAGGGGTGGCTCTAATAAATTCAGGCAAAGGCAGCAATAAGGTTACAGAAAGAGGTGCTTGAATTGGTGCAAGAGTGGAGTTAGCAGGACCCTCACTTGTATGAGGGCATAGTGCCCCCAGTGGTTTAACTGATGGTATTTGGGTGAAAAGTCTCACCAATTTGATGGGATCAGAACTCTTCCTTTGTGAGAATGTAGAAGAATATCCCATCTCTGACTGAGAGTCCTCACTGTCTGATGGTTCTATTTATTGGTCTGGGGGAACTTTTGTTCTCATGGGTGCGCTACCCTATCAGCCTCTCAGTTGCCGTAGTCTCTGTGGTTGAGGTGCAGATTGGGGAGCAATGTCAATTGAGGGCAATCGCACCATCTGCCGTAGGGGGAGCAGGTGATTCTGGTGTAATGTTATTTCTAGGGATGTGCATTCTTCCAGGACGAATTAGGAAATGTCAACAAAATTGCCTAATTCGTCCTGATCGGGGAGCCCAAAATCCAAAGGAACTTTTCCAGAAATTTCTGGAAAAATTCATTTCGGGTTTAGTGCTCACTAACGGGGTCTCCCCGAATTTTAAAGGCCTGAACTGCGAGAAATACAAGATTTCCCGCTGTGGGCTGAAAACGAAGCCCGAACAGATAGGTTCGGACTTCGCACATCATTAGTTATTTCAGGGCCTTGACCACTTTCTGGCCACACTTGGTAGACAGGTAGGTTTGGTAATTTGGAGAAAATGAGATATGGTTCTTTGCGCCACCGATTGGCCAACCCTTGCTTTTCTGGTATGCCTAATGCTTTCATCAGTAACTGATACTCATCACTCAGTTCATGATTCTTAGCATTGACATCTTATCTGACTTTGTTACTGGCGTTTTGGCTTCCTGCAGCTTCCAAGGCTGCCTGGTAGGCCAGGTTCAATTGCTTCTTCAAGTCCTCAATATATTTGAGATGGATTTTTGTGTAATTGCCATCAGGAGACACTCCAAAGCATACATCCACTGTCAACCATGCCTCTCTACCAAACATGAAGTAATAGGGAGAATATCTGGTAGCATCATTCTTTGTGCAATTATAGGCATGAACTAACCTGTTCACATGCTAGCTCCACTGATGTTTCTGCTGGGCATCTAGTGTACCCAGCATATATAACGGGGTTTGATTGAATTGCTCAGGCTGGGGATTACCTTGATGATGATAACGGGTGGAATGTGATTTCTTAGTACCATAAATGTGACACTTTTCTTTAATCAAGCGGCTCTCAAAATCTTCTCCTTGATCTGAGTGGATATGATTAGGAAATCCATAATGGATGAAATATTTCTTCCATAATACCTTGGCCACAGTAGTTGCATGCTGATCTTTGGAAGGAAACACCTGGGCATACCTAGTGAAGTGATCAGTAACTACTAGGATGAAACCAATATTGTGGCTGTCATTTTCCAAGTACAGGAAATTGATGCAAACCAGATCAAGGGGGTCCTTGCTGGTGATGTTAATCAAGGGGACAATTCTTGTAGGCAGGGTCTTCCGCATAATGCACTTCCCACAGGTCTTTACATATGCTTCCACATCTACTGACTGCAAGGGTCAATAGAATCTGGCCCTTACTAAATCAGTAGTATGATCTATCACCCATGTGTCTGGTATCATCACACTTCCGGAACATCTGAGGTAATATTAGCTGTTTCTTTACCTTAGATGCAGGGTCTTGAATGATTTGGTACAGCAAGTCGTCAGCCTTCACTATACAATTGCACTCTCTCAGCAAAAGGGGAACATCTTGGTGTTGTGTCACCACAAATGTAGCTGGCCTGTGGTACTTCTTAGCTCGCCAAACAACGCCCAAGGTCAGGATCACATTTCTGAGCCTGTTGAAGATCAGCTTTCCATAGCTGCTAGGTAGAGAGTGCATCAATCTAGGTCAAGAGTACAATGTACAAATCTCATCTTTTTTATACCTTTCATCACTCCAAATCACATAAAATCTTCACTGATGTCTTCTGTGCCTTTCATACCTCTGACTGTGCATGTAAAACTGCCCTCCCCAAAACCTAGCACACCTCCAAAACCTCACCCTGAGTTCAGAATGCCCCCTCTTACAGTGGTATAAAAGCATTGACTAATATGTGAGACTCCCCAGCGGTGTTCTCTCGCTCTTTATCCCTCTCTCTCTCTCTCCTCCTCCTCTCTCTGCCTGAAATGGGATTTGTGATATTTTTCGCAAATCCTATTTCAGCAGTAATGCACAGCTATCGAAGGCATAATACCAGGAACAAAGGTGTAGTTATTTCTGGTGTTAAATCCCGCGATAGCATGAATTACGCTATTGCACGCAATATTAAGCATCCCTCATTTTCATAAACTCTGCCCAGCTACTCCTATTTGACTATATTTTTAAAATTTGCATATGCATCTCATGATCTGATATTTATTGCATGCATTATGGCATTATCGTGGGCGTTAGGATCCTAACACCAGCGATAAGGCCCTAATGTGGTTTGCTGTTTTTGCATGTTATTGTATTTGCAAAACCATTCACAACTTAGTAAATCAACCCCCTTTACTAGAGAAATGTAGTTGCAATGCACAGGCTGCCAACAAACTGGGATAAGTAAATCACATTAATGCTGTAATAGGGATGTGCATCGTTTTTTTGATGGATGGAAATATCGTACGATATTTTCTAACCCGTCAAGTATCGGGAAAACGATAGGAAAACCCCACAAAACTTTTGTGTGGTTTTCTTATCATTTTTTTTTGGGGGGGGAGGGAAGAAAGGGCACACAGAAAAAAAAACCCAAACCCACCCTGACCCTTTAAATCCAATTATTTAGAATCCCCCACCCTCCCAACCCCCCAAAAACTTTCCTAAAGTACCTGGTGGTCCAGCGGGGGGCCTAGGAGTGATCTCCCACTCTCGGGCCGTTGGCTGCCACTAATCAAAATGGTGCTGATGGCCCTTTGCCCTTACCATGTGATAGGGGCTATTGGTGCAATGGATGGACCACACCATTTTTTAAGATGGTGCTGGCGGTCCATTGCTCCTACTATGTGACCGGGGCTGGCCAATGGCACCAATAGCCCCTGTCACATGGTAAGGGCAAAGGGCCATCGGCGCCATTTTGTTTACTGGCAGCCGATGGCCTGAGTGGGAGATGGCTCCCGGGACCCCCGTTGTACCACCAGACACTTTAGAAAAGTTTTTGGGGGGTCGGGAGGGTGAGAGGGATTCTAAATAATTAGATTTAAAGGGACGGGTGGGGTTTTGTTTTTTTTTTTGGCTCGGGACAGCCAAAAATAAAAACTGTCCAGACCCACGGAAACTGGAATTTCCCGTGGGTCCATGATCCTAAAACAGGAACCGATTCCGGCACCCGATTCACATCTCAACGCTGTAATATAATAGACAACAGCAGAAAAAGACCACTGACCCTTCCAGCCTACCCAGTTACTTATGCCCATATCTTTCCTTTCCAGAACAGTGCTCGTCATCATCTTCATTTGTAATTTACCATCTTAGACGGTTGAGGATACCACTTAATTCACATTCAGCACTCCTCCATTCACGAGTCTATTCACACAGCTTTGTAGTAATCAAATAACTACCAATACCAATGTAACTCCTGGCTCACAGTGACACAAAATGATTCACTGGGTTGCCTGTGTACAGGGGTGATGGTGTGGGGCAATGGAGAGATAGAGAGAGAGAAGTCTCCTATGTCCTCTGGTGAATTGTACACTTTTTAAACTATTTCAGTTCCCTTGTCAATCAAGACACAACACACAGGATGCTATACTGAGAACTGTCTTTAAGGAATTAACTCTGGAAGCAGCTGTGCTACATGTTTCTAGAAATGTTTTATCATGCTCAGACACAGAACTAAAACAAGGTTTGGGGTTTTTTTTTAAATTACTTTTGCTCATTTGAGCCCAAACGTTTTCCCTTAGGATATCTTCTTGCTAGTGTGTTATTGCTGCTTCCACCACAACTGTTCATTTTACCAAATACCAGAACTGCTGCTATTATTATGGCTGTGATTATTACTGTAGAGATATGTCAAAGTATTCTGACCAGAATGTCTGAATTGGTATCCATTGGTGACCGTGGCTTGATTTGCTAAGCTTTATTCCCTTAGAGACAGAATAGAAAAAAAGCCCTGTGTGTCAGTTTTCAAAAGATTTAGCTGTCTAACTCTGAAAGTATGATGGCTAAATCAGTCCCTTTGAAAAATGAGCCAGGCTGAGCATCTAAACTTTGGTTCCTAATTTTACAAGGTCCCTAATTTAGAGAGCCCAAAAGTGGTTATGGCCAAAGATTGTGCTGAGGCGAGGAGGAGGTAGAGTGGAGGGTGGAACAAGCTAGGTACTTAGCAGTGATTTTTCAGTGTTATGCTCCTAATTTAGGAAAAAGACTAAGGGTCCTGAAAGCCAAAAAATATTTTTTATAGACAAAGCATTTTAACCTAAAACACACTGTAGCCCCACTTTAAAAAAATGTACAAGAAAAAAAAATTAACTGAAAAAGATGCATTTATACAACCTCCCTCTACCTATACATTAAACAAAGGTGTGCTTGGGAGAGCAATTACAATAATAATGCATCAAAAACACTTGTATAGAAAACCAAAAATCTAAAAACTACAAAACAAAAACAGTAGTTCACCAGCGAAGAGAAAGCAAGGCTATTGAGTGGTAGCTTTACCCGTGGCAATCTTTGGCACTGTCTGCTCCTTAGGGCTTCTTTTCCTAGGTCAAGTTGATGATATCCGAGGGGGTAAAGCTACCACTCAATAGCCTTGCTTTCTCTTCGCTGGTGAACTACTGTTTTTGTTTTGTAGTTTTTAGATTTTTGGTTTTCTATACAAGTGTTTTTGATGCATTATTATTGGGGCTAGATTCACTTCTGTAGGGAGTCCGGTAACCCCTGATGCCTTCCAGTCAGCAGTTCACCAGGGAAGAGAGAGAGAAAGAGAGAGAGGCCATCAGGTGGTAGCTCCGTCCCTTCTAATGATCCCAGAGGCTGCCACAGACTCCCAGTTCTCTGTACAGCTTGCTTTGAGCTGGAATTACCTCTCTATGTCTCTAGGGTGGTAGCTTTGACACCATCTGATGTCATCAACCTGACCCAAGAAGAGGAGGCTTAAGAACCAGATGCTGCCAAAGGCATATCTCCAAAGGGGCATATCTAAAGGGTGGTCATCTTCAAGAGTGTCTTTGTCATTGGAAGTACCTGAAGGAGGATTCCTGGTTCTGGAGAAGAAATAGTCAGATAGATCTAGTGGAGGTCTTGGCTTCTTTTTTGCCCAGCAGGACAAGATTTGATAGTGATATTTTTGCAGGGATTATTATTATTATTATTATGTTATTTATTTATATTCTGTCTTTCAGGCACTTCAAAGCAGATTACATTCAGGTACCGTAGATATTTCCCTCTCCCCAGAGGGCTCACAATCTAAATTTATACCTGAGGCAAAGGAGGGTGAAGTGGCTTGCCCAAGGTCACAAGAAGCAGCAGAAGGAATTGAACCCTGGCTTCCCTGGTTTGCAGCCCACGGCTTTAACCACTAGAAGGAAGGGGTGCATTTTTAGTGGATTTTATAATGTTGGGTATCAGTTGTGGGAGGCAGGAGGTGGTTAATGAATTAAGGATGAGGGGATGGGTTGATGAAGTAGGAATGGTGGAAAATGAAAAGGGGGAAAGTCAATTCCTTAATCATCCTCTTTGGAGTGGACAGAGCGGGATAATGCCTGTAAGTCAGGAAGATTTGATACATCTTATCTGTGAAACTAGATTATACAAAGTGCATAAAAAAGCAATGTAATGAAGTTGTCATACCAGTTTAAATCCATAAAGAGATGAAATGGGGGGGGGAGATTTTGAAGCAGATGATAAATGCAGGTCTCATGAATATCTGATCTGTGAAAGATAAAATTCCCCTGGTGGGAGATGTGATAGAAGATAATGGTCTTTCTATTTTATATACTACAGAAACATGGGAAAGAAGGGAAAGGAAATTAATTTAGCCCTATACTGTCCTCTGAGGAATGTCATTTTTCCCATCAGCCAAGGAGAGGAAAGTGAGGGGATGGGAAGGCAGTGATGCTATCACTCCATTTGGAAATGGAGTCATGTAGGTAATAATACAATGAGTGGAATAGAAAGGATAAATATAAATCCGTTATTAACTTTTTCAAAAAATTAAAAAACTAGGGGACACTCCGTGAAGTCAGTAAGTAGCCCCATATAAAACATATTGGAGAAAAATCTTTTTTGCTCAATGCAGAATTAAGCTCTAAAAATTCACTGCTGGAGGATGTGCTAAAGGCAGTAAGCATAGCTGGGTTTAAAAAAGGTTTGGACAAATTCCTGGAGGAGAAATGCATAAACAGTTTTAATCAGATAGACTTGGGGAAAGCCACTACTTATCCCTGGATGTTAGCTGCATGGGATCCATCTACTGTTTAGGATCCTGCCAGTAATTTTGACCTTTATTAGCTAAGTTGGAAACAGGATACTGGGTTTGATGGACCTATAGTCTAACCCAGTATGGCAGCTCTTATGCTCTTAAATTTTTATGTAATGGGAAGGCATGGAATATTTGGCATGTCAAATGGGGAATTATAAATTAATCCTGGTTTACTGTGCACCATTGGCTCTTGATTCATGGCTTCTGGAATGCCTTTTAATACAGATCTGTAGAAAGGATTGTATGGTTCTTGTATTGAGCACATGCTATGCCTCATTATAGTTTTTCTATTTGTTCCAAATTGTTTAAACCTTTGCACCATCACTATAAAGAAAAGACAAATATGTGTAGCAAGCTACTATAAACCAAGTTCCTTCGCCCATGAGCTTATCATGTGTTGGAGCCTTAGTATGTGGACTGAGCTATGTTTGTTGTTGAGCGCCCCGTCCACGCTCGGCCCGCGCATAGGCAAGCTCACCTCGCTAGCTCCTCTGCAGGTCACGGGTCGGCCTCCCCAGCGGCAGTCACGAGCTCCTCCAGACCTCGGCGTTCTGCGGCAGCAGTCGCCAGGCCTTCCACTGTGCACCAGGCCTCATGAAGGAGTTTGGTATCCTCTGCGGCGTTGTACACGCCCCTATGCACGCGTGCGATGACTGTCCGGCCTCTTGCAGAGCCAGGGGTGGGTCTTAGCTCCGCGGCACATTCTAATTGAACGTACTACATAAGGAAGTTCCTGCCTGCACTTCCTTGCCTTGGCAGTCTTGTTCCAGCCTTGTTCCAGCGTCCTACTGTTCCAGCATACTACTGTTCCAGCATTCTACTGTTCCAGCCTTGTCCAGCGTCCTCCTGTTCCAGCGTCCTTCTGTTCCAGTGTCTGTCTGTCCTGTCTCCCCAGGTAGTACCTTCAGACTGACTCTCTGGTACTGACCTCTGCCTGCTCCATTGACCATTCTGCTTACTGCCTGGACATTGACCTCTGCCTGCCTTCGTGACCTCGTCTGATCTCTGGAACCTGAACCCTGCTTCGTTGACTACTCTCGGGCTGATTCCTGGTATCTGACCCCTGCTTTGGCTGACACTCCACGGACTGATCCTCGGAACCTGACCCCGACTGCCATTGACCATGTCTCTTAATTCTGGCTTTGTCCCTTGCCTTGTGATTGCCTACTCTGTACCGGCCTTCCCTGATTCTCCAGGCCTACAGCCTAGTGACCGGTCGCGCTCCCTTGCTACTCGTGGGCACTCCTCTCTACTACCTCTCCGGGAGACCCTGCGAGTCTCACCTAAGTCCAACTGGCCCAGGTCCCTACGAGTTCCACCTTGGGAGACCAAGGGCTTCCAGTGGTGAAGCTCATCCTACCTCTGTCTCCTCGTGTGCTCTGCCCCCTGGGGGCAGGTGCTTCCTGGTCCTTACCAGGAAGCCGTTCTACACTGCTCCAGGACAAGGGTCCACCTCCAAGCGCAACAGGTTGCGAAGGCCATGGACTCGGTGGAGTCTCCCGCCTCCAGGGCCCTACCAGGTTTGGCCACAACAGTCAAAGAACATCACCAAGCTTTAGAATCATTAGCCTCTTTGGTGGAAGAGCTCCGTTCCCAGCTACGAGATACAGCTCTGGCCAATCCTATGGGCCTATTGGCCTCTATGCTACCAAAAGCATCGTTGGTGCTCCCTGCACCTCCTCGATACAACGGGGACCCACACTCCAGTCGTGGCTTCCTCAACCACTGCTTCATGCAATTTGCACTGCAACCCTCCTTGTTCCTGAAGGAAACCACTAAAATGACCTTCATCCTTTCCTGCCTAGAGGGGAAGGCTCTTGCATGGGCCTCTCCATTGTGGGAATGCTCCGATCCCATGCTTTCCAAGTTATCCGAGTTTGTTGCTCTCTTCAAGCAGACCTTCGGAGATCCAGGCCACCAAGTTGTAGCCAGCCATAATCTACTTCACCTCCGTCAAGGGTCATGGACCTTCTCAGAGTATACAGTGGAATTCAGGACCTTAGCTACTGAGCTCGGGTGGCAAGAAGATTGTCTGCAAGCCATCTTCCTAGATGATATCTCCAGCATTCTCAAAGATGAACTCTCTGTCCGTGAGACTCCCACTTCTCTAGAGGACCTGATTTCCATCACTGGGAAGATCAACCATCGACTCCGGTAATGGCGCCTAGAAGTAAAGGCCTCTCGCTTTCCTACTCCATGCCCCATGCATGTCCAGAGTCCTCCAGTCAAGACTCCATCACCACCACTTCCTCCCATAGTGGAGCCCATGGAGGTGAACTGTGGGCGACTGTCTCTGACTGAACGTCTTCGTCGGAGGAAGGAAGGTTTTTGCCTTTACTGTGGCACCTCCGGACATCTTCGGCAGTCCTGTCCAGTCCGTCCGGAAAACTGCAATGCCTGAGTCTAGTGGGGGTCCCAAGCTTGGGCGCTACTGTCACTGGCCCTCAACTCCTGCTTCCAGTCTCTCTGGGCATCGAGTCCCACTCCTTCGCCACCAGTGCTCTTGTCGATACAGGGGCAAGTGGCAGCTTCATCATGGATGCCATTGTCAAGCTTTTGAACATTCCTCTCCAGCCATTAGAGGTGAGCCTTCATATTTCCTCCATCCAAGGAGAACATCTTCCAGGGTTCATCACCCACTGAACATAAGCTGTTTGTCTTACCATGGACACTTTCCATGAGGAGGAGCTATCCTTCTATGTGTAAAATGCTCCACACATCCAGTCATCTGGGGCTGCCCTGGCTCCAGTCCCACGAACCCCAGTTCGATTGGCATTCCCTGCAATTGTTGCAGGGGGGATCCAATTGCCAGAAGACATGTCTATGTCAAGTATCTCCTGCCGTCTCTGTCTTGAAGTCTACCACCCTATCTGGTTTGCCTACCCAGCATGCCAAGTTTGAAGACGTCTTCTTGAAGCAGAAGGCTGACACACTACCTCCGCTACGCAAGCTGAATTGCCCTATAGAACTTCTGCTGGGCACAATGCCTCCCAAGGGCAGAACTTAGCCATTGTCTCGTCCAGAAACCCTAGCCATGTCTGAGTATATTAAAGAGAACTTAGAAAAAGGGTTCATCAGACCCTCCGATTCTCCCACCGGAGCAGGCGTTTTCTTCATCAAGAAAAAGGACAGCAGTTTACGCTGTTGTATTGACTACAGAGGGCTCAACGCCATAACCCGAAAAGACCGGTACCTATTGCCCCTTATCAGCGAGCTGTTTGACCGCCTTGAAGGGGCACGGATCTTTACGAAGTTGAATCTGAGGGGTGCATACAATCTGGTATGCATCCAACCTGAAGATATCTGGAAGACCGCATTCAACACGAGGGATTGTCACTATGAATATACCGTGATGCCCTTTGTACTCATTCATAGTTGTATACCCTGATGACATCCTGATTCTTTTCTAAAGACCTTGAATCCCACCAAGATCATGTTAGGATCAACCTCCAGTGTCAAAGAGAAAACCATCTTTATGCCAAGTTAGAAAAGTGCCTCTATGAGCGAAATCGTTTACCCTTCCTAGGATACATTATACACGATCGAGGGTTCTCCATGGATCCAGATAAAGTCCAGGGGATCCGGGACTGGCCCCAGCCAGTAGACCTATGGGCCTTACAATGTTTCCTTGGCTTTAATAACTATTACAGGAGCTTCATTGCCAATTATTCTACCCTAGCTGCTCAGTTTACCGCCATGACCAAGAAAGGGGCTAATACTCGTGTGTGGACTCCCAAAGCATAAGCCGCCTTTCAGATGCTAAAAGAAGCATTCTGATCTGGTCCCTGTCTACAGCACCCAGACCCAAGACGCCCATTCGTCGTAGAAGTCGAAGCCTCTGCAATCAGAGCGGGGGCCATCTTAAGTCAGTTTTCTCCAAAGGGTAAATTGATACCATTTTCATTCTATTCACATCTATTCTCTCCTACAGAGCAGCACTACACCATTGGTGACCGAGAACTTCTAACTGTCAAGCTGGCGCACCAAGAGTGGCACCCCTGGTTGGAAGGGGCGCAACATAAATTTAACATTTTCACCGACCATAACAATCTTGAGCACCTTAAAGAAGCTCAACTCTTGAACCCTAGACAAGCCCAATGGGCGCTCTTCTTTCAACGGTTCAATGTTGAGCTACGTTATCGCCCGGCTTCCGAGAACCTAGGTGCTGATGCACTATCAAGATCCTTCGAATCAGAGGATGTTCCTGATATTCCCAGATACATCCTAGATCCTGCCTGCATATCCCTTGCCATGACCACTATAGTCCCAGTTGGAAAAACTGTCATTCCACGTTGATTATATGAATGAGTTCTGAAATTGGCTCATGATTCCATGTTGACAGGGCACCCGGGTCATACCAGGACCCTAGAGATGTTGCGGAGATATTACTGGTGGCTCAACATGGTGCAAGACTCTCGTAAGTATGTAGATTCATGTCCAGTCTGTGCCCAACATAAGCCACCTACCGGACAGCCTTGGGGCCTACTCCAACCGCTTCCAGCACCTACCAAGCCATGGTCCAGCATCTCAATGGACTTCATCACAGATCTGCCTCTGTCCCAAAACAATACCGTAATCTGGGTCATCATCGACCATTTTTCAAAAATGGCCCCAGAATTAGCCAAGTTGTTTCTAAAACATATCTTCCTTCTCCATGGACTTCCAAAGGAAATCATATCCGACCGAGGACCGCAGTTTTCCGCCAGGTACTGTTGCTCTCTAATCAAAAAGTTCAACATAGCCTTGAATTTGACGTCGGCCTATCATCCATAGGCCAACGGTCAAGCTGAAAGGACCAACCAGAACTTGAAAACATTTTTTCATTCCTACATGAATGACCAGCAGGACAACTGGTCCGATCTGTTAACCTGGGCCGAGTTGTCACATAACACCCACGTCGCTGCTGCCACCGATGTATCACCGTTCTCCGTGGTATTCGGGTGACAATCTCGGTTGCCACTTCCAGTTCCTCTCACCATTCTTTCTCCAGCCATGCATTTCATGGCCCACACCATTTGCCAGGTGTGGAATCAAGTCAAAGAACGCCATACTCAGGCCGCCGAGTGCTCCAAGCGCACTTCTGATGCCCACAGACGTCCCGCTCCACTCTTCCGTCCTGGTCAGAAGTTGTGATTAAGCACCCAACACATAAGGTTGAGGCTCCCTTCTCATCACCTGGCTCTCAAGTTCATTGGCCCTTTTCTAGTTCTCCGAAGAGTGGGAGCAGTGTCTTAATACTTCAACTACCTCGTGCCATGGGCATCCTCAACACATTCCATGTCTCTCTTTTGAAGCCATTGGTCCTCTCCTGGGCCTCTCGCAGAGATCCTTCACTTCTGCGGATCTCTACCGAACCAGATTCGTCACTCCAGGTAAGAGAGGTCCTTTGCATCCGTCGGCGTCGAGGCACATGGGAATACCTCTTTTACTAGGAGGGTTATGGGGCCGAGGAGAACTCATGGGAACCACCCCATAGCATTTTTGATAAAGAACTCCTCAGGACATTCCAAAGGACCCATCCTGAAAAGTCATGGCCACAGCACGGTCCTGCTCACCTTGCTAGCAACTCTGCAGGTCACGGGTCGGCTTCCCCAGTGGCAGCCGCAAGCTCCTCCAGGCCTCGGCGTCCCTCGGTGGTGGTCGCCGGGCCTTCCACTGTGCACCAGGCCTCACGCCGGAGTCTGGCGTCCGGAGTGGCCTCGGTCACGCCCCTATGCACAAGCATGCAGACCGCCCAGCCTATTGTAGGGACAGGAGTGGGTCCTAGCTCCGCGGCACATCCTGATTGAACGAACTACATAAGGAAGTTCCTGCCTGCACTTCCTTGCCTTGGCAATCGGGTCGGCACTGTATGTGTACTAGTTTGCCTCCGTGTTCATAATCTTGTTCCAGTCTTGTTCCAGTGTCCTACTGTTCCAGTGCCCTACTCTTCCAGCATTGTCCAGCATCCTCCTGTTCCAGCGTCCTTCTGTTCCAGCGTCTGTCTGTCCTGTCCCCCCAGGTAGTACCTTCAGATTGACTCTCTGGTACTGACCTCTGCCTACTCTATTGACCATTCTGCTTGCTGCCTGGATCTTGACCTCTGCCTGCCTTCGTGACCTAGTCTGACCTCTGGAACCTGACCCCTGCTTTGTTGACTACTCTCAGACTGATTCCTGGTATCTGACCCCTGCTTTGGCTGACACTCCTCAGACTGATCCTCGGAACCTGACCCCGGCTGCCATTGACCATGTCTCTTGATTCTTGCTTTGTCCCTTGCCTTGTCATCACCTACACTGTACCGGCCTTCCCTGATTCTCAGGGCTACAGCCTGTGACCGACCGCGCTCCCTTGCTACTCATGGGCATGCCTCTTTACTACCTCTCTCGGAGACCCTGCGAGTCCCACCTAAGTCCAAGCGGCCCAGATCCCTACAGGGTCCACCTGGGGAGACCCCAGGCTTCCAGTGGTGAAGCTCATCCTAGCCTCTGTCTTCTCCTGTGCTCTGCCCCCTGGGGGCAGGTGCTTCCTGGTCCTTACCAGGGAGCCATTCTACACTGCTCCAGGACAAGGGTCCACCTCCAAGCGTAACATCTGTATCTAAGTGATATGTTTTGGACCTGTCAAAAAAGGCTTTTCAACTCTGCAGAGACTGCAAGCCTCTAGCCAAGGCGAAGGAACATAAAAATACGTTAAAAACCCCTGTATGCTCTTCTGTGAATGACAAATGTTCTGCAAGAACCAGCATTCAGCACTCACAGTGTTAACAGGAAAAGGGCTGTACTGTTTAGCCTGCCCAGAGAACAGCATTACATAGTAGGGATGTGTAGAGGGACCGCATACATTACATTTGGTATTTGTATTCATGGGGGGGAAGATACATTTCATTCGGCAAGGGGGGGGCCCCAATCCGTTCATGCGTTCCATTCTTATTTGTTTCCCGGCTAAAATGTAATTAACTACAACCCCCCACCCTCCTGACCCCCTCAAGACTTGCCAAAACTCCCTGGTGGTCCAGCGGGGGTCCAGGAGCCATTTACTGCACTCACGCTGTTGGCTGCCAGTATTCAAAATGGTGCCAATAACCTTTGACCTTACTATGTCACAGGGGCTACCAGTGCCATTGGTCAGCCTCTGTCACATGGTAGGAGCAATGGACGGCTGGTGCCATCTTGTGCTCCTACCATGTGACAGGGGCCGACCAATGGCAGCGGTAGCCCCTATGACATAGTAAGGGCAAAGGCTATCGGCGCCATTTTGAATACTGGCAGCCGATGGCCCGAGTGCAGGAGATGGCTCCAGGACCCCCGCTGGACCACGAGGGAGTTTTGGCAAGTCTTGGGGGGGTTAGGAGGGTGGGGGGTTTGTTTAAATTCGCTCCTTTAGATGGCCAAATAATTCGGTGAAGATTTGTTGTATTAGTGGGAATCACGATACGTTTTGCTTCCCCACGAATACAACAAATATGGCCCTATACGTTGCGGATTGCCAATACGTTGCAAATGAATGTATACCCCTATTACATAGTGAGCAGAGGAGGAAGCCAAAAGAATGTTGGGAGACCATTTAAGGTAGAAAAGGCTCAATTTGACCAGCTCTGTCTGTGTGGGGAGGGGGAGGATGGCCAGGAGTTAGAGCCATGAGCCAGGAAGAGTGGAGTGCATTTGGCACATAGAGAGTATCTTATCAGAGGAGGGAGAAGGTTTATTTCCTTCCCTTTTGTCTTAAATTCAGTATCTCATCTTAACTGCTTCATTTTTCAGGTGCCGTTAAGTATAACCCCTTGCTGGGAGGTACTGGGAAAGAAAAACTGCTGGACCGTGGTCTTTCTGTAAGAGACTGACACCAGACCCGCTTTCTGTTTACTATCAAGTAAACCATTTAGGGAAGCTCCCCAGGAGAGAGAGAGAGACCTTCCACACACTCATCTGTTTGGTTTGTCATCTAGCCAGCTTCACTATCAAGAGGACCTTTTTCATTTTCTTGATTGTTTTATTTCCATACAATTGTGTGTTTGGGACAAGGTGCACCCTTTACAAACTGGTGACATTGGGGTAGATCTATTTCACCCCTCCCCTTTTTGAGTACTTGGGGTAAAGACAATTTTTGAAAGCTGTGTACTTCACTGCTTTTCTCCCCAACTTTTCTCTATTAGCACTCCCTAATTTTTTTTACTATCCATATTATTATGTTGGTTGCCCTGGCTAACAGGCCATACTCAGTGTTATTTTTCCATTGCTTGATTTAAAACAATAAAACTGTAAGTTTATATTATACTTCACTATTGTACTTTTCCCATTTAATATTCTGGGTTGGATTTACTGTCTACTTACACAATACTAGTAAAAGGGTTAATTACTGTTTATTCTGGTGTGATGATTTTATCTGCTCTATGGTGCCACAAGTGAGAGGTTGTTTAGGAAGGACACCTGTCTCATTCCCTATTCAGGCTATGACTCCGAAGATAAATCATATTAGTGAATATAATTTCTCATATGGTACTCCCCACCTCAACACAGGGGTAATTCATAGTCCGGACCAAGGGGGGTGGGGGGCACATATGGAAAAGACAAGACTGAGGTGAGGGAGAAAAAGGTCAACTGGATACAGACAACAACCAACATGGGCCCTGAGTTTTATGGTCTGGGGTGCTGACAAGCAGACATAAGGGGAAAAGCACAGGATGGCTTCTATGGCCAAGTCCCAAAGCAAAGAAGGTCAAGCAGCATTGTCTGAGTCAGTGGTTCTCAACAGGTGTGTCGGGGCACACTAGTGTGCCGCAAGGTCATAGAAGGTGTGCTGCAGACCCAGCAGAAGGCTGCTCTTTCCTCATCAGTTTGGACAGGAGTTGGCTGACTTCTCCTTTATTGGGTATGAGAGGAAGCTGTTTTTGCTTCCTTCTCCTATTCCTGGCCCAGTGGGAGGTAATTCCCTTCTCTTTCACCCAGATCAGAGCGAGACATCACCAACCCCTGTTCCTTTGGGCCTGGCTGGATACTAACTTTATCTTCCTCTGCCTGGCCTGGCAGTGAGGCTGCTGATGCTCTTTTCACCCCATGGGGCCAGGACATGAAAGCAGAAGCAGGAGAGAGAGAGGTGCATGCACTTTATTTATTTATTTTTTATTTTTATTTAGCATATTTTTATATACCGAGGTATAGCAGAGTTGCCTTCACTCCGGTTTACAATTACAACAACCTGATACATTTAAAATGAATTTAACAGCAAAACTGTAAAAACTGGTATAGAACATTAGCATAAACATATCAAGATATACCATAAAATAGGTAAAAAAGAAAAGGAAAAAATCTGAGTTAAAATCAAGAAGGGGGGCATAGGCTATAGGACATTGGCTATAGGACAAAAAGGGAGGGATTCTGGAAGATATATAGAAAGTTAGTCAAAGGTTGGGAGATTGTATGTCGGATGGGGACACACAGAGGGAGAGAACTGTGGATTTATCCTTTTTTATCCTTGAGTGTGCTGTCTGTGAGAGTTTGGCTGACTAGCCAGGCTTTAAAATCTTTTTTAAAAGATTTTATGTTTTCTTGAGCGGTCAGGTGATGAGGTAACGAATTCCATAACTTCGGGCCAGTGATGGAAATGGCTCTGTTTCTTGTGGAGGACAGTTTGGCATGTGGAAGAGAAGGAATCACTAGTTGGAGTTTACTTGATGTTCTTGTCGTGCGAGGTGATCTATGGATGTGTATAATGTTATCCAGGGCTGTGTAGTCTGCTTTATAAATTGCTTTATGAAGAATTGTGAGAACTTTGAATTCTATTCTTTTCTCTATTGGTAGCCATTGTAAATTGTTGAGGACTGGTGTTATGTGTTCAGATTTTCTTTTACCCGTCAGGACTCTGGCAGCAGCATTCTGCAGTAACTGCAAAGGTTTTAAGGATGTTTTAGGTAAACCAATCAGGAGCGAGTTGCAATAGTCCAAACTGGTAAAGATAAGGGCTTGTAGGATGGTTTTGAAATCATGGGGGTGAAGCAGCGGTTTTAAGTGTTTGATTACTTGTAGTTTATGAAAGCCCTCTTTTGTTTTTGTAGAAATGTGTTTTTTGAAGTTTAGTTCATTGTCTAACCATAAGCCTAGGTCTTTTACATTGTCTTTAAGTTGAATGTGGATGTTGTCAAATTGGAAGGGTGGTGTGGTTTTTGATCCAGAGTTTTTTCTTACGATTAGAATACATTCAGTTTTGCTCATATTTAAACATAATTTTAGGTTGATTAGTATGTTTCGGATTGCATCAAGGTGTGAGGCTGCTCTTGACATTGCATCTTCTATGGAAGAAATTATTGAAATGAGGATTTGTATGTCATCAGCGTACATGTAGTACATGATGCCTAGGCTTGATAGGAGATGGCATAAAGGTGTAAGGTAGATATTGAATAGTATGGGTGATAGTGCTGATCCTTGTGGCACTCCTGTTTCGAGAGGGATAGCATTGGATGATTTGTTGTTGTAGGAAACTTTGAAATACCTGTTTTTAAGGAAAGATGTAAACCAACTAAGTGTTTTGCCCGCGAGCCCAATGGATTCAAGGCTAGAAATAAGCTTTTTATGGTCGACAGTGTCAAAGGCTGCCGAGAGGTCCCGGAGGATCAGTAGGTACCCTTTTTTGTTGTCGAATCCTCTTAGTATGGTGTTAGAAAGATTGAGTAGGATGGTTTCTGTGCTGTGATTTTTCCTAAATCCATATTGGGTGGGATAAAGTATTTTGTTGTCGTCAAGATGTTCGTTAAGTTGTTTCAGGACCGCCTTCTCCGTTAATTTAGCAAAAAGGGGAAGGTTAGAGATTGGGCGGTAATTGTTTAGGTCTTCTGGGTTGAGGTTTTTTTTCTTTAGTAGAGGTGTGATTGTAGCGATTTTTAGCTTGTTAGGAAGCTCACCTTCCTCGAGTGACTTGTTAATGATTGCTGCGATTGTCAGAGCTATTGGATGAGCAATTTCTTTAAGAACCCGGGTGGGTATGGTGTCCAAGTCATGACGCGCTGGGTTGATTTTTCTCATCATTTTTTCTGTTTCTATATTGGAAATAGGTCTGAAGTCTAGCCAAGGAGAAATGCTGTTTGTTGATATTTGAATTTGAATATTTGATGTGGAGTTGAGGGAATCAGTTATTTTGGAGATTTTGTCCTTAAAGAAGATAGCTAAATCTTGGCTTAAATCTTTGGTTACGGTTGCGTTGGAGTTGCTGTTATCGATGATGAGGTTGTTTACTATGTTGAATAAGGATTTGGATTTGTTAGTGGAGTTTATTATTTTTTTACCGTAGTAGTCACATTTTATGTTTTGAATTGATTTTTTGTAGGCAGCTAGTTGTGTGCGGTATCTCTGTTGAGATACGGGCAGTTTGTTTTTTTGCCATTCTTTTTCAATTTTCCTGAGGACTTTAGATCCACTGCTGACTTCCGCTGCTGCTGCCTCCTCATCTTCCTCTCCTCAATGCTTCTTGCTCTCATCTGCTGCTGGTAAAGTGGGAGGGAGACTCTGGATTGGACTGAAGGCTTTTATGTGGCTGGGAGCCAGGAGGAGGGGGCAGGAAGGCCTTGAGAGATAGGGAGTCAGGAGTCTGCTGGGCAGGAAGGCCTTGGGAGATAGGGAGTCAGGAATCTGCTGGGTAGGAAGTGGTAGGAGAGAGGAGGTTGGGGTTGCTGGGTAGGGAGAGGTGGAAGAAGGGGGAACTGAGGCTGCTGAGATGGGAGATAGGCCTGCTGGGTTGGAGGGAGAAGGGAGGTCAGGGGACGCTGAGCAGGAAGGAGTGAGAAAGAGGTGGTCAGAGGTATGCTGGGTAGGGAAGGGGAGAGGGAAGGGCAGGGAGAGTTGAGCAGGGGAGAGAAACAGCACAGGGATGAGGATGCAGGGGTGGGGGTGTCGGAAATTTTGGACAGGGATATGAGCACGTGAAGGAACGATTGAGTAGTGAGAGAAGTGAGGGGTGATGGGGGCATGGAGGGCATGGAGGGCCATACTATGTCAGTTTTAAGAATATGCATTTCTTCTCTCTTTGAACTTTGCTTAGTGTAGGAGGAAAAGTTTTTCCGTTTCTAGTTCTCCAGTTTTGCACTGCATGTAGAAGGTGGTCTTGGAGTTTCCATTCCAGTTTTTGTTTCCGCATTTGTAATTTGTGGTATTTTATTCTATATTAGATGAAGGTAGGACTGTCTGTATTCTGCAGTGTGTGACTGAGATATAAAGATTTGTATATATCTTATTTGTTGTTATTTTCTCAATATGATATTGCACTGGTGATGAACTGCTGCCTTTTCAGGGGCAGGGCTATTGCTGTTCCATTTCTTGGAGTTAGTGCTGCTTCAGTATGGCAGGTTTGATAATTTTCAGAGTGGGGTTTGTTTGTATTATTTTACAGTGCACCTGGTAGAAGAGGGACTTTGTGATGCTGTTACTGAGGTCACAGAATCAGAATACCTTTTTTATATGGTGAGTTGTACAGGGAAATGTCTTAGTTGTGCTCTGCACTTGTTGTTAGGAAGCAGGGGACTCCTGTGGATGCAGAGCATATGTTTATATTTAGTCCCATGATGGTTACGTGTTCAGTGTGTCACGCATGTGAGCATCATCTCTCAGGTGTGTCCTGACAAAAAAAAGGTCGAGAACCATTGGTCTGAATCATCAAGAAAGCTCCTCACCCAGTAAAAATGTTTCTAGCAGGAATTTGTTATGGCTTTGACAATTGCTTGGGTTTGATTTTAAATATTACTACCCTTATCATAAGGCTTGTGGGTAACTGCAGGAAGCGACAGTTACTGCCCTTGAAAGAAACATGGGGGTATCCTGCACGGAGCTGCAGATACTACCATAAGAAGCTTGCTGGCAACTCTGGATGGACCATCTGGTCATTTTCTGTCATCATTAATATGTTACTATGTTACATATTTTTATTTCTTATGGTATGCTTCCAGTTTTTTTTTTCTACTTGGTACAACTTGTCAGATGTGTGTGCATATCTGTCTGTGTGTATATATAGACTACTCTTGCTTGCTTTCTAAAGTTTTAATTTACACTAGAATTGTTTGTGGTAATCGAGGTAGTACTGATGTGAGACAATCTGTTTCATGTGTGCTTGTATGTGGGAAGGAACGACTTGTGAAATGGAATGTTTGTCAACATTCTGCAGCCTCTAACAGTAAAGCAATGCAGATTTTTTTGGGAGGATCTGTTATCCAAAAATACTGACATTAATATTTCCGACTTTTGAACTTATTCCTGATATTCCTGTTTTCTTCCAACATGTAAAATGCAGTGACTTTCTGCCTCTTCTTTGGAGAGTTATTATACCCCCAGATGAATGGACAGACTATCAGGGACATATTTTGTATATTTCTATTCAATATTCTATGTATTCGAAAGAAAAACAATAATTATATAGAGCAAATGGTGGAAAGCAATACATTTTAAGATCATTTTAACTTGTTTGCTGCTTAGCTTCCAATTACTAATTTATTTTCAAATAGAAATAATGCCTTAAGCACTTAAATGAAACAGTGAAAAATGACTAACCAATCTCTAACACCGCTAACATATGTTAATATGGCTACCAGCACACAATTCAACTACTGATAGAGCAAAACTGATATATAAAGGCCAACTAATAGCAATACAACCATAAATACCTGCGGGAACTCATTTCTAAAAGAAAATATCACTACTACTGGAGAATTAAATGGAATTAACTTTATTCAGAAGAATCTAGTGTTAATGAAAATCAATTGATGAAGCTGAACACATCACATAAAGTTTTCCTCATTAATATAAGAAGAATGACTTGTGCCTGTGAAAAATGAGATGTAATTGAATGTTTTTATGTGTGCCCATAATAATATAAAGCATTTCGAGGTACAAATTCAAAAGGTTTGTCCAGTTAAGTTCAGGACTTAGCCAAAGTTGGGGTTTTAAATATTCTACCTCCTCTGCTGACCAGATAACCGAAAACGTTTTGGCAATCCAAGGCATTACCCGGTTAAAACCTACCTGGGGCAATCCAGGTTAGGGCTTAAACTTAGCAAGATAGCACTGATATTCAGCTGTATCAGGATAAATGTATCTTCATAAGTATAGTTGTTGGCACATTTACCTGTATTATTTAAACC